>NC_092242.1:47621310-47908810 GCF_036320965.1 Panulirus ornatus | reverse complement strand
GCGCTGGTGACAGGTCACCGTGTTAGCAAAGGGAAATTTAGCGACGCTGCAGAGTTGATCGGGACTGAGGCGGTAAGTTAGCCATGGGAATCGCATAGTGAAAATGTGATACGCTTTGATGTAACAGTTTGTAATGTAGGCCACACGTTCCACATTATGTCACTTTGTATGAATGTGCAGTTTATTCTCGGGCCTCTGACAATCATTTCCTTTTTCTCCCACTAACTCAACTCTAGTGATGGTGTTTGTACCCCTCTGGAAGCCACATTGATTTTAGTCAAATGGACTAATGTTCTCTAGGTGCTCTCTTACTCCCAATATGCTGCGTCGCTTGTGTCACCTGGATTTCAGTGTGTACCTAGCCTAAGTCAGGAAAGTTTAATCATAATCTCGAATAGGTCGATAATTCTTTGAGTCAGTGTCTAGCATCGCTGGGTTTTGGTATCGTTGCTAACTTTGGGAAAGTTGGGTGTGTTGTGGACAGTGTTGTAGATGATGGGGAGATAGTGAAGGACTTCTGTGGCTGATTTGTTTCTTCTTTATCTGCCTTTCTCTTGGGGCTGTGTTCTGGGTGTTTAGGGTAGCCGGCTGTGCCTAGTTCTGTCATGTCATTTCTCACTAAGAGACAACTGCTCAGTTAAGGTCGTGTTAAGTCTATGGTCTGGTGTGGGTTGGTCGTTTCCCTGACAAGGAACGTTAATAATTTCTTTCCCATGAACTTAATAATCATTTTTATTTTCTTCATGTACAATCTTAAACATAACCTGAGGTAGGGGAGAAGTGGTTCTATCCTCGTATTCCCCGAGTGTCCCAGAAGATGACTAGAAAAGTGGAGAGCTGGGGGCCAGGAACCCTCTCGTTGTATTTTAGTTTCTAAAAGTTGGAGCAGAAGGAGCCACGTAAGGATTGCTCTTCCTCATTAAGGCTCAGGCTGGGGTGTCTGTATGGGCGTGGATGTGACCACGATGAAAAGAGGAACAGATAGGTAGTTTGTTTGGGGAAAGGGACCTGGAAGTTCTGTCTCAGTGAAAGTAAGCACAGGAGAGAGGGGTTTGAGTCAGGGTGAGAGCAAAGGAGGGAGTGGCATTTCTGCTCAAGAATGAGTTAAACTGGTATGGGTGAAAATGAAAGCGGATTGCGAGTGATACACCTAGTATAGAGAGGAGTGAAGAAGAGAGGCGTATTTTGGGAAGAGCTGAGTGAGTGAATTAGCAATCAAGAAAAAAACAAAAAAAACGGTATAATGGTTTGTGATTTGAATACAAGGATGGGTGATGTGGAAGCTGAGGGTACATTTGGGGAGCATGGGGTACCTCTTGTTGTGAACGAAAATAGTGAACATCCTGTCCACTTGTGTACTGCCCACAACACTTGTGACTGGGAATAACTGGTTCAGAGTGGGACATGCATCATCATATGTGAGTGAGTATGGGTGATGGTGAGCGGCCTTTATTGCATTAGATAGTAACTGACAGGTGTGCTAAAGATAGACTTTTGGGCATAAATGTTTTGATAGGGTCAGTTGGTGGTAAGTCTGATCACTTCTTGTTGGAGGGGAGGGTAAACTTTGTAGATGCTCTCGGAAAAGAGGAAATGATATGGGTGGGAAGAGAGTGGTGAAAAACAGTGAGCTTTGCAAAGAGGATTGTGTGAAGAGATACCAGGAGAGATTAGTTGAAGAATGACAGGAAGTGAAAGTAAACGAAACAAGGGAAGTGGGAAAGGAATGAGTAGTATCTAGAGAAGCAGAACTTATATGTGGAAAGAAGTATGTGGTGTGCGGAAGGTGGGAGATGGGCATGTTGGAAAGGGTAGTGTGTGTTGGGATGAGGAAGTAAAGTTTTAGGGAAAGAGAGAAAGAAAAAAGATGTTATCTGACCGGGGATACACAAATGGAAGTGTAAGGTGGTTAAGAGAAAGGAACAGAGACAGGAACAAAATGACCAACAGCAAACCTCAGGAAGAATAAGAAAATGTTTTGGGAGGAGTTGCATAGCGGGAGTGAAACAAGTGAAGGGATCTAATGGGAGAGTGGTAGCAGGCGAAAAAGGGATGAAGAGAATATAGAGTGAATATTCCGATACTGTTGAATATGTTAGATAGGATGATAGATGTTGGGTGTTTGATTCGTGAAGTTATGCTAAGCTAGAGAGTCATGGCAATTGGTTTGGTGAAAAGAGAAGTGGTGAAAGCCTTGAATAAGATGAAGTGTTGTAAAGACGTTACAGGTGGATATAACTACAGTTGAACTTCTCTAAGCACGAAATGACAGTATCACTGACTGATTACTTTGGATTTCTTATATCTACATGATTCAAGGATGGGTATCTAAAGATTGGCAGAATGCCTGTATCGTGTCACTATACTAATGAAGGGAGATAAAAGTAAATTTTCGAATTACAAAAGTACAAGTTGTACGGTGTATCTGGTAAGTTGTATAGTTGAATAGAAAACTTAAAGAGATTATCCTCAGGATTATGAAATGTATATAAGATTACAAAGAGACTATAAGGAGAAAATCAGAATCAGTAAGAAGAAATCAGTAAAACAGATTTTGAGTTTGTTCTAAACAGAAATCTACTCAAAAGGAGATGAAACCTAAATACATCCTCAAAATCTACATGAAACAAGAAATAGTCGCTTTAAGAAAAGAGCAATTAAAGGTACTGTTTCACTATCAAACAGGCCTCTGTGGTGTAGCGGACGGCGTTGCTGACCATGATGCACTCACGGACCGTCCAGGGAAGAGAACTTAGTCGGTCCACTGTCAAACCAGCTGTTCATCCTTTTCTAAGGGTTAGTCGATAAACTAGGTGCCTGGCTTTGGGTAAGGTGTGTGTGTATATACACATGTATATACATAAACGCCCACAAACGCATATATGCATCATCATCTTGTGGAGGCGAAGGTGAAGAATTGTAGTTTTCAGAAAAGAAGAGAAAATGTTGGGGAGAAGAGAGTGGTGAGTGTGATGAGAGTAAGTGAGCTTGGAAAGGAGACGTGTGTGAGGAAGTACCAGGAGAGATTGACAAAAGGTGAGAGCAAATGACCTAAGGGGTGTGGGGAATGTATTTAGGGAAAGTAGTGATGGCTTGCACAAAAGATGCTTGTTTCATGAAAAAGGTGGGAGGTGGGCATATTAGAAAGAGTATTTATGGTGGGATAAAGAAGTATGATTGTTAACGAAAGAGAAGAGAGAGGCGTTTGGACGATTTTTGCAGGGAAGTAGTGCAAATGACTGGGAGATGTATAAAAGAAAGCGGCAGGCATTCAAGAGAAAGATGCAAAAGGTGAAAAGGAGGGCAAACGAGAGTTAGGGTGAAAGTGTATCATTAGATTTTAGGGGGGATAAAAAGATGTTTTGGATGGAGGTAAATAAAGTGCATAAGACAAGAGAACAAATCGGAACATTGGTGAAGGGGGCTAATGGGGAGGTAATAACAAGTAGTAGTGGAGTGAGAAGGAGAATGAGGGGGGTTGGATGGTATTGCCGTGGAATTCATTAAAAAAAAAAACTGGGTGACTGTGTTGTCGATTGGTTGGTAAGGATATTCAATGTATGTATGGTTCATGATGAAGTGACTGAGGATTGGCGGAATGCATGCATAACGCCATTGTACAAAGGCAAAGGGGATAAAGGTGAGTGTTCAAATTACAGAGGTATAATCTTGTTGAGTATTCCTGGGATATCATATGGGAGGGTATTGATTGAGAATGTAAATGCATGTTCAGAACATCAGATTGGGGAGGAGCAGTGTGGTTTCAGAAGTGGTAGAGGATGTGTGGATCAGGTGTTTGCTTTGAAGAACTTATTTGAGAAATACTTAGAAAAACATATGGATTTGTATGTAGCATTTATGGATCTGGAGAAGGCATATGATAGGGTTGATATAGATGCTTTGTGGATGGTATTAAAAGTATATGGTGTGGGAGGTAATTGCTAGAAGCAGTGAATAGTTTTAACCCAGGATATAAGACATTTGTACAAGTAGGAAGAGAGGAAATTGATTGGTTCTCAGTGAATGTCGGTATGCGGTAGGGGTGCGTGATGCCTTCCATGTTTGTCTAATTTGTTTATGGAAGGGGTGGTTAGGGAGGTGAATGAAAGAGTTTTGGAGAGAGGGGCAAGTATGTAGTCTGTTGTGGATGAGAGGGCTTGGGAAGTGAGTCAGTTGTTGTTCGCTGATGATTCAGCGCTGGTGGCTGATTCAGGTGAGAAACTGCAGAAGTTGGTGGCAGAATTTAGTAAAGTGTGTGAAAGAAGAAAGTTGAGAGTAAATGTGAATAAGAGCAAGGTTATCAGATTCAATAAGGTTGAGGGAAAAGTTTTTTGGGAGGTAAGTTTGATGGAGAAAAACTGGAGGAAGTGAAGTGTTTAAGATATCTGGGGGTGAATTTGGCAGTGGATGGAACCAGAGAAGCGGAAGTGCGTCAAAGGGTGGGGGAGGGGGCGAAGGTTCTGGGAGCGTTGAAGAATGTGTGGAAGGCGAGAACGTTATCTCGGAGAGCAAAAATGGGTATGTTTGAAGAATAGCGGTTCCAACAATGTTATATGGTTATATAGGGTTGTGCGGAGGAAGGTGGATCTCTTGGAAATAAAATGTTTGAGGACAGAGAGGATATATGTGTCAAAGCTAGAAGGAACGAGGAGAAGTGGGAGACCAAATTGGAGGTAGAAGGATGGAGTGAGAAAGATTTTGAGCGATCGGGGCTTGAACATACAGGAGAGTGAAAGACGTGCAAAAAATAGAGTGAATTGGAACGATATAACGATATGGTATCTACCCTCCTCCGCACAACCTTAATCATAGCCCACGCCTCGCAACCATATAACATTGTTGGATTCACTATTCCTTCAAACATACCTATTTTTGCTTTCCGAGATGATGTTCTCGCCTTCCACACATTTTTCAACGCTCCCAGAACTTTCGCCCCCTCCCCCACCCGTATGACCCACTTCCGCTTCCATGGTTCCAACCGCTGCCAAATACACTCCCAGATATCTAAAACACTTCACTTGCTCCAGTTATTCTCCATTCATACTTATCTCCCACTTGACTTGTTTTTCAACCCTACTGTACCTAATAACCTTGCTCTTATTCACATTTACCATCAGCTTTCTTCTTTCACACACTCTACTAAACTCAGTCACCAGCCTCTGCAATTTCTTACCCGAATCAGCCACCAGTGATATATCATCAGCGAATAACAACTGACTCACTTCCCAAGCCCTCTCATCCACAGCAGACTGCATACTTGCACCTCTCTCCAAAACTCTTGCATTCACCTCCCTAACAACCCAATCCATAAACAAATTAAACAACCATGGAGACATCACGCATCCCTGCCGGAAACCGACAGTCACTGAGAACCGATCGCTTTCGTCTCTTCCTACACGTACACATGCCTTACATCCTCGATAAAAACTTTTCACTGCTTCTAGCAACTTGCTTCCCACAACATAATACCTTCCACAGAGAATCTCTATCAACTCTATCATGTACTTTCTGCAGATCCATAAATGCTACATACAAATCCATTTGTTTTTCTAAGTATTTCTCACATACATTCTTCAAAGCAAACACCTGATCCACACATCCTTTACCACTTCTGAAACCACACTGCTCTTCCTCAATCTGATGCTCTGTACATGCTTTCACCCTCTCAATCAATACCCTTCCGTATAATTTCCCAGGAACATTCAACAAACTAATAATAATTAATCTAATCACTCACCTTTATCCCCTTTGCCTTTGTACAATGGCGCTATGCATGCATTCCGCCAATCCTCAGGTATTTCACCATGAGCCATACGTACATTAAATATCCTTACCAACCAGTCAACAACACAGTCACCACCTTTTTTGATAAATTCCACTGCAATACCATCCAAACCCGCCGCCTTGCTGACTTTCATCTTCCGCAAAGCTTTCACTACCTCTCTCTGTTTACTAAATCATTCTCCCTAACCCTCTCAATTCGCGCACCACCTCGACCAAAACACCCTATATCTATCTATCTATCTATCTATCTATCTATCTATCTATCTATCTATCTATCTATCTATATATATATATATATATATATATATATATATATATATATATATATATATATATATATATATATATATTATTATTCTTTTTTTTTTTATTATACTTTGTCGCTGTCTCCCGCGTTTGCGAGGTAGCGCAAGGAAACAGAAGAAAGAAATGGCCACCCCCCCCATACACATGTATATACATACACGTCCACACACGCAAATATACATACCTTCACAGCTTTCCATGGTTTACCCCAGACGCTTCACATGCCCTGCTTCAATCCACTGACAGCACGTCAACCCCGGTATACCACATCGCTCCAATTCACTCTATTCCTTGCCCTCCTTTCACCCTCCTGCATGTTCAGGCCCCGATCACACAAAATCTTTTTCACTCCATCTTTCCACCTCCAATTTGGTCTCCCTCTTCTCCTTGTTCCCTCCACCTCCGACACACATATCCTCTTGGTCAATCTTTCCTCACTCATTCTCTCCATGTGCCCAAACCACTTCAAAACACCCTCTTCTGCTCTCTCAACCACGCTCTTTTTATTTCCACACATCTCTCTTACCCTTACGTTACTCACTCGATCAAACCACCTCACACCACACATTGTCCTCAAACATCTCATTTCCAGCACATCCATCCTCCTGCGCACAACTCTATCCATAGCCCACGCCTCGCAACCATACAACATTGTTGGAACCACTATTCCTTCAAACATACCCATTTTTGCTTTCCGAGATAATGTTCTCGACTTCCACACATTCTTCAAGGCCCCCAGGATTTTCGCCCCCTCCCCCACCCTATGATCCACTTCCGCTTCCATGGTTCCATCCGCTGCCAGATCCACTCCCAGATATCTAAAACACTTCACTTCCTCCAGTTTTTCTCCATTCAAACTCACCTCCCAATTGACTTGATCCTCAACCCTACTGTACCTAATAACCTTGCTCTTATTCACATTTACTCTTAACTTTCTTCTTCCACACACTTTTCCAAACTCAGTCACCAGCTTCTGCAGTTTCTCACATGAATCAGCCACCAGCGCTGTATCATCAGCGAACAACAACTGACTCACTTCCCAAGCTCTCTCATCCCCAACAGACTTCATACTTGCCCCTCTTTCCAAAACTCTTGCATTTACCTCCCTAACAACCCCATCCATAAACAAATTAAACAACCATGGAGACATCACACACCCCTGCCGCAAACCTACATTCACTGAGAACCAATCACTTTCCTCTCTTCCTACACGTACACATGCCTTACATCCTCGATAAAAACTTTTCACTGCTTCTAACAACTTTCCTTCCACACCATATATTCTTGATACCTTCCACAGAGCATCTCTATCAACTCTATCATATGCCTTCTCCAGATCCATATATGCTACATACAAATCCATTTGCTTTTCTAAGTATTTCTCACATACATTCTTCAAAGCAAACACCTGATCCACACATCCTCTACCACTTCTGAAACCACACTGCTCTTCCCCAATCTGATGCTCTGTACATGCCTTCACCCTCTCAATCAATACCCTCCCATATAATTTACCAGGAATACTCAACAAACTTATACCTCTGTAATTTGAGCATTCACTCTTATCCCCTTTGCCTTTGTACAATGGCACTATGCACGCATTCCGCCAATCCTCAGGCACCTCACCATGAGTCATACATACATTAAATAACCTTACCAACCAGTCAACAATAGTCACCCCCTTTTTTAATAAATTCCACTGCAATACCATCCAAACCTGCTGCCTTGCCGGCTTTCATCTTCCGCAAAGCTTTCACTACCTCTTCTCTGTTTACCAAATCATTCTGCCTAACCCTCTCACTTTGCACACCACCTCGACCAAAACACCCTATATCTGCCACTCTATCATCAAACACATTCAACAAACCTTCAAAATACTCACTCCATCTCCTTCTCACATCACCACTACTTGTTATCACCTCCCCACTTGCGCCCTTCACCGAAGTTCCCATTTGCTCCCTTGTCTTACGCACTTTATTTACCTCCTTCCAGAACATCTTTTTATTCTCCCTCAAATTTAATGATACTCTCTCACCCCAACTCTCATTTGCCCTTTTTTTCACCTCTTGCACCTTTCTCTTGACCTCCTGTCTCTTTCTTTTATACATCTCCCACTCAATTACATTTTTTCCCTGCAAAAATCGTCCAAATGCCTCTCTCTTCTCTTTCACTAATACTCTTACTTCTTCATCCCACCACTCACTACCCTTTCTAATCATCCCACCTCCCACTCTTCTCATGCCACAAGCATCTTTTGCGCAATCCATCACTGATTCCCTAAATACATCCCATTCCTCCCCCACTCCCCTTACTTCCATTGTTCTCACCTTTTTCCATTCTGTACTCAGTCTCTCCTGGTACTTCCTCACACAGGTCTCCTTCTCAAGCTCACTTACTCTCACCACCCTCTTCACCCCAACATTCACTCTTCTTTTCTGAAAACCCATACAAATCTTCACCTTAGCCTCCACAAGATAATGATCAGACATCCCTCCAGTTGCACCTCTCAGCACATTAACATCCAAAAGTCTCTCTTTCGCACGCCTGTCAATTAACACGTAATCCAATAACGCTCTCTGGCCATCTCTCCTACTTACATAAGTATACTTATGTATATCTCGCTTTTTAAACCAGGTATTCCCAATCATCAGTCCTTTTTCAGCACATAAATCTACAAGCTCTTCACCATTTCCATTTACAACACCGAACACCCCATGTATACCAATTATTCCCTCAACTGCCACATTACTCACCTTTGCATTCAAATCACCCATCACTATGACCCGGTCTCGTGCATCAAAACCATTAATACACTCATTCAGCTGCTTCCAAAACACTTGCCTCTCTTGATCTTTCTTCTCATGCCCAGGTGCATATGCACCAATAATCACCCACCTCTCTCCATCAACTTTCAGTTTTACCCATATTAATCGAGAATTTACTTTCTTACACTCTATCACATACTCCCACAACTCCTGTTTCAGGAGTATTGCTACTCCTTCCCTTGTTCTTGTCCTCTCACTAACCCCTGACTTTACTCCCCAGACATTCCCAAACCACTCTTCCCCTTTACCCTTGAGCTTCGTTTCACTCAGAGCCAAAACATCCAGGCTCCTTTCCTCAAACATACTACCTATCTCTCCTTTTTTCACATCTTGGTTACATCCACACACATTTAGGCACCCCACTCTGAGCCTTCGAGGAGGATGAGCACTCCCCGCGTGACTCCTTCTTCTGTTTCCCATTTTAGAAAGTTAATACAAGGATGGGAGGATTTCTGGCCCCCCGCTCCCGTCCTCTCTAGTCGCTTTCTACGACACGCGAGGAATACGTGGGAAGTATTCTTTCACCCCTATCCCCAGGGATAATATACATATATATATATACATATACACATACACACACATAAACATACATACGCACATATACACACACACACACATACATATATATACATATGAGAAATGTAAGAAACAATTTAGAAAACTGAAACTTCTAGCTTGAAATGAATGAAAAAAAAGAATGTCACATATATATATATACATATATATATATATATATATATATATATATATATATATATATATATATATATATATATATATATATATATATATATATATATATATATATATATATATATTGAGGAGATGGAGTGAGTATTTTGAAGGTTTGTTGAATGTGTTTGATGATAAAGTGGCAGATATAGGGTGTTTTGGTCGAGGCAGTGTGCAAAGTAAGCGGGTTAGGGAAAATGATTTGATAAACAGAGAAGAGGTAGTAAAAGCTTTGCGGAAGATGAAAGCCTACAAGGCAGCAGGTTTGAATGGTATTGCAGTAGAATTTATCAAATAAGGGGGTGACTGTATTATTGACTGGTTGGTAAGGTTATTTAATGTATGTATGTCTCATGGTGAGGTGCCTGAGGATTGGCGGAATGCTTGCATAGTGCCATTGTACAAAGGCAAAGGGGATAAAAGTGAGTGCTCAAATTACAGAGGTATAAGTTTGCTGAGTATTATATGGGAGGGTATTGATTGAGAGGGTGAAGGCATGTACAGAGCATCAGGTTGGGGAAGAGCCGTGTGGTTTCAGAAGTGGTAGAGGATGTGTGAATCAGGTGTTTGCTTTGAAGAATGTGAGAAATACTTAGAAAAGCAAATGGATTTGTATGTAGCATTTATGGCTCTGGAGAAATATAACAGTCAGTTGATATACATCGAAGAGACGAAGCTAGGACGTCCTAGGGCGTCCTAGCTTCGTCTCTTCGATGTATATCAACTGACTGTTATATTTCTCTCTTGTGTCTCCCCTAATGATGTGATTATTACACGAAAGTGCACTTGGGAACTTTTCGTGTTTCATTTTCCCCGTGGACTCATTGGAATATCTTGATCACGCGCAAAACTGTGATCCTTTCCAATATATATATATATATATATATATATATATATATATATATATATATATATATATATATATATATATATACACGCATTCCGCCAATCCTCAGGCACCTCACCATGAGTCATACATACATTAAATAACCTTACCAACCAGTCAACAATACAGTCACCCCCTTTTTTAATAAATTCCACTGCAATACCATCCAAACCTGCTGCCTTGCCGGCTTTCATCTTCCGCAAAGCTTTCACTACCTCTTCTCTGTTTACCAAATCATTTTCCCTAACCCTCTCACTTTGCACACCACCTCGACCAAAACACCCTATATCTGCCACTCTACCATTGTACAAAGGCAAAGGGGATAAGAGTGAGTGCTCAAATTACAGAGGTATAAGTTTGTTGAGTGTTTTAGATATCTGGGAGTGGATCTGTCAGCGGATGGAACCATGGAAGCGGAAGTGGATCATAGGGTGGGGGAGGGGGCAAAAATTTTGGGAGCCTTGAAAAATGTGTGGAAGTCGAGAACATTATCCCGGAAAGCAAACATGGGTATGTTTGAAGGAATAGTGGTTCCAACAATGTTGTATGGTTGCGAGGCGTGGGCTATGGATAGAGTTGTGCGCAGGAGGATGGATGTGCTGGAAATGAGATGTTTGAGGACAATGTGTGGTGTGAGGTGGTTTGATCGAGTAAGTAACGTAAGGGTAAGAGAGATGTGTGGAAATAAAAAGAGCGTGGTTGAGAGAGCAGAAGAGGGTGTTTTGAAGTGGTTTGGGCACATGGAGAGAATGAGTGAGGAAAGATTGACCAAGAGGATATATGTGTCGGAGGTGGAGGGAACGAGGAGAAGAGGGAGACCAAATTGGAGGTGGAAAGATGGAGTGAAAAAGATTTTGTGTGATCGGGGCCTGAACATGCAGGAGGGTGAAAGGAGGGCAAGGAATAGAGTGAATTGGAGCGATGTGGTATACAGGGGTTGACCTGCTGTCAGTGGATTGAATCAAGGCATGTGAAGCGTCCGGGGTAAACCATGGAAAGCTGTGTAGGTATGTATATTTGCGTGTGTGGACGTATGTATGTACATGTGTATGGGGGGGGTTGGGCCATTTCTTTCGTCTGTTTCCTTGCGCTACCTCGCAAACGCGGGAGACAGCGACAAAGTATAATAAAAAAAAAAAAATTATATATATATATATATATATATATATATATATATATATATATATATATATATATATATATATATATATATATATATATATATATATATATATACTTATACAACAATATCGAAGTAATAGGCCATTAGTTATTTAGAAATTCATGCCGGTATAAGTCAGGTGCTCTTAGTAACTTCTGTTCTGGGATAGTGTAGGAGTCAAGCAGACAGACTGTAGCATTTCCAATTGCCAAAACATTCAGTAAATCACTGTAAACATACAGTGACTTGAAGCTTACAGGTGTAACACCGAAACTCGTGAGTGGAACAGCAAAACTCGCGCGTGTAACACACCAATTGATAAACACAAGGAGAGAAAATTCGTCTCAGATTACCCACTTATGAGACAGACTTCACCTTTGCCTTTATCTTAAAGACAAGAATCAGCGATAAGGTATGCGAGTTTTTAGATTATAATAAACTAATAGCTGAATACCCACATGAAGTTCGCATTAAAAAACATTCTTAGCAAATTCAGTGGAATTTTTTAGTCGTATCTGTAATAAGCGGAAGAAATAAATCAAAAGTTTTATACACAGACTCTTAAGTAGAAGTAAAGCTCACGATTTACGGAGAGAGAGAAAAAATAAAATTAATTAAAAAGGAAAATATCCGACTGGTAACTGGTGACAAGTGGGGTACCACAAGACTTAGTCCTAAGACCTACACTCTTCATTAACTGTATCAGTGACCTGGAGACGGGACTCACCAGTGGAAATTCAAGCTTTGCCGAAGACACGACATCAAGAAATACCGCCTAGGTGTAGGATGACCGCCTGCTTGATTCAAAGTGATTCAGATAAACGTATGTGTTGGTCCAAAGTGGACTCCAGCGTAGACAAATACACAGTATTGCATTCTCCTGATAAGAACATTTATTACACATATAGAGTGTTTGATAAGCCATTATCAGGAGACGATAAACAAAGACTTGGGAGTTATGATTAGTAATGCCCAACAATACGCAAAAAAGACTAACTGCATGAAACAAACTAAATCCATCGCTCAGCTATAAAGCTATTGAATAAAAACTCAGAAACTTAGAATAATTTTCTCAAGAAAATGCAAACTTTGAGTAAACCTAATAAAGTTATCAAAATACTAAACGATTTCAATATGAATCACATTTTCTATTTTTCATTTGGAACACATAAAGGAAAATGCATAAAGCTCAAAAGAGGTAAACGTAAAGCAAACGTGGGAAAAGCATTCGTTAATTATACTCTCATGGAACACTGGAAGAACCGACACAGCAGACGACTATCAATATATTCCGATCACATCTTAACAGGTGACCTAACGCTATCATGTTAGTGAATACGACTCTTCATGAAGGAAAAATATGCGAGTATTCAAGCCTTTATTTTCTTTCCAGTTTTTGAGCCACTTTCCCAGATCATCCAGCTGCTGTGACTGGAATAGAATATTTTCCGTTTATACTATCTATAAAATCGTAACATCAGTCTATTCTTTCCATTTTGCATGTTACACCTTCATAGATATTTTCCTGCTGGTAGATGTGCTGGTGGGTGGGGAGAAGCCTTCTGCTTTACTATCCTGACTTGATCTATATATATATATATATATATATATATATATATATATATATATATATATATATATATATATATATATATATATATATATATATATATATATAGATCAAGTCAGATATATATATATATATATATATATATATATGGATCTGGAGAAGGCATATGATAGAGTTGATAGAGATGCTCTGTGGAAGGTATTAAGAATATATGGTGTGGGAGGCAAGTTGTTAGAAGCAGTGAAAAGTTTTTATCGAGGATGTAAGGCATGTGTACGTGTAGGAAGAGAGGAAAGTGATTGGTTCTCAGTGAATGTAGGTTTGCGGCAGGGGTGTGTGATGTCTCCATGGTTGTTTAATTTGTTTATGGATGGGGTTGTTAGGGAGGTAAATGCAAGAGTCCTGGAAAGAGGGGCAAGTATGAAGTCTGTTGGGGATGAGAGAGCTTGGGAAGTGAGTCAGTTGTTGTTCGCTGATGATACAGCACTGGTGGCTGATTCATGTGAGAAACTGCAGAAGCTGGTGACTGAGTTTGGTAAAGTGTGTGGAAGAAGAAAGTTAAGAGTAAATGGGAATAAGAGCAAGGTTATTAGGTACAGTAGGGGTGAGGGTCAAGTCAATTGGGAGGTGAGTTTGAATGGAGAAAAACTGGAGGAAGTGAAGTGTTTTAGATATCTGGGAGTGGATCTGGCAGCGGATGGAACCATGGAAGCGGAAGTGGATCATAGGGTGGGGGAGGGGGCGAAAATTTTGGGAGCCTTGAAAAATGTGTGGAAGTCGAGAACATTATCTCGGAAAGCAAAAATGGGTATGTTTGAAGGAATAGTGGTTCCAACAATGTTGTATGGTTGCGAGGCGTGGGCTATGGATAGAGATGTGCGCAGGAGGATGGATGTGCTGGAAATGAGATGTTTGAGGACAATGTGTGGTGTGAGGTGGTTTGATCGAGTAAGTAACGTAAGGGTAAGAGAGATGTGTGGAAATAAAAAGAGCGTGGTTGAGAGAGCAGAAGAGGGTGTTTTGAAATGGTTTGGGCACATGGAGAGAATGAGTGAGGAAAGATTGACCAAGAGGATATATGTGTCGGAGGTGGAGGGAACGAGGAGAAGAGGGAGACCAAATTGGAGGTGGAAAGATGGAGTGAAAAAGATTTTGTGTGATCGGGGCCTGAACATGCAGGAGGGTGAAAGGAGGGCAAGGAATAGAGTGAATTGGAGCCATGTGGTATACAGGGGTTGACGTGCTGTCAGTGGATTGAATCAAGGCATGTGAAGCGTCTGGGGTAAACCATGGAAAGCTGTGTAGGTATGTATATTTGCGTGTGTGGACGTGTGTATGTACATGTGTATGGGGGGGGGGGGGGTTGGGCCATTTCTTTCGTCTGTTTCCTTGCGCTACCTCGCAAACGCGGGAGACAGCGACAAAGTATAAAAAAAAAAAAAAAAAAAAAAAAATATATATATATATATATATATATATATATATATATATATATATATATATATATATATATATATATATATATATATATATATTTTTTTTTTTTTTTTTTCTTATACTATTCACCATTTCCCGCATTAGCAAGGTAGCGTTAAGAGCAGAGGACTGGGCCTTAGAGGGAATATCCTCACCTGGCCCCCTTCTCTGTTCCTTCTTTTGGAAAATTGAAAAAAAAAAAAATGAGAGGGGAGGATTTCCAGCCCCCCGCTCCCTTCCCTTTTAGTCGCCTTCTACGACACGCAGGGAATACGTGGGAAGTATTCTTTTTCCCCTATCCCCAGGGATATATATATATATATATATATATATATATATATATATATATATATATATATATATATATATATATATATATATATATCAGGAGCTTGGATATTGCTGCTCTCCTAAGCATACTGTTGTCTCTCACCATAGACCATCAGGTCTTCTGTTGCTTGTCCTTCTCATGTACACTTCTCCTTCCCCGTGCCTTATCTCCTATCCTCCCTCCCTACGTGATACTGGTAAGTATGTCTTCTCCCGACCCCGCCAAAAGGCACCATCAGGTAGGTAGTGCATCTGCTCTCCGAAGCACAAGTTAGGCAGCACCATCAGGTAAGTCGTGCCTCCATCGTCTGCAGCATCACGCTAAGCAGCACCATTAGGTAGGTCTTGCCTCAGCCGTCCACAGCACCACACTACGTACCACCATCAGGTAGGTCGTGCCCCCATCCTCCTCAGCATCACGTTAAGCAGCACCATCAGGTAGGTCTTGCCTCAGCCGTCCACAGCACCACACTACGTACCACCATCAGGTAGGTCGTGCCCCCATCCTCCTCAGCATCACGTTAAGCAGCACCATCAGGTAGGTCTTGCCTCCACCCTCGGCAGCACACGCTAAACAGCACCATCAGTCAGGGAGGCCACTTGGCCTATAACATTACTGCCAGACAATAACTCCCAGGAGTACGTGAGACCGACGCTCCACAACCCGGCTTATAATAACAAAATGGCAATATAAAAACAATCTGTGACAATAACGCGCAAACTTCCGCTATTGTTTTGTAGGTAATGGCAACGCCGTCTAGGCCCAGATACTTGCCAGGGATCGCTGGCAACCTTCGGAAGCGGAGCCAGGTGGTTGATGGGCCAAAGGCCAACAGAACCTGGGCTGTGGCAAGACTGGTCCAGGCCAAGAAACTCTTGGCTGCGGCAAGACTGACATCTATTACAAGGTGTTGACTGATCAAGAGACACCCAGCTGCGGCAGTACTGGGGTGAGGCAGGGGGACAACAGACTCTGGGGTGCAGCTCGACTGAGGTGGATCAACAGATTTGTAGATAAACCATGGAGGACAATCAGATGTGGTTTTCGTAAAACTGGGGTCAGCCAACAAACAGATACAGAAAGATTAGGGTGGGCCAACTGACAGATGTGGAAAGACTGGAATGGGTCAACAAACAGACGGAGTCCGAGTGTCTCTATGTGCAGCAGCGGTAATGCAGATCTACAGAAAAAGGAGCTCACAGACATTGCTGCAGATACGCACACAGTAAGGGGGGATAACAAACAAGGGAACAACAGATGATGACGCGAATCCATAGAAATCTATAGCAAAGCAACAGACACTTGGTTAGACCATCTGACACTAGAGAAAGCCAACAGACACAAAGGTCGAGACATAGTTACTGGAGGTGGACCGGCAAGACCAGGGCTGGTCAGTAGATACTAGGGAAGGTCAACATTCATAATTAGACTAATATTTACTAGGTCAAGGTTGTACGTAGTGAGGCATGGCAAGTCAGTAGGTACTGGGGCAAGTCATGGCAATAAGTAGTAAAGCAGGTCAAGAAAATAGGTACTGAGATACAGCAATGCAGTAGGTACTGGGGTAGGGCAGGCCACAGCTAGTGGCGTTCCTCTGTTGAAGAAGCTGATCCCAGTCTGAACCTAACATACGGGAGACCTGCACTGTCCAGGACTCTGGTAAAGGAACTGTTCAAAGACTCCGTCTACTACATGAAAGATGTCTCAAGTGTCCTTCGTATATATATATATATATATATATATATATATATATATATATATATATATATATATATATATATATATATATATATATTTTTTTTTTTTTTTTTCTTTCTGTCGCTGTCTCCCGCGTTTGCGAGGTAGCGCAAGGAAACAGACGAAAGAAATGGCCCAACCCACCCCCATACACATGTATATACATAAGTCCACACACGCAAATATACATACCTACACAGCTTTCCATGGTTTACCCCAGACGCTTCACATGCCCTGATTCAATCCACTGACAGCACGTCAACCCCGGTATACCACATCGCTCCAATTCACTCTATTCCTTGCCCTCCTTTCACCCTCCTGCATGTTCAGGCCCCGATCACACAAAATCTTTTTCACTCCATCTTTCCACCTCCAATTTGGTCTCCCTCTTCTCCTCGTTCCCTCCACCTCCGACACATATATCCTCTTGGTCAACCTTTCCTCACTCATTCTCTCCATGTGCCCAAACCATTTCAAAACACCCTCTTCTGCTCTCTCAACCACGCTCTTTTTATTTCCACACATCTCTCTTACCCTTACGTTACTTACTCGATCAAACCACCTCACACCACACATTGTCCTCAAACATCTCATTTCCAGCACATCCATCCTCCTGCGCACCACTCTATCCATAGCCCACGCCTCGCAACCATACAACATTGTTGGAACCACTATTCCTTCAAACATACCCATTTTTGCTTTCCGAGATAATGTTCTCGACTTCCACACATTCTTCAAGGCTCCCAGAATTTTCGCCCCCTCCCCCACCCTATGATCCACTTCCGCTTCCATGGTTCCATCCGCTGCCAGATCCACTCCCAGATATCTAAAACACTTCACTTCCTCCAGTTTTTCTCCATTCAAACTCACCTCCCAATTGACTTGACCCTCAACCCTACTGTACCTAATAACCTTGCTCTTATTCATATTTACTCTTAACTTTCTTCTTTCACACACTTTACCAAACTCAGTCACCAGCTTCTGCAGTTTCTCACATGAATCAGCCACCAGCGCTGTATCATCAGCGAACAACAACTGACTCACTTCCCAAGCTCTCTCATCCCCAACAGACTTCATACTTGAGCCTCTTTCCAAAACTCTTCCATTCACCTCCCTAACAACCCCATCCATAAACAAATCAAACAACCATGGAGACATCACACACCCCTGCCGCAAACCTACATTCACTGAGAACCAATCACTTTCCTCTCTTCCTACACGTACACATGCCTTACATCCTCGATAAAAACTTTTCACTGCTTCTAACAACTTGCCTCCCACACCATATATTCTTAATACCTTCCACAGAGCATCTCTATCAACTCTATCATATGCCTTCTCCAGATCCATAAATGCTACATACAAATCCATTTGCTTTTCTAAGTATTTCTCACATACATTCTTCAAAGCAAACACCTGATCCACACATCCTCTACCACTTCTGAAACCACACTGCTCTTCCCCAATCTGATGCTCTGTACATGCCTTCACCCTCTCAATCAATACCCTCCCATATAATTTACCAGGAATACTCAACAAACTTATACCTCTGTAATTTGAGCACTCACTCTTATCCCCTTTGCCTTTGTACAATGGCACTATGCACGCATTCCACCAATCCTCAGGCACCTCACCATGAGTCATACATACATTAAATAACCTTACCAACCAGTCAACAATACAGTCACCCCCTTTTTTAATAAATTCCACTGCAATACCATCCAAACCTGCTGCCTTGCCGGCTTTCATCTTCCGCAAAGCTTTTACTACCTCTTCTCTGTTTACCAAATCATTTTCCCTAACCCTCTCACTTTGCACACCACCTCGACCAAAACACCCTATATCTGCCACTCTATCATCAAACACATTCAACAAACCTTCAAAATACTCACTCCATCTCCTTCTCACATCACCACTACTTGTTATCACCTCCCCATTTGCGCCCTTCACTGAAGTTCCCATTTGCTCCCTTGTCTTACGCACTTTATTTACCTCCTTCCAGAACATCTTTTAATTCTCCATAAAATTTAATGATACTCTCTCACCCCAACTCTCATTTGCCCTTTTTTCACCTCTTGCACCTTTCTCTTGACCTCCTGTCTCTTTCTTTTATACATCTCCCACTCAATTGCATTTTTTCCCTGCAAAAATCGTCCAAATGCCTCTCTCTTCTCTTTCACTAATACTCTTACTTCTTCATCCCACCACTCACTACCCTTTCTAATCAACCCATCTCCCACTCTTCTCATGCCATAAGCATCTTTTGCGCAATCCATCACTGATTCCCTAAATATATATGTATTATTTTGTTTTGTCGCTGTCTCCCGCGTTAGCGAGGTAGCGCAAGGAAACAGACGAAAGAATGGCCCAACTCACCCACATACACATGTATATACATACAAGTCCACACACGCAAATATACATACCTATACATCTCAATGTATACATATATATATACACACAGACATATACATATATATGTACATGTACATAATTCATACTGTCTGCCTTTATCTATTCCCATCGCCACCTCGCAACACATGGAACCCCCTCCCCCCCTCATGTGTGCGAGGTAGCGCTAGTAAAAGACAACAAAGGCCCCATTCGTTCACACTCAGTCTCTAGCTGTCATGAAATAATGCACCGAAACCACAGCTCCCTTTCCACATCCAGGCCCCACACAACTTTCCATGGTTTACCCCAGACGCTTCACAAGCCCTGGTTCAATCCACTGACAGCAAGTCGACCCCGGTATACCACATCGTTCCAATTCACTCTATTCCTTGCACGCCTTTCACCTTCCTGCATGTTCAGGCCCCGATCACTCAAAATCTTTTTCACTCCATCTTTCCACCTCCAATTTGGTCTCCCACTTCTCGTTCCCTACACCTCTGACACATATATCCTCTTTGTCAATCTTTCCTCACTCATTCTTTCCATGTGCCCAAACCATTTCAAAACACCCTCTTCTGCTCTCTCAACCACACTCTTTTTATTTCCACACATCTCTCTTACCCTTACATTACTTACTCGATCAAACCACCTCACGCCACATATTCCCCTCAAACATCTCATTTCCAGCACATCCACCCTCCTGCGCACAACTCTATGCATAGTCCGCGCCTCGCAGCCATACAACATTGTTGGAACCACTATTCCTTCAAACATACCCATTTCTGCTTTCCGAGACAATGTTCTCGACTTCCAAACATCATTCAAAGCTCCCAGAATTTTCGCCCCCTCCCCCACCCTATGATTCACTTCCGTTCCATGGTTCCATCCGCTGCCAAATCCACTCCCAGATATCTAAAACACTTCACTTCCTACAGTTTTTCTCCATTCAAACTTAACTCCCAATTAACTTGACCCTCAACCCTATTGTACCTAATAACCTTGCTCTTATTCACATTTACTCTTAACTTTCTTCTTTCACACACTTTACCAAACTCAGTCACCAGCTTCTGCAGTTTCTCACATGAATCAGCCACCAGCGGTGTATCATCAGCGAACAACAACTGACTCACTTCCCAAGCTCTCTCATCCACAACAGACTGCATACTTGCCCCTCTTTCCAAAACTCTTGCATTCACCTCCCTAAAATCCCCATCCATAAACAAATCAAACAACCTTGGAGACATCACACACCCCTGCCGCAAACCTACATTCACTGAGAACCAATCACTTTCCTCTCTTCCTACACGTACACATGCCTTACATCCTCGATAAAAACTTTTCACTGCTTATAGCAACTTGCCTCCCACACCATATATACTTAATACCTTCCACAGAGCATCTCTATCAACTCTATCATATGCCTTCTCCAGATCCATAAATGCTACATACAAATCCATTTGCTTTTCTAAGTATTTCTCACATACATTCTTCAAAGCAAACACCTGAATTCACACATCCTCTACCACTTCTAAAACCATATTGCTCTTCCCCAATCTGATGCTCTGTACATGCCTTCACCATCTCAATCAATAACCTCCCATATAATTTACCAGGAATACTCAACAAACTTACACCTCTGTAATTTGAGCACTCACTGTTATCCCCTTTGCCTTTGTACAATGGCACTATGCAAGCATTCCGCAAAGAGCAAGGACAAGAACAAGGGAAGGAGTAGCACTACTCCTGAAACAGGAGTGGTGGGAGTACGTGATAGAGTGTAAGAAAGTAAATTCTTGATTGATATGGTTAAAACTGAAAGTTGATGGAGAGAGATGGGTGATTATTGGTGCATAAGCACCTGGGCATGAGAAGAAAGATCATGAGAGGCAAGTGTTTTGGGAGCAGCTGAATGAGTGTGTTAGTGGTTTTGATGCACGAGACCGGGTTATAGTGATGGGTGATTTGAATGCAAAGGTGAGTAATTTGGCAGTTGAGAGAATAATTGGTTTACATGGGGTGTTCAGTGTTGTAAATGGAAACGGTGAAGAGCTTGTAGATTTATGTGCTAAAAAAGGACCGGTGATTGGGAATACCTGGTTTAGAAAGAGAGATATACATAAGTATACGTATGTAAGAAAGAGAGATGGTCAGAGAGCTTTATTGGTTTACGTGTTAATTGATAGGCGCGCGAAAGAGAGACTTTTGGATGCTAATGTGCTGAAATGTGCAACTGGAGGAATGTCTGATCATTATCTTGTGGAGGCGAGGGTGAAGATATGTAGAGGGTAACAGAAAAGAAGAGAGAATGTTGGGGTGAGGAGAGAGGTGAGAGTAAGTGAGCATGGGAAGGAGACTTGTGTGAGGAAGTACCAGGAGAGACTGAGTACAGAATGGAAAAAGGTGAGCACAAAGGATGTAAGGGTAGTGGGGGAGGACTGGGATGTATTTAGGGAAGTAGTGATGGCTTGCGCAAAAGATGCTTGTGGCATGAGAAGCGTGGGAGGTGGGTTGATTAGAAAGGGTAGTGATTGGTGGGATGAAGAAGTAAGATTATTAGTGAAAGAGAAGAGAGAAGTATTTGGACGATTTTTGCAGGGAAAAAATGCAAATGAGTGGGAGATATATAAAAGAAAGAGGCAGGAGGTCAAGAGAAAGGTGCAAGAGGTGAAAAAGGAAGCAAATGAGAGTTGGGGTGAGGGAGCATCATTAGATTTTAGGGAGAATAAAATGATGTTTTGGAAGGCGGTAAATAAAGTGTGTAAGACAAAGGAGCACAGGGGAACTTCAGTGAAGGGGGCTAATGGGGAGGTGATAACAAGTAGTGGTGATGTGAGAAGGAGATGGAGCGAGTATTTTGAATGTTTGTTGAATGTTTTGATGATAGAGTGGCAGATATAGGGTGTTTTGGTCGAGGTGGTGTGCAAAGTGAGAGGGTTAGGGAAAATGATTTGGTAAACAGAGAAGAGGTAGTAAAAGCTTTGCGGAAGATGAAAGGCGGCAAGGCAGCGGGTTTGGATGGTATTGCAGTGGAATTTATTAAAAGAAGGGGTGACTGTATTGTTGACTGGTTAGTAAGGTTATTTAATGTATGTATGATTCATGGTGAGGTCCCTAAGGATATATATATATATATATATATATATATATATATATATATATATATATATATATATATATATATATATATATATATATATATATATATATATATATATATATATATATATATATATATATATGTATATATATGTATATATATATATATATATACATATATATATATATATATATATATATATATATATATATATATATATATATATATATATATATATATATATATATATATATATATATATATATATATATATATATATATATATATACATATATATATATATATATATATATATATATATATATATATATATATATATATATATATATATATATATATATATATATATATATATATATATATATATATATATATATCAGCGCTGGTGGCTGATTCATGTGAGAAACTGCAGAAGCTGGTGACTGAGATTGGTAAAGTGTGTGAAAGAAGAAAGTTAAGAGTAAATGTGAATAAGAGCAAGGTTATTAGGTACAGTAGGGTTGAGGGTCAAGTCAATTGGGAGGTAAGTTTGAAGGGAGAAAAACTGGAGGAAGTAAAGTGTTTTAGATATCTGGGAGTGTATCTGGCAGAGGATGGAACCATGGAAGCGAAAGTGAATCATAGGGTGGGGGAGGGGGCGAAAATCCTGGGGGCCTTGAAGAATGTGTGGAGTTCTAGAACATTATCTCGGAAAGCAAAAATGGGTATGTTTGAAGGAATAGTGGTTCCAACAATGTTGTATGGTTGCGAGGCGTGGGCTATGGATAGAGTTGTGCGCAGGAGGGTGGATGTGCTGGAAATGAGATGTTTGAGGACAATATGTGGTGTGAGGTGGTTTGATCGAGTAAGTAATGTAAGGGTAAGAGAGATGTGTGGATATATAAAGAGCGTGGTTGAGAGAGCAGAAGAGGGTGTTTTGAAATGGTTTAGGCACATGGAGAGAATGAGTGAGGAAAGATTCTCCAAGAGGATATATGTGTCGGAGGTGGAGGGAACGAGGAAAAGTGGGAGACCAAATTGGAGGTGGAAAGATGGAGTGAAAAAGATTTTGAGTGATCGGGGAGAACATGCAGGAGGGTGAAAGGCGTGCAAGGAATAGAGTGAATTGGATCGATGTGGTATACCGGGGTCGACGTGCTGTCAGTGGATTGAGTCAGGGCATGTGAAGCGTCTGGGGTAAACCATGGAAAGTTGTCTGGGGCCTTGACATGGAAAGGGAGCTGTGGTTTCGGGCATTATTGCATGACAGCTAAACACTGAGTTTGAACGAATGGAGCCTTTGTTGTCTTTTCCTAGCGCTACCTTGCACACATGAGGGGGGAGGGGGATGTTATTCCATGTGTGGCGAGGTGGCGATGGGAATGAATAAAGGCAGACAGTGTGAATTGTGTGCATGTGTATATATGTACGTGTCTGTGTGTGTATATATATGTGTACATTGAGATGTATAGGTATGTATATTTGCGTGTGTGGACGTGTATGTATATACATGTGTAGCAAACCTCAGCACCCTTCGCACCTGATACGACCACATAGTTCAAGTCTTCAATGAATTAAGATGGTGTCACCTCGACATCTCGCTTTGACTCGCCATTCCACTGACAACAACTGCGTGGCCAAGTCTGCGGCTTATATGAGCCATCTCCCCAGCTATCCACTCTGGGCTTCTGCATCATGTTGTTTCCTAAGAATACCTGCTGCCAAGAAGATTATGATGCCTCTCATGGTGCAGCTGCTGGTCAGTTGTCACAGGCCACAAGTTTCAGTCTTGCAGCTGTTCAGTGATCGGTCCTTGTTGCCGCCTCAGGTCTGCTATAGCGCACGGGTGTCTGCTGTATCATGCTGTCTGCTGCACAGAAGCCTCATTACTCTCAGCTGATTAACGTTATTTGCACAGGAGCCCCATTACTGTGCTGTATCACGTTCTGTGCCACACCGGAGCTCCATTACTGTCTGCTGTACTATGCTGTCTGCCGCAAATGAACCCCTTTAATGTCTGCTGTCTTGTCTGCTGCACCGAAGCCCCCATCACCGTGGCGTACTTTCCAAAGTGCAGACCGTCGGTCCTCATAGCTTCGGCTCCCACCAGCACGGTGCTCTTGGCAGCCAGCTGATCATCCTCTCTGCCTCCTGTACCAAGGGGAGGCATGTTGCGCTGCGTCCTAGCCAGTTCCTCTACACCAAGACAACGTTGCTACAGAGCGAGTCCCTCTCTCTTACACCTCGGATCGTCCTGCCACAGGAACCGTCGACGTTGGTCCGAGCCCACAAATTTATGTCATCGCAATACCCACTATGCACGAACTCTTTCAGAGTGTACTTACATGGGGAGAAAAAAAAGAATCGGTGTGATTTTGCACATAAAAGCAACTTTGATACATTCAGTCACTGTGTATACTTTAATAAAGGCCAACAGTTTCACATCATTCATGTCCCACTGGCACTGATGATTTTAATTAGTTTTCCCCTAAGTGGAGGAAGGGTTGTAGCCCTTGTCTTTCATTATTGAGGTTATTACCCGCGAGTCGTGTTCATCCCCTTGATAGTAATGCAGCTCTACTCCCTCAGCGGTCTGTTCACTCTTCTTATTTATGAGAAAAATCACAAATGTCAGCAGGACTCTGGGGTTTCTCTCTCTCTCTCTCTCTCTCTCTCTCTCTCTCTCTCTCTCTCTCTCTCTCTCTCTCTCTCTCTCTCTCTCTCTCTCTCTCTCTCTCGTGTGCGTATGTGTGTGTGTGTGTGTGTGTGTGTGTGTGTGTGTGTGTGTGTGTGTGTGTGTGTGTGTGTGTGTGTGTGTGTGTGTGTGTGTTTCATTAATATTTGCGCGTTTCGGGGAGAGAGGTACATTTATTGCCTCGTCTCTTAACCTTACATGTATACACCATGTTTTTACTCGTGTTTTCTTATACCCATACCGCACACACATACAACCCAGCCAAGCTAGGTACTCACAATCGTACAACCCTGAGGAAAGGATGAACACCAGGGTTTGGTATGGGCCATTTGTCGCGTCAAGGATTCGAGCTTATGTTGGCAGGTATTGACACATTGTCAGAAATGCTAACCAATATATATATATATATATATATATATATATATATATATATATATATATATATATATATATATATATATATATATATATATATATATATATATATATATATATGCACACAGAAGAAGGAGTCACGCGGTGAGTGTTCATCCTCCCCGAAGGCTCAGATTGGAGTGTCTAATTGTGTGTGGATGTAACCGCGATGAGAAAAAAGGAGAGATAGGTAGTATGTTTGAGGAAAGAAACTTGGATGTTTTGGCTCTGAGTGAAAGGAAGCTCAAGGTTAAAGGGGAAGTGGTTTAGAAATGTCTTGGGAGTAAAATCAGGGGTTGGTGAGAGGACAAGAGCATAGGAAAGAGTAGTACTACTACTGAAGCAGGAGTTGTGGGAGTAAGTGATAGAGAGTAAGAAGGTAAACTCTAGATTGATATGGGTAAAACTGGAAGTGGATGGAGAGAGATGGTCGATTATTGGTGCATATGCACCTGGTCATGAGAAGAAAGATCACGAGAGGCAAGTGTTTTGGGAGCAGCTGAGTGAGTGTGTTAGCAGCTTTGATGCACGAGACCGAGTTAAAGTGATGGGCGATTTGAGTGCAAACGTGAGTAATGTGGCAGTTGAGGGTTTGATTGGTGTACAAGGGGTGTTCAGTGTTGTGAATGGAAATGGTGAAGAACTTGTAGATTTGTGTGCTGAAAAAGGACCGGTGATTGGGAATATCTGGATTAAAAAGAAAGATATACATAAGTATACGTATGTAAGTAGGAGAGATGGCCAGAGAGCGTGTTAATTGATAGGCGCATGAAAGAGAGACTATTAAATGTAAATGTGCTGAGAGGGGCAACTGGAGGGATGTCTGATCATTATCTTGTGGAAGCGAAGGTTAAGATTTGTAGAAGATTTCAGAAAAGAAGAGAGAATGTTGGGGTGAAGAGAGTAGTGACAATAAGTGAGCTTGGAAAGGAGAGTTGTGTGAGGAAATAACAGGAGAGGTTAAGTGCAGAATGGAGAAAAATTAGAGCAAATGACGGAATGGGAGTGGGAGAGGAATAGGATGTATTTAAGGAAGCAGAGACGACTTGCGGAAAAGATGCTTGTGGCATAAAAAAGGTGGGAGGTGGGCAGATTAGAAAGGGTAGTGAGTGGTGGGATGAAAAAGCAAGATTGTTAGTGAAAGAGAAGAGAGAGACTTTTGAAGATTTGTTGAATGTGTTTAATGATAGAGTGAGAGATATAGGGCGTTTTGGCCGAGGTGGTGTGTGAAGTAAGAGGGGTCAAGGAGAATGATTTGGTTAACAGAGAAAAGGTAGTGAAAGCTTTGCGGAAGATGAAAGCCGGCAAGACGGCAGGTTTGGTTGGTATTGCAGTGGAATTTATCAAAAAACGGGGTGACTGTGTTATTGTCTGGATGGTAAGGATATTCGGTGTATGTATGGCTCATGGTGAAGTACCTAATGATTGGCAGAATGCATGCATAGTGCCATTGTACAAAGGCAAAGGGGATAAAGGTGAGTATTCAAATTACAGAGGCATAAGTTTGTTGAGTATTCCTGGGAAATTATATGGGAAGGTATTGATTGAGAGGGTTAAGGCATGTACAGAGCATCAGATTGGAGAAAAGCAGTGTGTTTTCGGAAAACTTTTTATCAAGAATGCAAGGCATTTGTACGGGGAGGAAGAGAGGAAAGTCATTGGTACCCAGTGAATGTCAGTTTGCGGCTGGGGTGCGTGATGTTTCCATGGTTATCTAATTTGTTTATAGATGGGGTTGTTCGGGAGGTGAATGCAGAAGTGTTGAAGAGAGGGGCAAGTATGCAGTCTGTTGTCGATGAGCGGGCTTGGGAAGTGAGTCAGTCGTAGTTCGCTGATGATACAGCGCTGGTGGCTGATTTGGGTGAGAAACCGCAGAAGTTGGTGATCGAGTTTGGTAAAGTGTGTGAAAGAAGAAAGCTGAGATTATATGTGAATAAGAGCAAAGTTCAATAGGGTTGAGGGGCAAGTTAATTGGGAGGTAAGTTTGAATTAAGAAAAACTGGAGGAAGTAAAGTGTTTTAGATATCTGGGAGTGGACTTAGCAGCGGATGGAACCATGGAAGCGGTAGTGAGTTAGAGGGTGAGGGAGGGGATGAAGGTTCTGAGGGCGTTGAAGAATTTGTGGAAGGCGAGAACATTATCTCGATGAGAAAATACGGGCATGTTTGAAGGAATAGTGGTTCCAACAACGTTATATGGTTGCAAAGCATCGGCTATAGATAGGGTTGTGCCGAGGAGGGGGGATGTTTTGGATACGAAATGTCTGAGGACAATATGTGGTGTGAGGTGGTTTGATAGAGTAAGTAATGAAAGGGTAAGAGACGTGTGTGGAAATAAAAAGAGTGTGGTTGAGAGAATAGAAGAGGAGGCGTATGGAACTGGTTTGGACACATGGAGAGAATGAGTGAGGAAAGATTGACAAAGAGGATATATGTGTCAGAGGTGGAAGGAACGAAGAGAAGTGGGAAACCAAATTGGAAGTGGAAAGATGGAGTGAAAAAGATTTTGAGCGATCGGGGCCTGAACATACAGGAAGGTGAAAGGCGTGCAATGAATAGAGTGAATTGGAACGATGCGATATACTGGGGTCGACTATCAACGGATTGAACCAGGGCATGTGAAGCGTCTAGGGTACACCATGGAAAGTTTTGTGGGGCCTGGATGTGGAAAGTGAGCTGTGGTTTCGGTGCATTACACATGACAGCTAGAGACTGTATGTGAACGAATGTGGCCTTTGTTGCCTTTAACTAGCGATGCCTCACGCGCGCGAGGGGTAGGGGGATGCCATTTCATGTTTGACGGGGTGGCAACGAGAAAGGATGAAAGCAGCAAGTATGAATGTGTACTTGAGTGTATATGTGTATGTCTGTGTATGAATATGTAAGTATACCCTTAAATGTATAGGTATGTATATGTACGTGTGTGGGCGTTTATGTATATACGTGTATGTGGGTGGGCTTGGCCATTCATTCGTCTGTTTCCTTGCGCTACCTAGCTAACGCGGGATAGGGGATAGGGGAGAAAGAATACTTCCCACGCATTCTTCACGTGTCGTAGAAGGCGACTAAAGGGGACGAGAGCGGGGGGCTGGAAACCCTCCCCTCTTTGTATTTTGTTTTGTTTTGTTTTGTTTTGGGAGCTGCTGAGTGAGTGTGTTAGTAGTTTTGATGTACAAGACCGGTTGTAGTGATGGGTGATTTGAATGCAAAGGTGAGTAAAGTGGCAGTTGAGGGAATAATTGGTATACATGGGGTGTTCAGTGTGGTAAATCGACATAGAGAAGAGCTTGTAGATTTATGAGCTGAAAAAGGATTGGTGATTGGGAATACCTGGTTTAAAAAGCGAGATATACATAAGTATACGTATGTAAGTAGGAGATATGTCCAGAGAGCGTTATTGGATTGCGTGCTAATTGATAGGCGCGCGAAAGAGAGACTTTTGGATGTTAATGTGCCTGAGAGGTGCAACTGGAGGGATGTCTGATCACTATCTTGTAGAGGCGAAGGTGAAGATTTGTAGAGGTTTTCAGAAAAGAAGAGAGAATGTTGGGGTGAAAAGAGTGGTAAGAGTAAGTGAGCTTGGAAAGGAGACTTCTGTGAGGAAGTACCAGGAGAGAATGAGTACAGAATGGAAAAAGGTGAGAACAAAGGAGGTAAGGGGAGTGGGAGAGGACTGAGATGTATTTAGGGAAGCAGTGATGGCTTGCACAAAAGATGCTTCTGGCGTGAGAAGAGTGGGAGGTGGGCAGATTAGAAAGGGTAGTGAGTGGTGGGATGAAGTAAGATTGTTAGTGAAAGAGAAGAGAGAGAAATTTGGACGATTTTTGCAAGAAAATAATGCAGATGACTGGGAGATGTATAAAAGAAAGAGGCAGGAGGTCAAGAGAAAGGTGCAAGAAGTGAAAAAAAGGACAAATGAAAGTTGGGGTGAGAGAGTATCATTAAATTTTAGGGAGAATAAAAAGATGTTTTGGAAGGAGGTAAATAATGTGCGTAAGACAAAGGAATCAATGGGAACTTCAGTGAAGGAGGCTAATGGGGAGGTGATAACAAGTAGCGGTGATGTGAGGAGATGGAGTGAGTATTTTGAAGGTTTGTTGAATGTGTTTGATGATAGAGTGGCAGATATAGGGTGTTTTGGTCGAGGTGGTGTACAAAGTGAGAGGGTTAGGCAGAATGATTGGGTAAACAGAGAAGAGGTAGTAAAAGCTCTACGGAAGATAAAAGCCGGCAAGGTGGCAGATTTGGACGATATTGCGGTGGAATTTATTAAAAAAGGGGGTAACTGTATTGTTGACTGGTTGGTAAGGTTATTTAATGTATGTATGACTCAGGGTGAGGTGCTTGAGGATTGGCGGAATGCTTGCATAGTGCCATTGTACAAAGGCAAAGGGGATAAAAGTGAGTGCTCAAATTACAGAGGTATAAGTTTGTTGAGTGGTCCTGGGAAATTATATGCGAGGGTATTGATTAAGAGGGTGAAGGCATGTACAGAGCATCAGATTGGGGAAGAGCAGTGTGGTTTCAGAATTGGTAGAGGATGTGTGGATCAGGTGTTTGCTTTGAAGAATGTATGTGAGAAATACTTAGATGAGCAAATGGATTTGTATGTAGCATTTATGGATCTGGAGAAGGCATATGATAGAATTGATAGAAATGCTCTGTGGAAGGTATTAAGAATAAATGGTGTGGGAGGCAAGTTGTTAGAAGCAGTGAAAAGTTTTTATCGAGGATGTAAGATATGTGTACGTGTAAGAGGAGAGGAAAGTGATTGATTCTCAGTGAATGTAGGTTTGCGGCAGAGGTGTGTGATGTCTCTATGTTTGTTTGATTTGTATATGGATGGGGTTGTTAGGGAGGTAAATGCAAGAGTTTTGGAAAGAGGGGCAAGTATGCAGTCTGTTGTAGGTAAGAGAGCTTTGGAAGTGAGTCAGTTGTTGTTCGCTGATGATACAGCGCTGGTAGCTGATTCGTGTGAGAAACTGCAGAAGCTGGTGACTGAGTTTCGTAAAGTGTGTGAAAGAAGAAAGCTGAGAGTCAATGTGAATAACAGCAAGGTTATTAGGTACAATAGGGTTGAGGGACAAGTCAATTGGGAGGTAAGTTTGAATGGAGAAAAACTGGAGGAAGTAAAGTGTTTTAGATATCTGGGAGTGGAGTTGGCAGCGGATGGAGCCAGGGAAGCGGACGTGAATCATAGGGTTGGGGAGGGGGCGAAAGTTCTGGGAGCGTTGAAGAATGTGTGGAAGTCCAGAACATTATCTCGGAGAGCAAAAATGGGTACGTTTGAAGGAGTAGTGGTTCCAACAATGTTATATGGTTGCGAGGCGTGGGCAGAGTATGGAACCATGGACACGGATATGAGTCACAGGGTGGGGGAGGGAGTGAAGGATCTGGGAGCGATGAAGAATGTGTGGAAGGAGAGAACGTTATCTTGGAGATCAAAATGGGTATGTCTGAAGGAATAGTAGTTCCAAAAATATCATAAGGTTGCAAGGCATGGTCTATAGGTAGGGTTGAGCAGAGGAGGGTGGATGTGCTGGAAATGAGATGTTTGAGGACAATATGTGGTATGAGGTGGTTTGATCTAATAAGTAATAATAGGGTAAGATAGATGTGTGGTAATAAAAAGGGTGTGGTTGAGAGAGCAGAAGAGGGCGTTTTGAACTGGTTTGGTCACATGGAGAGAATGAGTGAGGAAAGATTGACCAAGATGATATATGTGTCAGAGGTGGAGGGAACGAGGAGAAGTGGGAGACCAAATTTGAGGTGGAAAGATTAAGTGAAAAAGATTTTGAGTGATCGGAGCCTGAACATGCAGGAGGGTGAAAGGCGTGCAAGGAATAGAGTGAATTGGAACCGATGTGTTATACCGGGGTCGACGTGCTGTCAATGGATTGAACCAGCGCATGTGACGCGTCTGGGGTAAACCATGTAAAGTTCTGTGGGGCCTGGATGTGGAAAGTGAGCTGTGGTTTCGGTGCATTATTACATTACAGCTAGAGACTGAGTGTGAACGAATGTGGCCTTTGTTGTCTTTTCCTAGCGCTACCTTACGCACAAGAGGGGGGAGGGGGTTGTTATTTCATGTGTGGCGGGGTGGTGATGGGGATAAATAAAGGCAGACAGTATGAATTATGTACATGTGTATATATGTATATGTCTGTGTGTGTATATATATGTATACGTTAAGATGTATAGGTATGTATATTTGCGTGTGTGGACGTGTATGTATATACATGTATACATACAAAAAAGGCCACATTCGTTCACACTCAGTATGTAGCCATCAGGTGTAATGCACCGAAACCACAGCTCTCTATCCCCATCTAGGACCCACAGACCTTTCTATGGTTCACCCCGGACGTTTCACATGCCCTGGTTCAGTCAACCGACAACAGGTCGACCCCAGTATACCACATCGTTCCAATGCACTCTATTCCTCTCATGCCTGTCTCTCTCCTGTATGTCAGGCTCCGATAGTTCAAAATAATTTTCACTCCATCCTTCCACCTCCAAGTTGGACTCCCGCTTCTCCTTGTTTCCTCCACCTCTGACACATATATCCTCTTTATCAACCTTTCCTCACTCATTCTCTCCATATGTCCAAACCATTTTAACATACCCTCCTCTGCTCTCTCAACCACACTCGTTTTGTTCTCAAACATCTCATTTCCAACACATCCAGCCTCCGTACAACCCTACCTATAGCCCATGCCTCGCAACCATATGATATTTTTGGAACTACTATTCCTTCAGACCTACCCATTTTGATCTCCAAGATAACGTTCTCTCCTTCATATTCTTCATCGCTCCCAGGTCCTTCACTCCCTCCCCCACCTGTGACTCATATCCGTGTCCAAGGTTCCATACTCTGCTCAGTCCACTTCCAGATACCTAATACACTTCACCTCCTCCAATTTTTCTAAATTCAGATTTACATCCAGATTAACTTGTCCTTCAACCCTACTGACCCTAATAGCCTTGCTCTTACTCACATCTACTCTCAACTTCCTCATTTCACACACTTTTCCAAACTCAGTCACCAACTTCTTCAGTTTCTCACTCGAATCCGCTACAAGTGCTGTATCATCGGCGAATAACAAGTGACTCACTTCCCCAACAGACTGCATACTCGCTCTTCTCTCCAAAACTCTTGCATTTACCTCCTTAACCACCCTATTAATAAACAAATCAAACAACCATGTTGTCATCACACACCCCTGCCGCAGACCGACCTTCACTGGATATCAGTCACTTTTCTCTCTTCCTACTCCTTCATGAAAAACTTTTCACTGCTTCTAGCATCCTAACTCCCACACCATATACTCTTAAAACCTTTCATAAGGCATCTCTATCAACCTTATCATTTGCCTTCTCCAGATCCATAAATGCTATTTACAAATCCATCTTCTTTTCCAAGTATTTCTCACAAAGAATCTTCAAAGTAGACACCTGATCCATACATCCTTTCTCACTCTTAAAATCATACTACTCCTCCCCAATCTGATGACTCAATCCTCTGTCAATACCCTCCCATACAATTTCCCAGGAACACATAACAAACATATGCAGTTGTGGTTTGAACACTCACTATTATCCCCTTTGCCTTTATACAGTGGCATTATGCACGCATTCCTCCAGTCCTCAGGCACTTCACCATAATCCATACATACACTGAACACCCTCACCGACCAATTAACAACACAGTTACTCTCTTTCTTAATAAGTTCCACTGCAATACCATCCAAACCCGCAGCCTTGCCGGATTTCATCTTCAGTAAAGCCTTCACTACTTCTCTACCATTCTCTTTGACACTCTCATTTCGCACACCACCAGCGCAAAACACGTTACATTTGCTACTCCATCATAAAACACATTCAACAAACCTTCAAAATACTCACTCCATCTCCTTTTCACTTCATCACTACTAGTTACCATACACCCCTTTCCTCCTTCACCGATGTTGCCATTTGTTCTTTTGTAATACGCACGTTTTTAGCTCCTTCCAATTTATGTCTTTATTCTCCCTAAAGTTTATTGATACTCTATCACCCCAACTCTCATTTGCCCTCTTTTTCATTTTTTGCACCTTTCTATTGACCCCTTGCCTCTTTCTTTTATACATCTTCCGGTCATTTGCACTCCTGCCTTCTATGTATCGTCCAAACGCCTCTTTTCTCTTTAACTGACAACTTTACTTCTTGATCCCACCACTAACTACCCTTTCTAATCAGCCCACCTCCCACCTTCCGTGCCGCAAGCATCTTTTGCGCAAGCCAATACTGCTTTCCTTAATTCATCCCATTCCTCACCCACTCCCCTCGCGTCATTTGCTCTCACCTTTTGCCATTCTATACTCAATATCTCCTGGTACTTCCTCACACATCTCCTTTCCATACTCACCTACTCTCACCACTCTCTTCTTCCTCACATTTTGTCTACTTTTTCAAAACCTCTATAAATCTTCAACTTTGCCTTCATAAGATAGTGATCAGAATCCGCACCAGCTGCCCCTCTCAGCACATTAAGATCGAAGAGTCTCTCTTTAACTCGCCTATCAATTAATACGTAGTCCAATAATGCCCTTTGACCATCTCTCCTACCCACATACGCACACTTATATACATTTCTCTTTTCAAGCCAGGTATTCCCTATCACCAGTCTTTTTTCAGCACACAAATCCACAAGCTCCCCACCATTTCCATTCACAACACTGAACACCCTATGTACACCAACTATACCCTCAACTGCCACGTTACTCACCTTCGCAGTTAAATCACCCATCACTAATACCTGGCCCCATGCTCCAAAGCTGCTGACACACTCACTCAGCTGCTCCCAAAACACTTACCTCTCATGATCTTTCTTCTCACGACCAAGTGCATAGGCACCAATAATCACCCATCTCTCTCAATCCACTTTCAGTTTTACCCACATCAATCCAGAATTTTCTTTCTTACAGTCTATCACATACTCCCACAACGCCTGTTCCCTTAGGTCTTGTCCTCTCACCAACCCCTGACTTTTCTCCCACGAATTTTTCAAATCATTCTTCCCCCTTACCCTTGAGCTTCGTTTCACTCAGAGCCAAAACATCCAGTTTCTTTCCTCGAACATACTACCTATCTCTCCTTTCTTCTCATCTTGGTTACATTCACACACATTCAGACACCCCAATCTGAGCCTTCGAGGAGGATGAGCACTCCTCGCTTGACTTTTTCTGTTTCCACGTTTTGAAATTTAAATATAAGAAGGGAAGGGTTTCCAGCCGCCCGCTCTCGCCCTTTTTCTCGTCTTCTACGACACGCGGGGATTACGTGGGAAGTATTCTTTCTCCCTTGTCCCTAGGCAGGTGCAAGGATGGACTGAAAAATATTTTGAGCGATCGGGGCTTAAACATACAGGAGGGTGAGAGGCGTGCAAGGAACAGAGTGAATTGGAACGATGTGGTATACCGGGGTCGACGTGCTATCAATGGACTGAACCTGGGCAGGTTAAACGTCTGGAGTAAACCATGGAAAATTTTGCGGGGCCTGGATGTTGAGAGGGACTGTGGTTTCGGTGCATTATACATTACAGCTAGAGACTGAGAGTGTAAACGAATGTGACCTTTGTTGTCTGTTTTCCTGGAGTTACCTTGCTGAAGCTGGGGGAGCGTTTCTGTTTTCTGTGGAGCGAGGCAGCGCCGAGCTTAGGATGAAGAAAAGCAAGTATGAATATATATATATATATATATATATATATATATATATATATATATATATATATATATATATATATATATATATATATATATATATATATATATATATATATATATATATATATATATATATATATATATATATATATATATATATATATATATATTTTTTTTTTTTTTTTTTTTTTTTTTTGCTTTGTCGCTGTCTCCCGCGTTTGCGAGGTAGCGCAAGGAAACAGACGAAAGAAATGGCCCAACCCACCCCCATACACATGCCTTGATTCAATCCACTGACAGCACGTCAACCCCGGTATACCACATCGCTCCAATTCACTCTATTCTTTGCCCTCCTTTCACCCTCCTGCATGTTCAGGCCCCGATCACTCAAAATCTTTTTCACTCCATCTTTCCACCTCCAATTTGGTCTCCCTCTTCTCCTCGTTCCCTCCACCTCCGACACATATATCCTCTTGGTCAATCTTTCCTCACTCATTCTCTCCATGTGACCAAACCATTTCAAAACACCCTCCTCTGCTCTCTCAACCACGCTCTTTTTATTTCCACACATCTCTCTTACCCTTACGTTACTTACTCGATCAAACCACCTCACACCACACATTGTCCTCAAACATCTCATTTCCAGCACATCCACCCTCCTGCGCAAACCTCTATCCATAGTCCACGCCTCGCAACCATACAACATTGTTGGAACCGCTATTCCTTCAAACATACCCATTTTTGCTTTCCGAGATAATGTTCTCGACTTCCACACATTCTTCAAGGCTCCCAGAATTTTCGCCCCCTCCCCCACCCTATGATCCACTTCCGCTTCCATGGTTCCATCCGCTGCCAGATCCACTCCCAGATATCTAAAACACTTTACTTCCTCCAGTTTTTCTCCATTCAAACTTACCTCCCAATTGACTTGACCCTCAACCCTACTGGACCTAATAACCTTGCTCTTATTCACATTTACTCTTAACTTTCTTATTTCACACACTTTACCAAACTCAGTCACCAGTGTCTGCAGTTTCTCACATGAATCAGCCACCAGCGCTGTATCATCAGCGAACAACAACTGACTCACTTCCCAAGCTCTCTCATCCCCAACAGACTGCATACTTGCCCCTCTTTCCAAAACTCTTGCATTCACCTCCCTAACAACACCATCCATAAACAAATTAAACAACCATGGAGACATCACACACCCCTGCCGCAAACCTACATTCACTGAGAACCAATCACTTTCCTCTCTTACTACACGTACACATGCCTTACATCCTCGATAAAAACTTTTCACTGCTTCTAACAACTTGCCTCCCACACCATATATTCTTAATATCTTCCACAGAGCATCTCTATCAACTCTATCATATGCCTTCTCCAGATCCACAAATGCTACATACAAATCCATTTGCTTTTCTAAGTATTTCTCACATACATTCTTCAAAGCAAACACCTGATCCACACATCCTCTACCACTTCTGAAACCACACTGCTCTTCCCCAATCTGATGATCTGTACATGCCTTCACCCTCTCAATCAATACCCTCCCATATAATTCACCAGGAATACTCAACAAACTTATACCTCTGTAATTGGAGCACTCACTCTTATCCCCTTTGCCTTTGTACAATGGCACTATGCAAGCATTCCGCCAATCCTCAGGCACCTCACCATGAGTCATACATACATTAAATAACCTTACCAACCAGTCAACAATACAGTCACCCCCTTTTTTAATGAATTCTACTGCAATACCATCCAAACCTGCTGCCTTGCCGGCTTTCATCTTCCGCAAAGCTTTCACTACCTCTTCTCTGTTTACCAAATCATTTTCCCTAACCCTCTCACTTTGCACACCACCTCGACAAAAACACCCTATATCTGCCACTCTATCATCAAACACATTCAACAAACCATCAAAATACTCACTCCATCTCCTTCTCACATCACCACTACTTGTTATCACCTCCCCATTTGCGCCCTTCACTGAAGTTCCCATTTGCTCCCTTGTCTTACGCACTTTATTTACCTCCTTCCAGAATATCTTTTTATTCTCCCTAAAATTTAATGGCACTCTCTCACCCCAACTCTCATTTGCCCTCTTTTTCACCTCTTGCACCTTTCTCTTGACCTCCTGTCTCTTTCTTTTATACATCTCCCACTCAATTGCATTTTTTCCCTGCAAAAATCGTCCAAATGCCTCTCTCGTCTCTTTCACTAATACTGTTACTTCTTCATCCCACCACTCACTACCCTTTCTAATCAACCCACCTCCCACTCTTCGCATGCCACAAGCATCTTTTGCGCAATCCATCACTGATTCCCTAAATACATCCCATTCCTCCCCCACTCCCCTTACTTCCATTGTTCTCACCTTTTTCCATTCTGTACTCAGTCTCTCCTGGTACTTCCTCACACAAGTCTCCTTCCCAAGCTCACTTACTCTCACCACCCTCTTCACCCCAACATTCACTCTTCTTTTCTATAATCCCATACAAATCTTCACCTTTGCCTCCACAAGATAATGATCAGACATCCCTCCAGTTGCACCTCTCAGCACATTAACATCCAAAAGTCTCTCTTTCGCGCGCCTGTCAATTATCACGTAAATCCAATAACGCTCTTTGACCATCTCTCCTACTTACATACGTATACTTATGTATATCTCGCTTTTTAAACCAGATATTCCCAATCACCAGTCCTTTTTCAGCACATAAATCTACAAGCTCTTCACCATTTCCATTTACAACACTGAACACCCCATGTATACCAATTATTCCCTCAACTGCCACATTACTCACCTTTGCATTCAAATCACCTATCACTATAACCCGGTCTTGTGCATCAAATCCACTAACACACTCATTCAGCTGCTCCCAAAACACTTGCCTCATGATCTTTCTTCTCATGCCCAGGTGCATATGCACCAATAATCACCCATCTCTCTCCATCAACTTTCACTTTTACCCATATCAATCGCGAATTTACTTTCTTACATTCTATCACATACTCCTACAACTCCTGTTTCAGGAGTACTGCTAGTCCTTCCCTTGCTCTTGTGCTCTCACTAACCCCACACTTTACTCCCAAGACATTCCCAAACCACTCTTCCCCTTTACCCTTGAGCTTCGTTTCACTCAGAGCCAAAACATGCAAGCATTCCGCCAATCCTGAGGCACCTCACCATGAGTCATACATATATTAAATAACCTTACCAATCAGTCGACAATACAGTCACCCCCATTTTAATAAATTCCACTGCAATACTATCCAAACCCACCGCCTGCCGGCTTCCGTCTTCCGCAAAGCTTTTACTACCTCTTCTCTGTTTACCAAATCATTCTCCCTGACACTCTTACTTTGCACATCACCTCGACCAAAACACCCTATATCTGCCACTATATCATCAAACACATTCAACATACCTTCAAAGAAATGTACAGAGTATCAGACTGGGAAAGAGCAGTGTGCTTTCAGAAGTGGTAGAGGATGTGTGGATCAGGTGTTTGCTTTGAAGAATGTATTTGAGAAATACTTAGAAAAGCAAATGGATTTGTTGTAGCATTTATGGATCTGGGGACGGCATATGATAGAGTTGATAGAGATGCTCTGTGGAAGGTTTTAAGAATAAATGGTGTGGTAGACAAGTTGTTAGAAGCAGTGAAAAGTTTTTATCGAGGATGTAAGGCATGTGTATGTGTAGGAAGAGAGGAAAGTGATTGGTTCTCAGTGAATATAGGTTTGCGGCAGGAGTGTATGATGTCTCCATGGTTGTTTAATTTGTTTATGGATGGGGTTGTTAGGGAGGTAAATGCAAGAGTTTCGGAAAGAGGGGCAAGTATGCAGTCTGCTGTAGATAAGAGAGCTTGGGAAGTGAGTCTGTTGTTGTTCGCTGATGATACAGCGCTGGTGGCTGATCGTGTGAGAAACTGAAGAAGCTGGTGACTGAGTTTGGTAAGCTATGTGAAAGAAGAAATCTGACAGTAAATGTGAATAAGAGCAAGGTTATGAGGTACAGTAGGGTTGAGGGACAAGTCAATAGGGAGGTAAGTTTGAATGGAGAAAAACTGGAGGAAGTGAAGTGTTTTAGATATCTGGGAGTGGATTAGGCAGCGAATGGAACCATGGAAGTGGAAGTGAATCATAGAATGGCGGAAGGGGAGAAAATTCTGGGAGCGTTGAAGAATGTGTGGAAGTCGGGAACAGTACCTCAGAAACCAAAATGGGTATGTTTGAAGGAATTGTGGTTCCAACAATGTTATATGTCTGCGAGGCGTGGGCTATAGATAGAGTTGTGCGGAGGAGGGTGGATGTACTGGAAATGAGATGTTTGAGGACAATATGTGGTGTGATGTGACTTGATCGAGTAAGTAATAATAGGGTAAGAGAGATGTGTGATAATAAAAAGAGTGTGGTTGAGAGAGCAGAAGAGGGTGTTTTGTAATGGTTTGGTCACATATAGAGAATGAGTGAGGAAAGATTGACAAAGAGGATATATGTGTCGGAGGTGGAGGGAACGAGGAGAAGTGGGAGACCAAATTGGATGTGGAAAAATAGAGTGAAAAAGATTTTGAGTGATCGGGGCCTGAACAAGCAGGAGGGTGAAAGGCGTGCAAGGAATAGAGTGAATTGGAACGATGTGGTATACCGGGGTCGACGTACTGTCAATGGATTGAACCAGGGCATGTGAAGCGTCTGGGGTAAACCATGGAAAGTTCTCTGGGGCCTGGATTTGGAAAGGGAGCTGTGGTTTAGATGCATTATTACATGACAGCTAGAGACTAAGTGTGAACGAATGTGCCCTTTGTTGTCTTTCCCTAGCGCTACCTCGCACACATGAGGGGGGAGGGGGTTGTTATTTCATGTGTGGCGAGGTGGCGATGGGAATGAATAAGGGCAAACAGTATGAATTATGTACATGTGTATATATGTATATGTCTATATGTGTATATATATGCATACGTTGAGATGTATAGGTATGTATATTTGCGTGTGTGGACGTGTATGTATATAAATGTGTGTGTGGGTGGGTTGGGCCATTCTTTCGTCTGTTTCCTTACGCTACCTCGCTAACGCGGGAGACACCGACAAAGCTAAATATATGAATAAATGAATATATATATATATATATATATATATATATATATATTTATATATATATATATATATATATATATATATATATATATATATATATATATATATATATATATATATATATATATATATATATATATATATATATAACAGCTGGAAAAGGTGTCTAGTGATATCAATTATCACTGAATAAATAACTTTTGGACGAGAACGTACAACGCTGTAGAATAATTATACATTATTGATCTCAATCTTATTATTTAGAAAGTTGGGGTATCCGTCGTATGTATTGGATCAAAATGGGTTTGTCATTCATCTTTCCCTGTGATATTTTCATGTTTTACCCTCTCTCTCTCCCTCTGTCTACATAACACGATCCTCTATTATCGTTATCTTCCTTTCAGCTGATGTGCTGGAGGGAATGGTGGGTGGGGAGGAGCCTTTTGCTTTATCATCTCGTTTCCATCTATACAGAATATTGTCCTCCATCAGACAACCTCTTCATATACACAAGTGGGTTTCATGTCGTCTGTCTTTTCCCCATACTACCATGTTTCTTCATCTAATTCCAGTAACCTTTCCCGTTTTAGGTGACCTCACTTCTTTCAGATGACCTACTCCATCTCAGGTGATCTCACTCACTCCAATTGACCTCACCCACTGTAAGTGACCTAACCCGACTGACCCTATCAAAGTTGATTAAATTGAAAGGGAAGTGACCTTTAGATAGTCTGAATTTCTGTTTTACTTGGCTAACTAAACGTAACTCAGCTTTTTTTGACAAATCAAAACCCTACACCAACCTAAAACAATCAAAACTGATTCAGTCGTTACATTGCTGGACACGGCAAAACACTGAACAAATCCCATTACCTATTCCAGTGCTCTATACTCGTGCACGCTTTGACAATAATCTCTTCCTGTATGACCAATTATATATATTTATTTATTTATCTATTTTGTTTTGTCGCTGTCTCCCGCGTTTGCGAGGTAGCGCAAGGAAACAGACGAAAGAAATGGCCCAACCCACCCACATACACAATGTATATACATACACGTCCACACACGCAAATATACATACCTATACATCTCAATGTACACATATATATACACACACAGACACATACATATATACCCATGGACACAATTCACACTGTCTGCCTTTTATTCATTCCCATCGCCATCTCGCCACATATGGAATACCATCCCCCTCCCCCCTCATGTGTGCGAGGCAGCACTAGGAAAAGACAACAAAGGCCAGATTCATTCACACTCAGTCTCTAGCTGTCATGCAATAATGCCCGAAAATACAGCTCCCTTTCCACATCCAGGCCCGACACAACTTTCCATGGTTAACCCCAGACGCTTCACATGCCCTGATTCAATCCACTGACAGCACGTCAACCCCGGTATACCATATCGATCCAATTCACTCTATTCCTGGCCCGCCTTTCACCCTCCTGCATGTTCAGGCCCCGATCACTCAAAATCTTTTTCACTCCATCTTTCCACCTTCAATTTGGTCTCCCACTTCTCCTCGTTCCCTCCACCTCAGACACATATATCCTCTTGGTCAATCTTTCCTCACTCATTCTCTCCATGTGCCCAAACCATTTCAAAACACCCTCTTCTGCTCTCTCAACCACGCTCTTTTTATTTCCACAAATCTCTTTTACCATTACATTACTTACTCGATCAAACCACCTCACACCACACATTGTCCTCAAACATCTCATTTCCAGCACACCCACCCTCCTGCGCACAACTCTATCCATAGCCCACGCCTCGCAACCATACAACATTGTTGGAACCGCTATTCCTTCAAACATACCCATTTTTGCTTTCCGAGATAATGTTCTCGACTTCCACACATTCTTCAAGGCTCCCAGGATTTTCGCCCCCTCCCCCACCCTATGATTCACTTCCGCTTCCATGGTTCCATCCACTGCCAGATCCACTCCCAGATATCTAAAACACTTTACTTCCTCCAGTTTTTCTCCATTCAAACTTACCTCCCAATTGACTTAACCCTCAACCCTACTGTACCTAATAACCTTGATCTTATTCCCATTTACTATTAACTTTCTTCTTTCACACACTTTACCAAACTCAGTCACCAGCTTCTGCAGTTTCTCACATGAACCAGCCACCAGCGGTGTATCATCAGCGAACAACAACTGACTCACTTCCCAAGCTCTCTCATCCACAACAGACTGCATACTTGCCCCTCTTTCCAAAACTCTTGCATTCACCTCCCTAACAACACCATAAATAAACAAATTAAACAACCATGGAGACATCACACACCCCTGCCGCAAACCTACATTCACTGAGAACCAATCACTTTCCTACACGTACACATGAATTACATCCTCGATAAAAACTTTTCACGGCTTATAACATGTTGCCTCCCACACCATATATTCTTAATACCTTCCACAGAGCATCTCTATCAACTCTATCATATGCCTTCTCCAGATCCATAAATGCTACAAGCAAATCCATTTGCTTTTCAAAGTATTTCTCACATACATTCTTCAAAGCAAACACCTGATCCACACATCCTCTACCACTTCTGAAACCACTCTGCTCTTCCCCATTCTGATGCTCTGTACATGCCTTCACCCTCTCAATCAATACCCTCCCATATAATTTACAAGGAATACTCAACAAACTTATACCTCTGTAATTTGAGTACTCACTCTTATCCCCTTTGCCTTTGTACAATTGCACTATGCACGCATTCCGCCAATCCTCAGGCACCTCACCATGAGTCATACATACATCAAATAACCTTACCAACCAGTCAACAATACAGTCACCCCCTTTTTTAATAAATTCCACTGCAATACCATCCAAACCTGCTGCCTTGCCGGCTTTCATCTTCCGCAAAGCTTTTACTACCTCTTCTCTGTTTACCAAATCATTTTCCCTAACCCTCTCACTTTGCGCACCACCTCGACCAAAACACCCTATATCTGCCACTCTATCATCAAACACATTCAACAAACCTTCAAAATACTCACTCCATCTCCTTCTCACATCACCACTACTTGTTATCATCTCCCCATTTCCAAAACATCTTTTTATTCTCCCTAAAATTTAATGATACTCTCTCACCCCAACTCTCATTTGCCCTCTTTTTCACCTCTTGCACCTTTCTCTTGACCTCCTGTCTCTTTCTTTTATACATCTCCCACTCATTTGCATTTTTTCCCTGCAAAAATCGTCCAAATGCCTCTCTCTTCTCTTTCACTAATAATCTTACTTCTTCATCCCACCACTCACTACCCTTTCTAATCAACCCACCTCCCACGCTTCTCATGCCACAAGCATCTTTTGCGCAATCCATCACTGATTCCCTAAATACATCCCATTCCTCCCCACTTCCCTTACTTCCATTGTTCTCACCTTTTTCCATTCTGTACTCAGTCTCTCCTGGTGCTTCCTCAGACAAGTCTCCTTCCTAAGCTCACTTACTCTCACCACCCTCTTCACCCCAACATTCACTCTTCTTTTCTGAAAACCCATACAAATCTTCACCTTAGCCTCCACAAGATGATGATCAGACATCCCTCCAGTTGCACCTCTTAGCATATTAACATCCAAAAGTCTCTCTTTCGCGCGCATGTCAATTAACACGTAATCCAATAATGCTCTTTGGCCATCTCTCCTACTTACATACGTATACTTATGTATATCTCGCTTTTTAAACCAGGTATTCCCAATCACCAGTCCTTTTTCAGCACATAAATCTACACGCTCTTCACCATTTCCATTTACAACACTGAACACCCCATGTATACCAATTATTCCCTCAACTGCCACATTACTCACCTTTGCATTCAAATCACCTATCACTATAACCCGGTCTCGTGCATCAAAACCACTAACACACTCATTCAGCTGCTCCCAAAACACTTGCCTCTCATGATCTTTCTTCTCATGCCCAGGTGCATATGCACCAATAATCACCCATCTCTCTCCATCAACTTTCAGTTTTACCCATATTAATCGAGAATTTACTTTCTTACATTCTATCACATACTCCCACAACTCCTGTTTCAGGAGTACTGCTACTCCTTCCCTTGCTCTTGTGCTCTCACTAACCCCTGACTTTACTCCCAAGACATTCCCAAACCACTCTTCCCCTTTACCTTTGAGCTTCGTTTCACTCAGAGCCAAAACATCCAGGTTTCCTCAAACATACTACCTATCTCTCCTTTTTTCACATCTTGGTTACATCCACACCCATTTAGACACCCCAATCTGAGTCTACGAGGAGGATGAGCACTCCCCGCGTGACTACTTCTGTTTCCCATTTTTTAGAAAGTTAAAATTACAAGGAGGGGAGGATTTCTGGCCCCCCGCTCCCGTTCCCTCTAGTCCCCTATATATATATATATATATATATATATATATATATATATATATATATATATATATATATATATATATGACAGCGGATGGAACCATGGAAGCGGAAGTGGATCATAGGGTGGGGGAGGGGGCGAAAATCCTGGGAGCCTTGAAGAATGTGTGGAAGTCGAGAACATTATCTCGGAAAGCAAAAATGGGTATGTTTGAAGGAATAGTGGTTCCAACAATGTTGTATGGTTGCGAGGCGTGGGCTATGGATAGAGTTGTGCGCAGGAGGATGGATGTGCTGGAAATGAGATGTTTGAGGACAATGTGTGGTGTGAAGTGGTTTGATCGAGTAAGTAACGTAAGGGTAAGAGAGATGTGTGGAAATAAAAAGAGCGTGGTTGAGAGAGCAGAAGAGGGTGTTTTGAAATGGTTTGGGCACATGGAGAGAATGAGTGAGGAAAGATGGACCAAGAGGATATATGTGTCGGAGGTGGAGGGAACGAGGAGAAGTGGGAGACCAAATTGGAGGTGGAAAGATGGAGTGAAAAAGATTTTGTGTGATCGGGGCCTGAACATGCAGGAGGGTGAAAGGAGGGCAAGGAATAGAGTGAATTGGATCGATGTGGTATACCGGGGTTGACGTGCTGTCAGTGGATTGAATCAGGGCATGTGAAGCGTCTGGGGTAAACCATGGAAAGCTGTGTAGGTATGTATATTTGCGGGTGTGGACGTATGTATATACATTTGTATGGGGGTGGGTTAGGCCATTTCTTTCGTCTGTTTCCTTGCGCTACCTCGCAAACGTGGGAGACAAAATAAAAAAATATATATATATGTGTATATATATATATATATATATATATATATATATATATATATATATATATATATATATATTCACTTATTCATTTATTATATTTATCCGCCGTCTCCCTTGTCAGCGAGGTAGAGCAAGAAGACAGACGAGAAATGGCCCAACCCACCCACATACATATGTAAATACATAAACTCCTACACACGCACATATACATGCATAGACATTTCAACGTATACATACATATACATACACAGACATATACATATATACACTTGTAAATATCCATACTTGATGCCTTCACCCATTCCGTCGCCACCCCGCCGCTCATGATATAGCATTCCCCCCCACCCCGCCTTCTAGAGAGGCAGCGCCAGGAACAGACAACAAAGTCTACATTCGTTCACACTCAGTCTCTAGATGTCATGTGTAATGTATCGAAACCACAGACACATGGTGTAAACGGTAACGATTTACCTGTGGGCGTTACTACGTAGTGGGCCGTTACGCTAACCACTGGACAACGAGCGAGGCGACAAAAGCTTTCCATTTCCGACCGGCCAATAGGCTTTCCATGAAATCCCTCGTCACATCACGTGATCTGAAGCGCTCGGGACAGCCTTTGCCCACAGGCAGAGGTGAATCGTTATTACGTCTTCCAAGTGTTCATTATATGTTAAGAATTATGAAGATATACTGAAGTGTTGGAGGATTGAAGTTATGATGGATACTATATTGCAGGGTGTTTGGGTTGGGGAAGTACGCGTAGTGAGAGCGTCACTGAAAGTGGATTGGTGAGGAGCCATCAGGTGGTAATCTTGCGTAAGACGATATATAGTAAGGCGGCTAAAGTGGATGGCATTACAAATGAACGTCTTAAGAAAGGGGTAGACTATGTTGCTGATTATTTTACTTGAGACTTTCAGTATATGTATGCGAGCAACATCAAGGTTACTAAGTATAGGAGAGCATAGGGACAGTTTAGTTAGCCTGAGAGTTTCATTGGGAAAAAAATGCATGAAGTGAAATGTTTTAGTACCTGGGAGTGGGCATTACTGCTAATGGAGCTATGGAAGCAGAAGTGATTTCATTTGGCAGGCGAGGGGGGCAAAGGTTCTGGGAGCATGGAGGAATGTGTGGAAAGAGTAAATCTTTACCTAAGAGTGCGAAAAGAAGTATGTTTAATGATATAATAGTCCCATCGATGTTATATAGATGCGAGGCATGGGTTATAGGTGAGAATGTGTGGAGGGTGGTGGAAGCGTTGGAAATGAAATGTTTGAAGATAACATATAGTGTGACATGATTTGATCGACTAAGTAGTAAAAGGGTAAGAGAGATGTGATGATGAAAAGAAGAGTGTGGTCCAGTGAATTATTAGAGATGGGCAATTATCATCAGCGATTATACACCTGACTACGAGAGGAAAGTTGATGAGAAATGTGTGTTTTGGAACAGAATGAGTGAGTATGTAATCATTTTGATGCAAGAGACCGGATATTAGTGATGAGTGATTCAAACATAAAAGTTAGTAATTCAATATAAGAGGGTTTAATTGGTGGGCATGTGGTATCCAGTAAGGGAAATGATGAAAAACTTGCGGAACTGTGTGGTAAAAAAGTGATTGTGTTTGGAAATATTTTGTTGACATAAACAAGTATACGTAGGTGTGCAGGAAAGATGGTCAGCGAGCAATACTGGATTATATTCCAATTGATAGGCGAGCACACGAGGCTCTTGGATGTAACTTTGATTAGAGGGACAACTGGTGCGGCACCTCACCACCACCTGGTGGTGGCGAGAATCAATCGGAAAAATGATACGGGTGAGAAGATAGTGAAATTACATAAGCTTGGAAAATGAACTTGGTCGAACGAATTGCAAGAGACTGAGTGTAGAATGGCAAAAGGTGATGTAAATGAAGCTTGGAGTGAGTGAGATATGGGAAGTATTTATGTATGCAGTGATTGCACGTGCGAGTAAAATGTGTAGTATGCGGAAGGTGGAAATTGGGGAGGTAAGAAAGGATAGTGAGAAGTGAGATGACGAAGTAATGATGCTTGTAAAAGAGAAAAGGAAGATGAATGGGTTGTATTTAATGGGAAGGGGTGCTGTTGGTTTGGAAGATGTATAAGAGAAAGCGGCAGGAGGTCAAGAAGGTGAAGGGGCTCAAGTAAAGGGGAAATAAGTGTTGAGGTGAACGATTATCAGCAAACTTCAGGAAAAATGTTTTGGAAGGTTTTTAGCCTAAAACAAATGAGGATATCGATAAAGAAGGCATATGGGCAAGTGGTAACAGGTATTGATGAGGCGAAGAGATGAAGTGAATATTTTCAAGAATTGTTGAATGTGTTTGATGAGAGGGTGGCAGAAGTATGGTTTTTGTGCCGAGATTGTACACGAAGAGGAGAGGTGGTAAAAGCCTTACTTAAGATAAAATATGGCAAGGCGATTGAAGTGGATGGCACTGCAGATGAATTTATTGAGAAAACGGAAAAGACTGTATAGTTGGCTGGTTAGTTAGGATTTTCAGTGAATGCATATTTCACGATGAATTACCTGAAGATTGACGAAATGCTAGTATAGTGGTACTATATATACATATATATATATATATATATATATATATATATATATATATATATATATATATATATATATATATATATATATATATATATATATATATATATATATATTATCCCTGGGGATAGGGGAGAAAGAATACTTCCCACGTATTCCCTGCGTGTCGTAGAAGGCGACTAAAAGGGGAGGGAGCGGGGGGCTGGAGATCCTCCCCTCTCTTTTTTTTTTTTTTAATTTTCCAAAAGAAGGAACAGAGAATTGGGCCAGGTGAGGGTAGTCCCTCAAAGGCCCAGTCCTCTGTTCTTAACGCTACCTCGCTAATGCGGGAAATGGCGAATAGTTTGAAAGAAAGAAAAAAAAAAAATATATATATATATATATATATATATATATATATATATATATATATATATATATATATATATTTATTTATTTATTATACTTTGTCGCTGTCTCCCGCGTTTGCGAGGTAGCGCAAGGAAACAGACGAAAGAAATGGCCCAACCCCCCCCATACACATGTATATACATACGTCCACACACGCAAATATACATACCTACACAGCTTTCCATGGTTTACCCCAGACGCTTGACATGCCTTGATTCAATCCACTGACAGCACGTCAACCCTGGTATACCACATCGCTCCAATTCACTCTATTCCTTGCCCTCCTTTCACCCTCCTGCATGTTCAGGCCCCGATCACACAAAATCTTTTTCACTCCATCTTTCCACCTCCAATTTGGTCTCCCTCTTCTCCTCGTTCCCTCCACCTCCGACACATATATCCTCTTGGTCAATCTTTCCTCACTCATTCTCTCCATGTGCCCAAACCACTTCAAAACACCCTCTTCTGCTCTCTCAACCACGCTCTTTTTATTTCCACACATCTCTCTTACCCTTACGTTACTCACTCGATCAAACCACCTCACACCACACATTGTCCTCAAACATCTCATATATATATATATATATATATATATATATATATATATATATATATATATATATATATATATATATATATATATATATATTGTCCCTGGGGATAGGGGAGAAAGAATACTTCCCACGTATTCCCTGCGTGTCGTAGAAGGCGACTAAAAGGGGAGGGAGCGGGAGGCTGGAAATCCTCCCCTCTCGTTTTTTTTCAATTTTCCAAAAGATGGAACAGAGAAGGGGGCCAGGTGAGTATATTCCCTCAAAGGCCCAGTCCTCTGTTCTTAACGCTACCTCGCTAACGCGGGAAATGGCGAATAGTATGAAAAAAAAAAAATATATATATATATATATATATACATATATATATATATATATATATATATATATATATATATATATATATATATATATATATATATATATATATATATATATATATATATATATATATATATATATATATATATATATATATATATATATATATATATATATATATATATATATATATATATATATATATATATATATATATATATATTACTAATATCATTATACTTAATCGCTTCCAGCGTCACCGAGGTAGAGCCAGGTAACAGACGAAGAATGACTCATCCACTCATATACACATACATATACATAAATGCCCATACACGCACATATACATACACATACATATCAACATATACATATATACATACATATACATACATATACAAATACACAGATATATACATATATACACATGTACATATTCATACTTGCTTGCCTTCATCCATTCCTGGCGCTACCCCGCCCCACAGGAAACAGCGTCGCTACCCCCAGCTTCAGCGAGGTGACGCCAGGAAAAGAGGCAAAAGAGGCCACATTCGTTCACACTCAGTTTCTAGCTGTTAAGTGTAATGCACCAAAACCAAAACTCCCTATCCACATTGAGGCCCCACAGACTTTTCCATGGTTTACCCAAGACGTTTCACATGCCGTGTTTCAGTCCGCTGGCAGCACGTCGACCCCGGTATACAACATCGTTCTAATTCATTCCATTTCTTGCACGCCTCGCGCACTTCGGTATGTTCAGGCCCCGATCGCTCAAAATCTTTTTCACTCCATCATTCCACCTCCAATTGGGTCTCCCACTTCTCCTTGATCCCTCCAACTCTGACACACATATCCTCTTTGTCATTCTTTCCTTACTCATTCTCTCCATATGTCCAAACCATTTCAACACACCCTGTTCTGCTCTCTCAACCACACTCTTTTTCTTTCCACACATCTCTCTTACCCTTTCATTTCTTACTCGATCAAACCACCTCACAACACATATTGTCCTTAAACATTTGATTTCCAACACATCCACCCTCGTCCTTACAAACGTATCGATAGCCCATGTTTCACAACCATATAACATTGTTGGAGCCACTAATCCCTCAAACATACCCATTTTTGCTTCCGAGATAATGTTCTCTCCCTCCACACATTCTTCATCGCTCCCAGACCCTTCGCCCCTTCCCCCACCCTGTGACGCAATTGCAATTCCTTGGTTCCATTCGCTGCTAAGTCCACTCCCGGATATTTAAAACACTTCACTTCCTCTAGCTTTTCTCCATGCAAACTTATATTCCAATCAACCAGTCCTTCAACCCTCCTGAACCTAATAACCTTGTTCTTATTCACATTTACTCTCAACTTTCTCCTTTCGCACACTTTTCCAAACTCAGTCACCAACTGCATTTTCTGACTCGAATCAGCCAGCAGAGCTGTATCATCGGCCAACAACATCTGACTCACTTCCCAGGCCCTCTCATCCACAACAGACTGCATACTTTCCACTCTCTCCAAAACTCTTGCATTTACCTTCCTAACCACCTCATCCATAAACAAATTAAACAACCATAGGGACATCACACACTCCTGCCGCAAACTGATATTCATTGGGAACCAATCACTTACCTTTCTTCCTTCTCGTGCACATACTTTAATCTCTGGCAAAAGCCTTTCACTGCTTCTAGCAACTTTTCTCCCATGCCATATACTCATAAGACCTTCCACAAAGCTTCTTTATCAACCCTATCATATACCTTATCCAGATCCATAAATGCTACATACAAATCCATCTGCTTTTCTAAGTATTTCTCACACACACATTCTTCAAAGAAAAGAACTGATCCACACATCCTTTACCACTTCTGAAACCACACTGCTGTTCCCCACTCTGATGCTCTGTACATGCTTTCACCCTTTCACTTAATACCCTACCATTCAATTTCCCAGGAATATCCAACAAAATTGTGTCTCTGTAGTTTAAGCACTCACCTTTATCCCCTTTGCCTTTGTACTGTGGCACTATGCATGCATTCCGGAAATCTTCAGGCACTTAACTATGATTCATACATACACTGAATAGCCTTACCAACCAACCAACAACACAGTTACACCCTTTTTTAATAAATTCCATCGCAGTACCATCCAAACCCGCTGCCTTGCCGGATTTCGTCTTCTACAAAGCCTTCACTACTTCTTCTCTCTTAACCAAACATTATCTCTGACCCTCTCACTTCGCACACCCCACCCCGACAAAAGAATCTTATACCTCCCACTCTATCATCAAACACATTCAACAAACCTTCAAAATACTCACTCCATCTCCTCACTTCATCACTACCTGTTATTACTTCCCCACTTACCCGCTTCACCGATGTTCCCATTTGTTCTCTTGTCATATGCACGTTATCTAACTCCTTCCAGAGCATCTTTTTAGTCTCCCTAAAGTTTTATGATGCTCTGTCACCCCAGCTCTCATTTGAACTTTTTTCAACCCTTACACCTTTCTATTGACCTCCTACCACTTTCATTTATACAATCCCTCAATTATTTGCACTCCTGCCGTGCAAGAATCGTCCAAACGCCTCTCTTTCCTCTTTCACTAACAATTCAACTTTTTCATCCCACCACTCACTACCCTTTCTAATCTGCCCACCTCCCACCTTTCTCATGCCACAAGCATCTTTTGCACATGCCATCACTGCTTCACAAAATACGTTCCATTCCTTACCCACTCCCCTCACGTCCTTTGCTATCACCTTTTGCCATTCTACACTCCATCTCTCCTGGTAATTCCTCACACAAAGTCTCCTTTCCAAGCTCACTTACTCTCACCACTCCGTTTTCCGCAACTTTCTCTCTTCTTTTTTGAAAACCTCTAAAAATCTTCACCTTCGCCTCCACAAGATAGTGATCAGACATCCTTCCAGCTGCCCTTCTCAGCACTTTAACTTTCAAAAGTCTCTTTTACACGCCTATTAATTAACAAGGAATCCAATAATGCCCTTTGACCATCTCTCCTACTCACATACGTACACTTATATATATATATATATATATATATATATATATATATATATATATATATATATATATATATATATATATATATATATATATATGTATATATCTTTTTTTTTTTTGCTTTGTCGCTGTTTCCCGCGTTTGCGAGGTAGCGCAAGGAAACAGACAAAAGAAATGGCCCAACCCACCCCCATACACATGTATATACATACGTCCACACACGCAAATATACATACCTACACAGCTTTCCATGGTTTACCCCAGACGCTTCACATGCCCTGATTCAATCCACTGACAGCACGTCAACCCCGGTATACCACATCGATCCAGTTCACTCTATTCCTTGCCCTCCTTTCACCATCCTGCATGTTCAGGTCCCGATCACACAAAATCTTTTTCACTCCATCTTTCCACCTCCAGTTTGGTCTCCCACTTTTCCTCGTTCCCTCCACCTCCGACACATATATCCTCTTGGTCAATCTTTCCTCACTCATTCTCTCCATGTGCCCAAACCATTTCAAAACACCCTCTTCTGCTCTCTCAACCACGCTCTTTTTATTTCCACATATCTCTCTTACCCTTACGTTACTTACTCGATCAAACCACCTCACACCACACATTGTCCTCAAACATCTCATTTCCAGCACATCCATCCTCCTGCGCACAACTCTATCCATAGCCCACGCCTCGCAACCATACAACATTGTTGGAACCACTATTCCTTCAAACATACCCATTTTTGCTTTCCGAGATAATGTTCTCGACTTCCACACATTCTTCAAGGCTCCCAGGATTTTCGCCCCCTTCCCCACCCTATGATCCACTTCCGCTTCCATGGTTCCATCCGCTGGCAGATCCACTCCCAGATATCTAAAACACTTTACTTCCTCCAGTTTTTCTCCATTCAAACTTACCTCCCAATTGACTTGATCCTCAACCCTACTGTACCTAATAACCTTGCTCTTATTCACATTTACTCTTAACTTTCTTCTTTCACACACTTTACCAAACTCAGTCACCAGCTTCTGCAGTTTCTCACATGAATCAGCCACCAGCGGTGTATCATCAGCGAACAACAACTGACTCACTTTCCAAGCTCTCTCATCCCCAACAGACTTCATACTTGCCCCTCTTTCCAAAACTCTTGCATTCACCTCCCTAATAACCCCATCCATAAACAAATTAAACAACCATGGAGACATCACACACCCCTGCCGCAAACCTACATTCACTGAGAACCAATCACTCTCCTCTCTTCCTACACGTACACATGCCTTACATCCTCGATAAAAACTTTTCACTGCTTCTAACAACTTGCCTCCCACACCATATATTCTTAATACCTTCCACAGAGCATCTCTGTCAACTCTATCATATGCCTTCTCCAGATCCATAAATGCTACATACAAATCCATTTGCTTTTCTAAGTATTTCTCACATACATTCTTCAAAGCAAACACCTGATCCACACATCCTCTACCACTTCTGAAACCACACTGCTCTTCCCCAATCTGATGCTCTGTACATGCCTTCACCCTCTCAATCAATACCCTCCCATATGATTTACCAGGAATACTCAACAAACTTATACCTCTGTAATTTGAGCACTCACTCTTATCCCCTTTGCCTTTGTACAATGGCACTATGCACGCATTCCGCCAATCCTCAGGCACCTCACAATGAGTCATACATACATTAAATAACCTTACCAACCAGTCAATAATACAGTCACCCCCTTTTTTAGTAAATTCCACTGCAATACCATCCAAACCTGCTGCCTTGCCGGCTTTCATCTTCCGCAAAGCTTTTACTACCTCTTCTCTGTTTACCAAATCATTTTCCCTAACCCTCTCACTTTGCACACCACCTCGACCAAAACACCCTATATCTGCCACTCTATCATCAAACACATTCAACAAACCTTCAAAATACTCACTCCATCTCCTTCTCACATCACCACTACTTGTTATCACCTCCCCATTTGCGCCCTTCACTGAAGTTCCTATTTGCTCCCTTGTCTTACGGACTTTATTTACCTCCTTCCAGAACATCTTTTTATTCTCCCTAAAATTTAATGACACTCTCTCACCCCAACTCTCATTTGCCCTCTTTTTCACCTCTTGCACCTTTCTCTTGACCTCCTGTCTCTTTCTTTTATACACCTCCCACTCTTTCATGCCACAAGCATCTTTTGCGCAATCCATCACTGATTCCCTAAATACATCCCATTCCTCCCCCACTCCCCTTACTTCCATTGTTCTCACCTTTTTCCATTCTGTACTCAGTCTCTCCTGGTACTTCTTCACACAAGTCTCCTTCCCAAGCTCACTTACTCTCACCACCCTCTTCACCCCACCATTCACTCTTCTTTTCTGAAAACCCATACAAATCTTCACCTTAGCCTCCACAAGATAATGATCCGACATCCCTCCAGTTGGACCTCTCAGCACATTAACATCCAAAAGTCTCTCTTTCGCGCGCCTGTCAATTAACACGTAATCCAATAACGCTCTCTGGCCATCTCTCCTACTTACATACGTATACTTATGTATATCTCGCTTTTTAAACCAGGTATTCCCAATCACCAGTCCTTTTTCAGCACATAAATCTACAAGCTCTTCACCATTTCCATTTACAACACTGAACACCCCATGTATACCAATTATTCCCTCAACTGCTACATTACTCACCTTTGCATTCAAATCACCCATCACTATAACCCGGTCTCGTGCATCAAAACCACTAACACACTCATTCAGCTGCTCCCAAAACACTTTCCTCTCATGATCTTTCTTCTCATTTCCGGGTGCATATGCACCAATAATCACCCATCTCTCTCCATCAACTTTCAGTTTTACCCATATTAATCGAGAATTTACTTTCTTACACTCTATCACATACTCCCACAACTCCTGTTTCAGGAGTACTGCTACTCCTTCCCTTGCTCTTGTGCTCTCACTAACCCCTGACTTTACTCCCCAGACATTCCCAAACCACTCTTCCCCTTTACCCTTGAGCTTCGTTTCACTCAGAGCCAAAACATCCAGGTTCCTTTCCTCAGCATATATATATATATATATATATATATATATATATATATATATATATATATATATATATATATATATATATATATATATATATATATATATATATATATATATGTATATATATAACACAAACCATTATCAGAACCTGCACCAACTTTGAAAATAAGGAAACTATGTATAAATGTTTCTGTCATCGTTTAAATCTTGTGACGAAACCCATAAACCTGAGGACTACCAGTTACCTTCCATCAGCCTGGCCCACACCACTACATAGCCCTGAACTCCGCTCTACTGCCTCTTCCTACATCACTGCTATTGCTGCTGCTGCACCTGCTACTGTTCCTGCTACTGCTGTTGCTAATGCATCTGCTACTGTTCCTGCTACTGCTGCTGCTGCTGCACCTGCTACTGATACTGTTCTCGCTACTGCAACTGCTGCTGATGTTGCTGCTGCTGCACCGGATACTGCTGCTCTTGTTGTTGTTACTGTTGGTGCTGTTCTTACTACTGCTGCTGCTGCTGCTGTACCTCCAATTGCTGTTGTTCTTGTTTTTGTTTCTACTGCTGCTCGTTTCAGCTACTGCTACTACCGCTGTTGTTGTTGCTGCTGAAGCTGTCGTTGCTTCTACTGCTGCTGCTGTTGATGTTGCTACTGCTGCTGCCGTTGATGTCGTTGCTGCTACTGCTGTTGCTGCACTTTCTGCTGCTACTGCTAGTGTTGTTACTGCTGTATACCTGCTTTACCTGCCACTACACAGTCGCTCTACCTCCTACTACACACCTGTCTACCTTCTGTTGTAAACCTGCTCTACCTCCCATTCACATCTGCTTTACCTCCCGCTACAGACCAACTCTACCTCCCACTGTACACCTACTCTACCTCCCAACACACCTCTATCTGCCACAACACACCTGCTTTACCGCCTCCTCCCCCCACTACCCACATGCTCTACCTCCCACTACACACTTGCTCTACCTGTTGGATGGTACGCTCGATTCGACCACCTCACACTTCGCTTCCGTATATATATATATATATATATATATATATATATATATATATATATATATATATATATATGTTGGGCAGACTGGTAAGGATCTTTCTGTTAGACTTAAGCATTATAAATATAGTATAAGAGCGGGACAAGAATCAAATGCCTTGTTTAATCGTTAAAAACTATGATCATTGTATTGACTGGAGTAATGCCATCTCAATTATTAACTCTAACTCTATTACCACGAGAAATATCATTGAATCTTCTATCATTAAATACACAAAGAATTATAATCTTAATATTAGTGATGGTCTATATAAATTAGATAACTTTATTGTTGATAAAATTTGTAAGATGATAAGTTTATGAACGCTCGTTGTCTGTCTTGGACAATTGCATGTTTACCAAATGGCGTCCTAGCTTCGTCTCTTCGATGTATATCAACTGACTGTTATATTTCTCTCATGTGTCTCCCCTAATGATGTGATTATTACACGAAAGTGCACTTGGGAACTTTTCGTGTTTCATTTTTCCCCGTGGACTCATAGGAATATATATATATATATATATATATATATATATATATATATATATTTTTTTTTTTTTTTTTTTATACTTTGTCGCTGTCTCCCGCGTCTGCGAGGTAGCGCAAGGAAACAGACGAAAGAAATGCCCCCCCCCCCATACACATGTACATACACATGTCCACACACGTGTATACATACCTACACAGCTTTCCATGGTCCACCCCAGACGCCTCACATGCCTTGATTCACTCCACTGACAGCACGTCAACCCCTGTATACCACATCGCTCCAATTCACTCTATTCCTTGCCCTCCTTACACCCTCCTGCATGTTCAGGCCCCGATCACACAAAATCTTTTTCACTCCATCTTTCCACCTCCAATTTGGTCTCCCTCTTCTCCTCGTTCCCTCCACCTCCGACACATATATCCTCTTGGTCAATCTTTCCTCACTCATTCTCTCCATGTGCCCAAACCATTTCAAAACACCCTCTTCTGCTCTCTCAACCACGCTCTTTTTATTTCCACACATCTCTCTTACCCTTACGTTACTTACTCGATCAAACCACCTCACACCACACATTGTCCTCAAACATCTCATTTCCAGCACATCCATCCTCCTGCGCACAACTCTATCCATAGCCCACGCCTCGCAACCATACAACATTGTTGGAACCACTATTCCTTCAAACATACCCATTTTTGCTTTCCGAGATAATGTTCTCGACTTCCACACATTTTTCAAGGCTCCCAAAATTTTCGCCCCCTCCCCCACCCTATGATCCACTTCAGCTTCCATGGTTCCATCCGCTGACAGATCCACTCCCAGATATCTAAAACACTTCACTTCCTCCAGTTTTTCTCCATTCAAACTTACCTCCCAATTGACTTGACCCTCAACCCTACTGTACCTAATAACCTTGCTCTTATTCACATTTACTCTTAACTTTCTTCTTCCACACACTTTACCAAACTCAGTCACCAGCTTCTGCAGTTTCTCACATGAATCAGCCACCAGCGCTGTATCATCAGCGAACAACAACTGACTCACTTCCCAGGCTCTCTCATCCCCAACAGACTTCATACTTGCCCCTCTTTCCAGGACTCTTGCATTCACCTCCCTAACAACCCCATCCATAAACAAATTAAACAACCATGGAGACATCACACACCCCTGCCGCAAACCTACATTCACTGAGAACCAATCACTTTCCTCTCTTCCTATACGTACACATGCCTTACATCCTCGATAAAAACTTTTCACTGCTTCTAACAACTTGCCTCCCACACCATATATTCTTAATACCTTCCACAGAGAATCTCTATCAACTCTATCATATGCCTTCTCCAGATCCATAAATGCTACATACAAATCCATTTGCTTTTCTAAGTATTTCTCACATACATTCTTCAAAGCAAACACCTGATCCACACATCCTCTACCACTTCTGAAACCGCACTGCTCTTCCCCAATCTGATGCTCTGTACATGCCTTCACCCTCTCAATCAGTACCCTCCCATATAATTTACCAGGAATACTCAACAAACTTATACCTCTGTAATTTGAGCACTCACTCTTATCCCCTTTGCCTTTGTACAATGGCACTATATATATATATATATATATATTCTTTTTTTTATACTATTCGCCATTTCCCGCGATAGCGAGGTAGCATTAAGAACAGAGGACTGGGCCTTTGAGGGAATATCTTCTCCTGGCCCCCTTCTCTGTTCCTTCTTTTGGAAAATAAAAAAAAAAAAAAAACGAGAGGGGAGGATTTCCAGCCCCCCGCTCCCTTCCCTTTTAGTCGCCTTCTGAGACACGCAGGGAATACGTGGGAAGTATTCTTTCTCCCCTATCCCCAGGGATTATATATATATATATATATATATATATATATATATATATATATATATATATATATATATATATATATATATATATATATATATATTCACATATATTCATATATATGTTTCTCGTTCTATTACTCTAAGACTCTGGTCTTTATCTGATTCTCTCTTTCATCATTATTGCTTGTCATTCCTTCATTTGCCTTCATCCATCCTTCTATCTTGGCCATTCGTCTCTTCACGTCTCTGTTGCCGTTCTCTCACTGTTCCCCCTATTCATTCAGTATCTCTCTGAGGTGGCCTCCCCCTGTACCCGGCCCACCTCCCCCACCACCACCACAGTCTCCATCTTCCCTCCACTCAAACTTTGTTATTCCCTGGTGTCCTCAGTCAGACCAAGTCCTCCGCCAAGTCCCTGTGAAAGGCGAAAATTTTGCATCTAAATGGTATATTTTCGATTTTGAAATTACCTCTGGTCCCTGTGGGGGGTCGGTCGTATCTGGCAGCCGCGTTCCCAGGGGTCCTCCGTCAGGGGAGTGTTGCCGCCACCCGGGCACCACATTCACCACACCTTCCTCCGTCAGGGGAGTGTTGCCGCCACCCGGGCACCACATTCACCACACCTTCCTCCGTCAGGGGAGTGTTGCCGCTACCCAGGCACCACATTCACCACACCTCCCTCCGTCAGGGGAGTGTTGCCGCTACCCGGGCACCACATTCACCACACCTTCCTCCGCCACTGTACTAGACCCTAGCACCGTACACCGGCCGGGGGTCGAGGAGTGAACAGTTGATTCGTAAAACAAATAACTGTTCATTGTGTGTATGTGTGTGTGTGTGGGTGTGCGTGTATGTGTGTGTGTGGGTGTGCGTGTATGTGGGTGTGTGGGTGGGTGTGATTACCTATTCATAATGAGTTATTTGTACTGACCAGAGAGAGGGTTTAACACTCATGGGGCACCATGTCTTGCATATCATCTACTATCATAAACCTCCTTAAATTTATGGATGTTGTCTGCATTAACTACGCCCTCAGTCATTCTCTTCCGTGTGCGGCCACACGCACGTGCATGCTCAGTCTCTGTAAGTATGCGTGTTAGGGTCAGGCCACTCGCACCCACGTGCTTGCTCCTGTCTCTGGAGGTCTGTGTGTTTGGGTGAGGTCACAGGACAACACAGGCTACGACCCCAGGTCATATCTCTGCTGGCTTTTTCTAGGTCACCCAGCCACTGTCTCTCCAGGTCATGACCCCACTGTCTCTTCCCACCTCGCACACACCGTCTCCCCAGGCCACACCCCACTGTCTCCCTGGGCCAAATCCCCGCTGTCTCCCCAGGCCACACCCCCACTGTCTCCCCAGGCCACACCCCCATTGTCTCCCCAGGCCACACCCCCACTGTCTCCCCAAACAAAGCCCCTATTGTTTCTCAAGACCAAACTCCCCTTGTCTTCCCAGGACACGCCCTAACTGTCTCCCCAGACCACACTCCCATTGTCTCCCCAGGCCCCAACCCTATCATCTCCCCATAATAGTATGGGTCTGCTGACAACAAACGTGCCAGGTGTGACCTAGGCCACGCAAGGAGTTCATGAGGAAGCCATCTGTGACCCATACAGTGACATGTGACCTGGGAATACCTGTGACCCACGGAGACAAAAAGTATGACCTTTAAATACACCAAGTATAGCACATGAGGACACCATGTGTGATGAGAACGCTAAGTGTGACCCCAAGAGAAGACCAAGTGTGACTCATAAAGATAAGAATTTCAGTTCTTGAGGACATGACCCATGAAAACAAGATGTGTGACCGATGAGGTTACCACTTGTGAGACATGAGAATGAGAGGGAAAGTGACCAATGAGGTCATCAGGCATGACTCAAGTCATGACCCATGATAGTAGCACGTGTGACCTGTGGGGGATGCGTGCCACTCATACGGACCACCGGTGTGACCTGAGGATGTCATGTGTGACACATGAGGAAAATATGAGGGCAATATATACCAGCCCTCCACATGACATACTACACTAATGTAAAACATGAAGTATGACCCATGAGGAACGTAGTATGACCCAGAAGGACCGTAGTATGACCAATGACGATCGTATTATGACCCATAAAGACCGAAGTATGACCTAAGAGGATTACAGTGTGACCCATAAGATTTATTAATATGACCCATGAGGACCGCAACATGACCCATGTAGACCGAAGTATGACCCATGAGGACAGTAGTATGACCCATGAGGACAGTAGTATGACCCATGAGGACAGTAGTATGACCCATGAGGACAGTAGTATGACCCATGAGGACCGTTGTGTGACCCATGAGGACAGTAGTATGACCCATGTAGACCGAAGTATGACCCATGAGGACAGTAGTATGACCCATGAGGACCGTTGTGTGACCCATGAGGACCGTTGTGTGACCCATGAGGACCGTTGTGTGACCCATGAGGACCGTTGTGTGACCCCTGAGGACCGTTGTGTGACCCATGAGGACCGTTGTGTGACCCCTGAGGACCGTTGTGTGACCCATGAGGACCGTTGTGTGACCCATGAGGACCGTTGTGTGACCCATGAGGACCGTTGTGTGACCCGTGAGGACCGTTGTGTGACCCATGAGGACCGTTGTGTGACCCATGAGGACCGTTGTGTGACCCGTGAGGACCGTTGTGTGACCCGTGAGGACCGTTGTGTGACCCATGAGGACCGTTGTGTGACCCATGAGGACCGTTGTGTGACCCATGAGGACAGTAGTATGACCCATGAGGACCGTTGTGTGACCCGTGAGGACCGTTGTGTGACCCATGAGGACCGTTGTGTGACCCGTGAGGACCGTTGTGTGACCCGTGAGGACCGTTGTGTGACCCATGAGGACCGTTGTGTGACCCATGAGGACCGTTGTGTGACCCATGAGGACCGTTGTGTGACCCATGAGGACAGTAGTATGACCCATGAGGACCGTTGTGTGACCCGTGAGGACCGTTGTGTGACCCATGAGGACCGTTGTGTGACCCGTGAGGACCGTTGTGTGACCCGTGAGGACCGTTGTGTGACCCATGAGGACCGTTGTGTGACCCATGAGGACCGTTGTGTGACCCGTGAGGACCGTTGTGTGACCCATGAGGACCGTTGTGTGACCCATGAGGACCGTTGTGTGACCCGTGAGGAAAAATGTTGTGACCTATAAGACAAAATGCGTGGCCCATGAGGACAACAGGACCTGCCGTAACAGATACCGGCCACAACAGCTGGTCAACAGGGCTTCCCATAACAGACGCCACTTACAACAGCTGGTCAACAGGAGCCCCCAAAACAGATGCCATTCACAACAACCGCTGGTCAGGAGGACCTCCCTTAACAGATGCCCGTTACAACAGCTGGTCAGCAGGACCTAAAATAACAGACGACACCTGCAACAGCTGCATAACAGGATCTCCCATAACTGATGTCACTTACAACAGCTGGTCAAGAGGACCTAAATAACAAACACCACTTACAACAGCTGGGCAACAGAACTTCCGACTGCACACGCCATATACAATAGTTAGACAACAGGACCTCTGAAAGCAGACGTCACTTACAACAGTTGGTCAACAGGGCCTCCCATAACAGACGGCAATGGCAACAGCTGGACAACATGACTTCTCATAACAGAAGCCACTTACAAATGCCAGATGGCAGGAGTTTCCGCAACAGATGCCACTTATGGCAGCTGGTCAACACTAACACCTGACACGGTAAACAGAGCAACAGAACCTTGGTAAACTTACCGACATGTAGACTCACCTACACCAGTTGATGAGCAGACAGTGTAGGTGTGTGATGGCTACTACACCTTGACACTGGCCACACATGTGGTGTAGGTGTGTGACGTCCACTACACCTTGACACTGACCACGCATGTGGTGCAGGTGTGTGACGGCCATTACTCTGACACTGGCCACACGTGTGGTGTAAATATGTGACGGCCACTACACTCTGACACTGCTCACGCATGTGGTGTAGATATGTGACGGCCACTACACTCTGACACTGGGCACACGTGTGGTGTAGGTGTGTAACGGTCACTACACCCTGACACTGGCCACTTGTTTGGTGTAAGAGTGTGACGGCCACTACACTCTGACACTGGCCACCAGTGTGGTGTAGGTGTATGAAGGCCACTACGTCCTGCACTGGCCGCACGTGTGATGTAGGTGTGTGACGGCCACTACACAGTGACACTGGCCAAAGTGTGGTCTAGGTGTGTGACGGCCACTATACCCTACGAGTGGCCACACGTGTGATGTAGGTGTATGACGGCTATCACACAATGACACTGGCCACACGTGTGGTGTAGGAGTGTGACGGCCACTACACAATGACACTGGCCACTCGTGTGGTGTAGTGTGTAACGGCCACTACACCCTGACACTGGCCACACGTGTGATGTAGTGTGTGACGGCCACTACACCCTGAAACTGGCCACACGTTTGGTGTAACTGTGTGACGGCCACTTCACCCTGACAATGGCCAAACTTGCTGTGTAGGTGTGTGACGGCCACCACTCCCTGTCACTGGCCACAGGTGTGGAGTAGGTGAGTGACGGCCACTACACTCTGTCACTGGCCACACGTGTGGTGTAGATGTGTGACGGCCACTACACTCTGATACTGGCCACACATATGGTGTAGATGTTTGACGGCCACTACTCCCTGACACTGGCCACACGTGTGGTGTATGTGTGTGACGGACACTACACTCTGACATTGGCCACACGTGTGGTGTAGGTGTGTGAAGGCCGCTACACCCTGACAGAGGCCACACGCGAGGTGCAGGTGTGTGACCACCACTACTCCCTGACACTGGCCACACGTGTGGTGTAGGTGTGTGACGGCCACTACTCCCTGACACTGGCCGCACGTGTGGTGTAGGTGTGTGACGGCCACTACTCCCTGACACTGGCCACAAGTGTGGTGTAGGTGTGTGACGGCCACTACTCCCTGACACTGGCCACACGTGTGGTGTAGGTGTATGAAGGCCACTACACCTTGACACTGGGCACACGTCTGGTGTAGGTGTGTGACGGCCACTACACCTCGACACTGGCCACAAGTGTGGTGCAGGTGCGTGACGGCCACTACACCTCGACACTGGCCACAAGTGTGGTGCAGGTGCGTGACGGCCACTACACCCTGACACTGACTACAGAGATCATCACAAATTTCTTTCCTGGCTATAAATACGAACATCATTAGCGATGCTGACCCGCATGCACCACGGAGGGTGGGTTTTCATGCACCAGGGAGGGTGGGTTTTCATGCACCAGGGAGGGTGGGTTTTCATGCACCACGGAGGGTGGGTTTTCATGCAACAGGGAGAGTGGGCTTCCATGCACCAGGGAGGGTGAGCTCTCATGAATCAGGGAATGTGGACTTCCATGCACCAGGGAGAGTGGGCTCCCATGCACCAGGGAGGGTGGGCTCCCATGCACCAGGGAGGGTGGGCTCCCATGCACCAGGGAGGGCGGGCCCCCATGCTCCAAGGAGGGTGGGCCTCCATGCTCCAAGCAGGGTGGGCTTGCATGCACCAGGGAGGATGGGCTCCCATGCATCAGGGAGGTTGGGCTCCCATGCATCAGGGAGGGTGGGTTCCCACGCACAAGGGACGGTGAGCCCCCAAGCATCAGGGAGGGTGGGCTTCCATGCACTAGGGAGGGTGGGCCCCCATGCACCTGGGAGGGTGGGCTCCCATGCACCAGGGAGAGTGGGCCCCCAAGCACCAAGCAGGGTGGCCCCGCATGCACCAGGAAGGGTGGGCTCCCATGCATCAGGGAGGGTGGGCCCCCATGCACCAGTGAAGGTAGGCTCCCATGCACCAGAGAGGGTGGAAGGTAGGCTCCCATGTACCAGGGAGGGTGGGCTCCATGCACCAGGAAAGATAGGCCCCCCATGAACAGGGGAGGGCAGGCTCCCATGCAGCGGGGGAGAGTAGGCTCCCATGCAGCGGGGGAGGGCAGGCTCCCATGCAGCGGGGGAGGGCAGGCTCCCATGCACCAGGGAAGGGTAGCACCTTTTCGGTGGGTGTGTGGTGGTGGGTGTGGGGGGGACAGCAATGTCTCCCACCGTGTCATGGGGAGTAAAGAGGCATGAGAGCAGGAGGGATAATAGTGCCAGCTCTCCCCCTCCTCCCACGTAGACGGATGGCCAGGATATCCAACTTTTTAATTAGTTTTAAATACTTGAGACTAGGCAAATATTTTTCCTTCAATTTACTGGTGATTGGAGAGTATGTAGAGCTTCACTTGGTTGGCTTATGAATGCCCGGGGCCCCTGATTGCCTCTCCAAAGTTTGGGATGAATGTGAACGAGCGGAAACTCCTGAAGCCTCCATTGAACTGCAGAGCGAAAGATCACCTTTATGCGCTTCCAAATCTGCATAACATCCCCGACTAACAGAGAACATTAAACTGCCTCATTCTGCCCCGTAAATAAGTGACGAAGCTTACGAGAATCAGCATTGTTTGTGTGTGTGTGTGTGTGTGTGTGTGTGTGTGTGTGTGTGTGTGTGTGTGTGTGTGTGTGAGTGTGTGTGTGTGTGTGTAAACTGGTAGTGGTGTAAGAGTGTACTGATAATGAGAGTGAACTCTGGCAATTGGGTGCGTCAGTAATGTTTGGACGTTGGTAATCTTGTTCTGCAGGTCTTGCCTGGCTGTGTCTACGTCGAAAGTAGATGTGCGTTGGTAATGGCAGAGCTGCAGGTGATAGCTATATGTGACAGGGAAGTCTACAGTCTGTATGCAGGCTGACATTAATATCAGGGTAAACAACTTATCAAGAAAAAGAGTCAGATCGGAATAATACTAGCCGTAGGCAGCCGATATTTTTGTTATATGGGAAAAAGTAGTTTATCCGGAATAACTTATACAAGGAATGAAGAAAAATAGAAAGAACTTAATGTATTACCAATAATGATGACAATCAAGGAAACAAAACTGAGATGTTTGGGGTATTTAGAGAAAATGGATGAGGAAAGAAAAAACCCAGATCTGTCTGCTGGAAGACCAGCAGACAGACCTGGAAAAAATGGAAGGATGAAATCCAGGAAATCTTACCGCAGCTAAGAACTGGATGGATAAAGATAGTGTCAGCAAAAAACATAGCCCACTCCCAACATATTTTCAAAAGCGATGGAAGGCTAAGGTTTATTGTGGGAACAAACATAAGACGCTCTTAGTTGATATCACCATATATATGGTTGCTGAGACTAGTGCTTCTGACGGTGTGATCACAGTGAACACCAGTATCCCGCCTCAGTGTGCCGCAGACTTTCTTGAGGGAACGATGTTCTTTCTTTACTCTTCCTGGCTGCCACTTCATTAAGGAATCTTGCGTCTGGACGCTGTGTTTCTTGTACCCGAGTGTTCAGAAAGCACGATCATGCAGATGCTCCCAGCAGCACCTCATCATTGTCTCGCCTCATGTAGGAGATCAAGAGGCTATGATCACTAAACACGGATCCTAAAATGCTTCAGAAATCTTGCTAATTTCATGCCCAGACGTCTGCAGATGGTGATCATGCCAAAAGGGTAGATAAAGTAATAAAATGGAAGCGTGAAGTCGCCTTTGATAATAAAGTTTGGTAAAGGCGGAAAAGGCTTTTTGAGGACACCGTATAATGCGGGAGGAAGATAGCCAAGATAGAGTGGAATGACAACGATGGGGCCTCTTACTGACAAGCTGAAGGCCTAACCGGAGGCAGTAAGCTTACAAAGTTAAGCTAGGTTAGTGTAGGAAAGTTAAAGTACGTACTGGATGTGCCTTTTGACCTTACATGGAGTATTGCCATGATCTGCAGCTGCCTTCTGACCTTACACATGATAGAGCCAGTGAGACATTTTCAAGATCTGATAGCTTTGTGACTAATATATATTCTAGTTGAATGAACTGTAGTGTAAGCAGCCTGATGTCTGCTTCAGCTAGTTATTTTGCTGATTAGTTGCATGATTTATGAGGTTCGCTTTGGATTTCAGTATTATAAATTCTGTTTGCCTATATGTTAATGTTGATTCATTAGTGCTTGGCATTCCATGGATTATAAAGAATAAATAAAGAATAATCTAAGTATCACTAGCTAATGGTTTACACAGGGAAGTTGAGACTCAGACATCAATGACACCAGACCAATCCTTTCCGTCACAGGAAACACCACTTATACACAGACTCAAGTTGCCGGGTGTGTAGGAGACTCCATTAGTTATTATGCTGGTTTTCACAAACACAGTTACTGAATGACTCTAAGGTTGTACCTCATCTAACAGCAAAGGACAAGAGAAAATGTTATATTCAGGAGGCCAGAAATCAAATTGAATTGACACCAAAGATATCAAAGAATTTGAAAAAAAAAATGACAGACCACAATGAATCTAAAGAAACCATCATAATAGATTACATACAAGTTAAGGATGATGCTACAGTCATTCTAACACATAAAATCAATATACTTAAGCCTCGTACTAAAAGAATATCTTCAAGCAGCTGGTGGGTAGAGTTGGACGGTCTCTAGACCACCAGCACATAACACCAAGGGCTGTGGCCAGAGTCGTCAATTTGGGAAAAATAGTTTACTGTATGTCTGAGAGCATACTGACCCACACGAGACTATCAGGAATGTAATATACCTCTAAGACTGACCCTGTATGCGGAAGGCGTGTAATCAAGAACAGACAAGCATGACCCTGTTTCAGTTGTGTGCAAGGTAATGACTGACGTTTGGTTAGAGTGGTGCGCCCGCCGCGCAAGCCTATACCTCACCAGGGAGGATTCACAAGATGGATGGCAAAGAGAAATGAGTCCACAGGCAAGTAAGGTCTGTGGGGTCTGGATGTGCTAGGAAATAGATGGAATATCCTTACTTGGCCCCCTTTTCTGTCCCCTCTTTTGGAAAATCTGAAAAAATGGGAGGGGAGGATTTCTTCCAGACCCCGCTTCCTTTACTTTCAGTCGCCTTCTATGACACGCAGGGATTACGTGGGAAGTATTCTTTTTCATATATATATATATATATATATATATATATATATATATATATATATATATATATATATATATATATATATATATATATATACATATATATATATATATATATATATATATATATATATATATATATATATATATATATATATATATATATATATATATATACATATATATATATATATATATATACATGTATATATATATATATATATATATATATATATATATATATATATATATATATATATATATATATATATATATATATATATATATATATATATATATATATATATATAAATATATATATATATATATATATATATATATATATATATATATATATATATATATATATATATATATATATATATATATATATATATATATATATATATATATATATATGTATATATATATATATATATGTATATATATGTATATATATATATATATATATATATATATATATATATATATATATATATATATATATATATATATATATATATATATATATATATATATATATATATATATATATATATATATATATATACATATGAAGTGAGAGGACAAGAGCAAGTGAAGGAGTAGCACTACTCCTGAATCAGGAGTTGTGGGAGTATGTGATAGAGTGTAAGAAAGTAAATTCTAGATTGATATGGGCAAAACTGAAAGTTGATGGAGAGAGATGGGTGATTATTGGTGCATATGCACCTGGGCATGAGAAGAAAGATCATGAGAGGCAAGTGCTTTGGGAGCAGCTGAATGAGTGTGTTAGTGGTTTTGATGCACGAGACCGGGTTATAGTGATGGGTGATTTGAATGCAAAGGTGAGTAATGTGTCAGTTGAGGAAATAATTGGTATACATGGAGTGTTCAGTGTTGTAAATGGAAATGGTGAAGAGCTTGTAGATTTACGTGCTGAAAAAGAACTGGTGATTGGGAATACCTGGTTTAAAAAGCGAGATATACATAAGTATACGTATGTAAGTAGGAGAGATGGCCAGAGAGCGTTATTGGATTACGTATTAATTGATAAACGCACGAAAGAGAGACTTTTGGATGTTAATGTGCTGAGAGGTGCAACTGGAGGGATGTCTGATCATTATCTTGTTGAGGCGAAGGTGAAGATTTGTGGGGGTTTTCAGAAAAGAAGAGAGAATGTTTGGGTGAAGAAAGTGGTGAGAGTAAGTGAGCTTGGGAAGGAGACTTGTGTCAGGAAGTACCAGGAGAGACTGAGTACAGAATGGAAGAAGGTGAAAACAAAAGAGGTAAGGGGAGTGGGGGAGGAATGGGATGTATTTAGGGAATCAGTGATGGATTGCGCAAAAGATGCTTGTGGCATGAGAAGCGTGGGAGGTGCGTTGATTAGAAAAGGTAGTGAGTGGTGGTATGAAGAAGTAAGATTATTAGTGAAAGAGAAGAGAGAGGCATTTGGACGATTTTTGCAGGGAAAAAATGCAAATGAGTGGGAGAGGTATAAAAGAAAGAGGCAGGAGGTCAAGAGAAAGGTGCAAGAGGTGAAAAAGAGGGCAAATGAGAGTTGGGGTGAGAGAGTATCATTAAATTTCAGGGAGAATAAAAAGAGGTTTTGGAAGGAGGTAAATAAAGTGCGTAAGACAAGGGAGCATATGGGAACTTCAGTGAAAGGGGCAAATGGGCAGGTGATAACAAGTAGTGGTGAAGTAAGAAGGAGATAGAGTGAGAATTTTGAAGGTTTGTTGAATGTGTTTGATGATAGAGTGGCAGATATAGGGTGTTTTAGTCGAGGTGGTGTGCAAAGTGAGAGAGTTAGGGAAAATGATTGGTAAATAGAGAAGTGGTAGTAAAAGCTTTACGGAAGATGAAAGCCGGCAAGGCAGCAGGTTTGGATGATATTGCAGTGGAATCTATTAAAAAAGGGGATCACTGTATTGTTGACTGGTTGGTAAGGTTATTTAATGTATGTATGATGAGGTGCCTGAGGTGAGGTGCCTGAGGATTGGAGGAATGCTTGCATAGTGCCATTGTACAAAGGCAAAGGGGATAAGAGTGAGTGCTCAAATTACGGAGGTATAAGTTTGTTGAGTATTCCTGGTAAATCACATGGGAGGGTATTGATTGAGAGGGTGAAGGCATGTACAGAGCATCAGCAGTGTGGTTTCAGAAGTGGTAGAGGATGTGTGGATCAGGTGTTTGCTTTGAAGAATGTTTGTGAGAAATACTTAGAAAAACAAATGGATTTGCATATAGCATTTATGGATCTGGAGAAGGCATATGATAGAGTTGATAGAGATGCCCTGTGGAAGGTTTTAAGAATATATGGTGCGGGAGGCAAGTTGTTAGAAGCAGTGAAAAGTTTTTATCGAGGACGTAAGGCATGTGTACGTGTAGGAAGAGAGGAAAGTGATTGGTTCTCAGTGAATGTAGGATTGCGGCAGGGTTGTGTGATGTCTCCATGGTTGTTTAATTTGTTTATGAATGGGGTTGTTAGGGAGGTGAATGCAAGAGTTTTGGAAAGAGGGGCAAGTATATAGTCTGTTCTGGATGAGAGAGCTTGGGAAGTGAGTCAGTTGTTGTTCGCTGATGATACAGCGCTGGTGGCTGATTCATGTAAGAAACTGCAGAAGCTGGTGACTGAGTTTGGTAAAGTGTGTGAAAGAAGAAAGTTAAGAGTAAATGTGAATAAGAGCAAGGTTATTAGGTACAGTAGGGTTGAGGGTCAAGTCAAATGGGAGGTAAGTTTGAACGGAGAAAAACTGGAGGAAGTAAAGTGTTTTAGATATCTGGGAGTGGATCTGGCAGCGGATGGAACCATGGAAGCGGAAGTGAATCATAGGGTGGGGGAGGGGGCGAAAATTCTGGGAGCCTTGAAGAATGTTTGGAAGTCGAGAACATTATCTCGGAAAGCAAAAATGAGTATGTTTGAAGGAATAGTGGTTCCAACAATGTTGTATGGTTGCGAGGCCTGGGCTATGGATAGAGTTGTGCGGAAGAGGGTGGATGTGCTGGAAATCAGATGTCTGAGGACAATATGTGGTGTTAGGTGGTTTGATCGAGTAAGTACTGTAAGGGTAAGAGAGATGTGTGGAAATAAAAAGAGTGTGGTTGAGAGAGCAGAAGAGGGTGTTTTGAAATGGTTTGGTCACATGAAGAGAATGAGTTAGGAAAGATTGACCAAGAGGATATATGTGTCAGAGGTGAAGGGAAGTTGAAGGTGAAGGTGGCGATGGGAACAAATAAAGGCAGGCAGTATGAATTATGTACATGTGTATATATGTATATGCCTGTGTGTGTATATATATATATATATGTACATTGAGATGTATAGTTATGTATTATTGCGTGTGTGGACGTGTATGTATATACATGTGTATGTGGGCGGGTTGGGCCATTCTTTCGTCTGTTACCTTGCGCTACCTCGCGAATGCGGGAGACATCGACAAATCAAATAAATAAGGTTTTTATGATATATATATATATATATATATATATATATATATATATATATATATATATATATATATATATATATATATATATTTGTTATATATATTTATATATATATATATATATATATATATATATATATATATATATATATATATATATATATATATATATATATATATATATATATATATTTTATTTTAGGGAGAATAAAGAAATGTTTTGGAAGGAGGTAAATAAAGTTCGTAAAACAAGGGAGCAAATGGGAACTTCAGTGAATGGGGTTAATGGGGAGGTGATAACAAGTAGTGGTGATGTGAGAAGGAGATGGAGTGAGTATTTTGAAGGTTTGTTGAATGTGTTTGATGATAGAGTGGTAGATATAGGGTGTTTTGGTCGAGGTGGTGTGCAAAGTGAGAGGGTTACGGAAAACGATTTGGTAAACAGAGAAGAGGTAGTGAAGGCTTTACGGAAGATGAAAGCCGGCAAAGCAGCAGGTTTGGACGGTATTGCAGTGGAATTTATTAAAAAAGTGGGTGACTGAATTGTTGACTGGTTGGCAAGGTTATTTAATGTATGTATGACTCATGGTGAGGTGCCTGAGGATTGGCGGAATGCTTGCATAGTGCCACTGAACAAAGGCAAAGGGGATAAGGGTGAGTGCTCAAATTACAGAGGTATAAGTTTGTTGAGTATTCCTGGTAAATTATATGGGAGGGTATTGATTGAGAGGGTGAAGGCATGTACAAAGCATCAGACTGGGAAGAGCAGTATGGTTACAGAAGTGGTAGAGGATGTGTGGATCAGGTGTTTGCTTTGAAGAATGTATGTGAGAAATACTTAGAAAAGCAAATGGATTTGTATGTAGCATTTATGGATCTGGAGAAGGCATATTATAGAGTTGATAGAGATGCTCTGTGAAAGGCATTAAGAATATATGGTGTGGGAGGCAAGTTGTTAGAAGCAGTGAAAAGTTTTTATCGAGGATGTAAGGCATGTGTACGTGTAGGAAGAGAGGAAAGTGATTGGTTCTCAGTGAATGTAGGATTGCGGCAGGGTTGTGTGATGTCTCCATGGTTGTTTAATTTGTTTATGAATGGGGTTGTTAGGGAGGTGAATGCAAGAGTTTTGGAAAGAGGGGCAAGTATTCAGTCTGTTCTGGATGAGAGAGCTTGGGAAGTGAGTCAGTTGTTGTTCGCTGATGATACAGCGCTGGTGGCTGATTCATGTAAGAAACTGCAGAAGCTGGTGACTGAGTTTGGTAAAGTGTGTGAAAGAAGAAAGTTAAGAGTAAATGTGAATAAGAGCAAGGTTATTAGGTACAGTAGGGTTGAGGGTCAAGTCAAATGGGAGGTAAGTTTGAACGGAGAAAAACTGGAGGAAGTAAAGTGTTTTAGATATCTGGGAGTGGATCTGGCAGCGGATGGAACCATGGAAGCGGAAGTGAATCATAGGGTGGGGGAGGGGGCGAAAATTCTGGGAGCCTTGAAGAATGTTTGGAAGTCGAGAACATTATCTCGGAAAGCAAAAATGAGTATGTTTGAAGGAATAGTGGTTCCAACAATGTTGTATGGTTGCGAGGCCTGGGCTATGGATAGAGTTGTGCGGAAGAGGGTGGATGTGCTGGAAATCAGATGTCTGAGGACAATATGTGGTGTGAGGTGGTTTGATCGAGTAAGTAATGTAAGGGTAAGAGAGATGTGTGGAAATAAAAAGAGTGTGGTTTAGAGAGCAGAAGAGGGTGTTTTGTAATGGTTTGGTCACATGAAGAGAATGAGTGGGGAAAGATCAACCAAGAGGATATATGTGTCAGAGGTGAAGGGAAGGTGAAGGTGGCGATGGGAACAAATAAAGGCAGGCAGTATGAATTATGTACATGTGTATATATGTATATGCCTGTGTGTGTATATATATATATATATATATGTACATTGAGATGTATAGTTATGTATTATTGCGTGTGTGGACGTGTATGTATATACATGTGTATGTGGGCGGGTTGGGCCATTCTTTCGTCTGTTACCTTGCGCTACCTCGCGAATGCGGGAGACAGCGACAAAGCAAATAAATAAGGTTTTTATGATATATATATATATATATATATATATATATATATATATATATATATATATATATATTTATATATATTTATTATATATATTTATATATATATATATATATATATATATATATATATATATATATATATATATATATATATATATATATATATATATATATATATATATATATATATTTTATTTTAGGGAGAATAAAGAAATGTTTTGGAAGGAGGTAAATAAAGTTCGTAAAACAAGGGAGCAAATGGGAACTTCAGTGAATGGGGTTAATGGGGAGGTGATAACAAGTAGTGGTGATGTGAGAAGGAGATGGAGTGAGTATTTTGAAGGTTTGTTGAATGTGTTTGATGATAGAGTAGTAGATATAGGGTGTTTTGGTCGAGGTGGTGTGCAAAGTGAGAGGGTTACGGAAAACGATTTGGTAAACAGAGAAGAGGTAGTGAAGGCTTTACGGAAGATGAAAGCCGGCAAAGCAGCAGGTTTGGACGGTATTGCAGTGGAATTTATTAAAAAAGTGGGTGACTGTATTGTTGACTGGTTGGCAAGGTTATTTAATGTATGTATGACTCATGGTGAGGTGCCTGAGGATTGGCGGAATGCTTGCATATTGCCACTGAACAAAGGCAAAGGGGATAAGAGTGAGTGCTCAAATTACAGAGGTATAAGTTTGTTGAGTATTCCTGGTAAATTATATGGGAGGGTATTGATTGAGAGGGTGAAGGCATGTACAAAGCATCAGACTGGGAAGAGCAGTATGGTTACAGAAGTGGTAGAGGATGTGTGGATCAGGTGTTTGCTTTGAAGAATGTATGTGAAAAATACTTAGAAAAGCAAATGGATTTGTATGTAGCATTTATGGATCTGGAGAAGGCATATTATAGAGTTGATAGAGGTGCTCTGTGGAAGGCATTAAGAATATATGGTGTGGGAGGCAAGTTGTTAGAAGCAGTGAAAAGTTTTTATCGAGGATGTAAGGCATGTGTACGTGTAAGAAGAGAGGAAAGTGATTGGTTCTCAGTGAATGTAGGTTTGCGGCAGTGATGTGTGATGTCTCCATGGTTGTTTAATTTGTTTATGGATGGGGTTGTTAGGGAGGTGAATGCAAGAGTTTTGGAAAGAGGGGCAAGTATATAGTCTGTTGTGGATGATAGAGCTTGGGAAGTGAGTCAGTTGTTGTTCGCTGATGATACAGCGCTGGTGGCTGATTCATGTGAGAAACTGCAGAAGCTGGTGACTGAGTTTGGTAAAGTGTGTGAAAGAAGAAAGTTAAGAGTAAATGTGAATAAGAGCAAGGTTATTCGGTACAGTAGGGTTGAGGGTCAAGTCAACTGAGAGGTTAGTTTGAATGGAGAAAAACTGGAGGAAGTAAAGTGTTTTAGATATCTGGGAGTGGATCTGGCAGCGGATGGAACCATGGAAGCGGAAGTTAATCATAGGGTGGGGGAGGGGGCGAAAATTCTGGGAGCCTTGAAGAATGTTTGGAAATCGAGAACACTATCTCAGAAAGCAAAAATGAGTATGTTTGAAGGAATAGTGGTTCCAACAATGTTGTATGGTTGCGAGGCGTGGGCTGGATAGAGTTGTGCGGATGAGGGTGGATGTGCTGGAAATGAGATGTTTGAGGACAATATGTGGTGTGAGGTGGTTTGATCGAGTAAGTAATGTAAGGGTAAGAAAGATGTGTGGAAATAAAAAAAGAGTGTGGTTGAGAGAGCAGAAGAGGGTGTTTTGAAATGGTTTGGTCCCATGGAGAGAATGAGTGAGGAAAGATTGACCAAGCGGATATATGTGTCAGAGATGGAGGGAACGAGGAGAAGTGGGAGACCAAATTGGAGGTGGAAAGATAGAGTGAAAAAGATTTTGAGTGATCGCGGCCTAAACATGCAGGAGGGTAAAAGGCATGTAAGGAATAGAGGGAATTGGAGCGATGTGGTATACCGGGGTCGACGTGCTGTCAATGGATTGAACCAGGGCATGTGAAGCGTCTGGGGTAAACCATGGAAAGTTTTGTGGGGTCTGGATGTGGAAATGGAGCTGTGGTTTCGGTGCATTATCTCATGACAGCTAGAGACTGAGTGTGAACGAATGTCGCCTTTGTTGTCTTTTCCTCGCGCTACCTCGCACACATGAGGGGGGAGGGGGTTGTTATTCCATGTGTGGCGAGATGGCGATGGGAATAAATAAAGGCAGACAGTATGAATTATGTACATGTGTATATATGTATATGTCTGTGTGTATATATATGTATATATTGAGATGTATAGGTATGTATATTTGCGTGTGTGGACGTGTATGTATATACATGCGTATATGGGTGGGTTGGGCCATTCTTTCGTCTGTTTCCCTGCGCTACCTCGCTAACGCGGGAGACAGCGACAAAGCAAAATAAATATATATATATATATATATATATATATATATATATATATATATATATATATATATATATATATATATATATATATATATATATATTGTCCCTTCATTGCCATATATGCATGGACTTATGAAAACACATAAACAGAATGTTCCGGCAAGACCTATAGTGAGTTTAGGAGGCTCCATCGCACATAAATTGTCAAAATGGTTTGTTTCTTTATTAAGCCCTTCAGTGGGTAAGGTATCAAATTGTAATATCATGAACAATGTAGATTTAGTCAACAAGCTAAACAATATCAGTGTTAATTTTGATTTCAAACTAGTTAGCTTTGAGATTTCCGCACTTTTCACTAAAGTTCCAGTTGATGACCTTTTAGAATACTTATTTGATGTCTTGGATAATATTCATTTACCTGTTTCAAAGTCTGTTTTCAGTGAACTGATAAAAATGTGTATAAAAGACTGTGTATTTCAATTCAATGGAGATTATTATGCTCAAAAATTTGGTTTTGGCAATGGGTAACCCTCTTTCACCTGTACTAAGTAATCTTTATATGGATTTTTTTGAAATGAAATTACTAAAGGATATCTTATCTTGTAATGCAATTTGGTTTAGGTATGTAGAGGATGTTCTTTGTGTTTGGCCAACAAGTGAAAATTTAGAAATATTTCTCCCCTTACTTAACAATTTAGTACCTTCCATCAAATTTACTGTAGAAATGAAAATAATGGTATGTTACCAGTTTTAGATTGCATGATCCATAGGCAAGGAAACAAGTTTAAGTTTAGTATCAACAGAAAACCTACCAATGTATGCTCATATATCCATTATTACTCATCTCAAGATGAAAGAGTTAAATCATCATTTCAATCTATGTTTCTAAGGGCATTACGTATTTGCAGTCCAGAGTTTATTGATGATGAGTTTGAGAAGATATATTCTGTTGGATCTAAGTTAAAGTACCCTAGATCTTTCAATGATAAATCCCTTAAGTTAGCAAAGAAATTATTTTATAGAGTTGAGCCCAACCCTCCCATTTACACCAAGAATCTTTTAGTCCTCCCTTTTAATAATAATTTCACTTTACATCCCATGTTGCTTAAGTCCTTTAATGTAAATGTTGCCTTTAACAACAATGATACTACAAAGAATATCTTAATCAGGAATTCACCAGAAAATTCTCTTGGATCCATCTATAAAGTGCCATGTGGAAATTGTGATAAATATTATGTTGGGCAGACTGGTGAGGATCTTTCTGTTAGACTTGAGCAACATAAATATAGTATAAGTACGGGACAAGAATCAAATGCCATGTTTAATCATGTTAAAAACTATGATCATTGTATTGACTGGAGTAATACCATCTTAGTTATCAACTCTAACTCTATTACCACGAGAAATATCATTGAATCTTCTATTATTAAGTATACAAAGAATCATAGTCTTAATATTAGTGATGGTCTATACTAATTAGATAACTTTATTGTTGATAACATTTGTAAAATGATAAGTTTATGAATGCTCGTTGTATGTCTTGGACAATCGCATGTTTACCAAATGGCGTCCTAGCTTCGTCTCTTCGATATATATCAACTGACTTATATATATATATATATATATATATATATATATATATATATATATATATATATATATATATATATATATATATATATATATATATATATGTGAATATATGTAAATGTGAATAAGAGCAAGGTTATCAGGTACAGTAGGGTTGAGGGTCAAGTCAATTGGGAGGTAAGTTTGAATGGAGAAAAACTGGAGGAAGTAAAGTATTTTAGATATCTGGGAGTGGATCTGGCAGCGGATGGAACCATGGAAGGGGAAGTGGATCATAGGGTGGGGGAGGGGGCGAAAATCCTGGGAGCCTTGAAGAATGTGTGGAAGTCGAGAACATTATCTCGGAAAGCAAAAATGGGTATGTTTGAATGAATAGTGGTGCCAACAATGTTGTATGGTTGCGAGGCGTGGGCTATGGACAGAGTTGTGCGCAGGAGGATGGATGTGCTGGAAATGAGATGTTTGAGGACAATGTGTGGTGTGAGGTGGTTTGATCGAGTAAGTAACGTAAGGGTAAGAGAGATGTGTGGAAATAAAAAGAGCGTGGTTGAGAGAGCAGAAGAGGGTGTTTTGAAATGGTTTGGGCACATGGAGAGAATGAGTGAGGAAAGATTGACCAAGAGGATATATGTGTCGGAGGTGGAGGGAACGAGGAGAAGTGGGAGACCAAATTGGAGGTGGAAAGATGGAATGAAAAAGATTTTGTGTTATCGGGGCCTGAACATGCAGGAGGGTGAAAGGCGGGCAAGGAATAGAGTGAATTGGATCGAGGTGGTATACCGAGGTTGACGTGCTGTCAGTGGATTGAATCAGGGCATGTGAAGCGTCTGGGGTAAACCATGGAAAGCTGTGTAGGTATGTATATTTGCGTGTGTGGACGTATGTATATACATGTGTATGGGGGTGGGTTGGGCCATTTCTTTCGTCTGTTTCCTTGCGCTACCTCGCAAACGCGGTAGACAGCGACAAAGCAAAAAAAAAATATATATATATATATTATATATATATATATATATATATATATATATATATATATATATATATATATATATATATATATATATATATATATATATATATAGTGTGTGTGTGTGTGTGTGTGTGTGTGTTTGTGTCAGAGGTGGTAGGATGGAATGAAAATGATTGGGAGCGATCGGGGCCTGGACATGCAGGAGGGTGAGAGGCGTGCAAGGAATAGAATGAATTGGAACGTTGTGATATACCAGGGTGGACGTGCTGTCAATGGACTGAACCAGGGCATGTGAAACGTCTGGCGTAAACCATGGAGAGGTCTTTGGGGCCTGGATGTAGATAGTGAGTTGTGGTTTCGTTGTATTACACATGACAGCTATAGACTGAGAGTGAACGAATGTGGCCTTTTTGTCTATATTCCTGGCGCTACCTCGTTGACGCAGGGGGCAGCGATATAGTTTCCTGTGGGACATGGTGGCTCCGGAATGGATCAAATATGTATATGGTTGTGTATGTTTTTGGATATGTATGTATATTTTGATGTGTGTTTGTATATGTATGTATGTGTACTTGTATGAGTGTTCATGCATATATGTGTATATATGAATGGATGGGTCTCTCTTCGTCTGTTTCCTGGTGCTACCCATTTCATCAACGAATCCCTATGGCAAGATGAACAGCTCGGTTTACTCTTGGTCAAGTGCCGTAACCAGGACATGAATCTATGTACTAAACACTAGACCACGGAGAACGCGTCCATTCTAGCCAGGAATAACGTTAAGTTGACACACTATGAAATCCCAGGAATTCGGGAGAACACTTGCACGAAAGTCCCAATCCTTTTGATGACGGCAGACTCTCGTAATATCCCAGACAGTAATCACTTGGATACCTTAAACCATCGTAATGATCTCTTTGGCTTCTTGGGTAACCTACAACGAGGGGAATGAGTAACTTGCTACCACAGGAGTAACCATCTGTCAAGCTGGTAGACCTTGTTTGATCTCATTTGTCTTGAATGAGTCTACGGTTTTTTAGGTTCATGGACGTAGGTCATCTGGAAAATATTCAAACAGATATCCTTGGGTGTTAAGAAATTAACGTTAATCTACCGGAACATAACTGGATGGTACAGCTAGATCATCTTTGAACGAGAGGCGACCTTTTCTGGGTTGGGGTAAGACTGAGACTTGTATTTTCATGATGGTCAATATACTGATATGTAAGTGTATGAATGCTTACTCTTTGGATATGTTTGTTAGGAGGCAGTTGTGTAACGCCCCTATAATGGTCCCTCTCGCTTTACAACGACTACTCTCATGACTGACATCTGTAGTCGAAACACAGGTCTCCGTACCTCTCTGCCTAGCCACGGAGTCGTGAGCACACGTAGACTGGATCAGTCCTAAGCATGCAAGAGAGTATGACACGTGTAAGGGATAAAGCGAATTGGACCGAAGTGGTATACAGGGGGCGACGAGCTGACAATAAGCTGAACCAGAGCAGACAAAGCGGTTGGAGATACAATGGAAAGTAAGGTGTGGCGTACAGCTTCATGTATGTACCTTATCAAAGAGTTATGCTGGGTAATTGTGTGTTTGTCTTATCTCCAAAAATAGAGAGGATGCACACAGTGCGTCCATACCGTACACAGAAGGGGAGCACAATGGACTGGAGGACACCAGAATACAAACAAGGATTCACTACCGAACATTCTGGCACAGGACTAACCATAGGTCCACGATGCAGATACACCTCCCATAACCACGGCCACGTTCAACCATGATATCTGTCAGACTTCTGGATGACGAGAGGCCGTCGTGCGAGGAAGCTTACATTTTTGGCAACATTAGTATGAGATTATCGTTCTCAGGCAACCCGTCACGTGCTAATGATTTCTCTCTCCCTGGCTCTTACAGAGAAAATGTATTCTTGATTGACTATTGTATATTCGCTGATAAGGATGGCACAATTACCTTTTGTCCCACTAACAGATGCGAGGGTGACACTCACCTTATGAATGGACATTTTAAGGCAGGTGTCAAGTATTTCCATGAAACAAATGCTTTTGCATCTGACTTGGGTCCTGGAGTGTTTCCTGTTACTACCCATGATTTAGATGATATACATGACGGTCCATATCCTATCACTAGAACAAATTATTCATAAGTAAAGAAAGTAAATTCCTTTGTTGTATGCCCACAGACAGGCTATTGTACCACGCATCTGAAGTTAGGCCACACTAACGTAATTCTATGCTAATATGACTTCCAGTTTATCGCCTTCCACACACCCGTTGGATGGCTGCAGACGAGTCACTACAGGAGGTTCTATAAGACAATATCAGTGAGTCCAGAGTGAGATCAGGTAACATGCCATCGCTCCTCGTCCATCAGGTAAGCTATTCTTCGTAAGCGGTTGTGCTGACCGAAGTCGCCATTCCCATTAGAGTCATTTTGCCGGTTCTAATGCAATCTATTGTCAAAAGCAAACTGGTTTAGCAGTACTGACCTCAAACAAGGAATCTGACTGAAGAACAATGCTGCATTCTTGTCGGTCCTCCAAGTCATCATCGTATTTCAGAAATGTCATTCTTATTTCGAAATTCTCTTATCGTCTTTACCCGTTCGATGAACATGTTTTTCCAATGTCTCATAGAAAGTAGGCTGATGGTGCTCTCCATTGACGTCACTGTGACCTTGAAAGGTATATGATTTAACATCTCGAAAAAGCTTAAGTTGATCCTTCAGAGATTCGAACAACTTGACCTGAAGATTAAGTTACTAAAGTTCAGGTTTATTCAGAAATATCTGGACGCTTTCAGGAAAGAATTAGTACATGTGAAGAGAGCAAAGTTTCCCACTGCTATGACAGTGGACAAGGTTCAGTAAGACATACGTACTTAGCAAGATTAAGTAAATCGTTGACAGACTTGCTTAAGGAAGGTCAAGATTTCGTGTGGAAGAAGTTCACTAGACGGCCTCGGTAACCACCTGTGGAAGCTTCGGACCCAACTCTAACGTTTCCCAACTTTGCATAGCCCTCCATCATGACAACGTACGTTCGTAGTAAAGGACCTGAGGCTGTCCTCATGAAGAAGTTTGATGGCAAGTTGTTACCCACTGGGTATGCGAGACGAAACTTGTCCGAGGTAGAAGAAATTAGCTATGCAGCCATTGAGTTGGAGACTCTAGCTGCGGTCTGAGCTCTTAAACAATTTAGAGACATGTACTGACTGATCATGCTTCGACATGGAGTGGTTTAGGGGTAAGAGCGATAAAGGGTGGCTAACTTAATGGTATTTGACCACGTATGAGTTGAATCACACCTTCGAGGACCTGAAGGCAAGGTAAACAGCTGCTGAAGGTACATTTCAAGGGACCGCATCGTACCAGTACTATGGTAATCTCGATGTTGACTCCAACTGTAGAGGGAGGTGCAGAGCCTTAGGTTCGTGACCTGCTGCACTGCTCTACTGTGTTGCTCTTGAAACAACCCAGACAACGGTAACATTAAGAGATCTCATCATACCAGGTAATGTGGTATATGATTACACGACTCTGAAGGCAAGAGGTAAGCTGGATATTACCAGAAGATCTTGTTTCTATTAAGTTCAGATCAATACATGACGCTCTGCTGGAACACCTCCAGGTAAAGACGTGACCCTTAAGCAAGTTATACGTGATTCTTCCTGGCCAAGGACGGCTAAGGATATTGGAGATTATGATTGTTACTGTACATTGCTCAGGAGGGTCATGTTTCAGCACTGGTTCCAAAGTTGACTTGTAGTGTGTGAGCGATGGTCATCGCGAAAACGTGTTTCCTTAATCACACTTAATTGTATAGAAACAGACAACGGAAAGAGATGGCTTATTGTAATGGTAAAAATCAACGGCCAGTGTGGCGAAAGCCTCAGAGATAATGACAATGTCTGAGTTTAATACCACATTTCTCGGTAAACTAATTAGGATTTACGTTAAAAAAATGTCATATTGGTGAATGCCATTTCTCTAACAATGGACGAGTTGAGTGGATAAACAGAAAGATGTTGGTTGTAAAGTGTTAGGTAACTGTTCTTTATAGTTACACCTGGGATGAAGGCGTCACTGATGTTCCGTGTGCCATGAATTCGGCTCTGAAATTCTCGTTGTAGGATACGCCACACCGCATTCTGTATGGTGAGGAAAAGTGGATACATTACGATCTGTTTTTCACACAGAAATCTGCCTATATTGTGGGAATCGATGTATGGTGCCGTCGTGTGCAGGTATAAGATAGTTTTAGCAATCATGAAGTGCTTGAAGGGAACAAACAGTGACGGTTACTTCTCAACATAAGAAATAAGATAACATATGGAAATGAGAATACGATCCAAGAGGGACAGCTGGACATGCTTTTGATTCGGAATGATCTGAACCCAGAACTAAAAGTCTGTGGGAAGAGCACAGATGTGAGGCACGACTGGTTTGTCAGTTGTACCTGACGTCGTAGACACATCCGTGTGGCACATACAGACCACATTAACAGGACCGAGGTCAACAGACGAGAGACTGCAAGACCCAGACATGTCTCAAAATGATCATTAGAATGGAAGGCAGTACAGCCAGCTTGACGACCATCAAGTACTGTATGTACTTTCTCCCATGGTAACTATAACTTGTGTTTTCGAAGTATGAAGACTGTGAGCATCAGTCAGACAGTGTGAAAGTGCACTTACGTTATGACTTGAATGTAGTAGCATACGTGCGACTTGTCCCGAGTTGGAGAAAGTGGAAGCCATACTGATGGAGCTGGTAGAGAAGAAAGTGGCTCCACATTGCTAAAAGGCAACAAACGAAACTTATGAATCTGGTTTATCTTTTCTTAACACGCGTGTCTGGATTCAGCGTCATACCCATGCTGGCTGGTGTGGGATGCCCAAATTAGATTCGGACATATCGCAGAGAAGTGGTGACAGTCCATTATGGATTCAGAGAGGATCAGCTGGAGTAGTGTCTCTACTCCCATTACCTGTGGGAGGAATTCCAGAGGTTTAACAGTTCGACGTCTCAGCTGGAAACAAACCCACGGATGAAACCCCGCTCACTTTCTGTGGTGAGTCATCAACCACAGTACATAAGGTAAGGACGAAAACGGCTTTAATGTCGGTGGACAAAAATTAGGAGCTCCTTTTGGAGAGGTTACTGAATATGACTGTAAACCCCTCTTTCCTCTGAGGCACCCAGTAGCCTACTAATCATTGATATAAAACAGTCATAAGTATGTGACTTAAGTAAATGCCATATGTGTCGCAAACCATGTAAGCGTACAGCTGGACAGTATGAATGAGGACCATTAAGGCAACAAACACTAGGATGTTTGCTCATTACCACGTATACAGATAATCTAGATTAGATTTGCTACAATACGGACCAGTTAATTGTCTTCCTGGCGTCTCCTTTTGGTCAAGGAGACTAATGCTACTGCGACCTTCGTACACCTTTTAATACCTAACATAATTTGGTCGCTTTTAGCAAGGCTAAGGGGAATATCCTACCTATTCACAGTGAAGTCCACATCTGATCTCTTTATCCTTATGTTAGCTGAGACGGCACAGGCAACTGAGTGCTGTAACCAAAGCCACCTTATCAACGGTATATATCTATATCTATATCTATCTATCTATCTATCTATCTATCTATCTATCTATCTATATATATATATATATATATATATATATATATATATATATATATATATATATATGTGTGTATATATATATATATATATATATATATATATATATATATATATATATATATATATATATATATATATATATGTGTGTATATATATATATATATATATATATATATATATATATATATATATATATATATATATATATATATATATATATATATATATATTTTTTTTTTTTTTTTTTCTACTATTCGCCATCTCCTGCGTTGGCGAGGTAGCGTTAAGAACAGAGGACTGAGCCTTTGTGGGAAATCCTCACTTTGCCATCTTCTCTGTTCCTCCTTTTCGAAAATTAAAAACGAGAGGGGAGGATTTCCAGCCCCCCGCTCCCTCCCCTTTTAGTCGCCTTCTACGACACGCAGGGAATACTTGGGAAGTATTCTTTCTCCCCTATCCCCAGGGATATATATATATATATATATATATATATATATATATATATATTTCTTTTTCTTTCTCTTTTTTCTTATCATATATATATATATATATATATATATATATATATATATATATATATATATATATATATATATATATATATATATATATATATATATATATATTTCTCTTTTCTTTCTCTTTTTTCTTATCAGCCGCTAGGTGTAGGAGGAACAACAAAGTGGACTGTGGTTCCGATGCCGGCTCGATCCCTGACGGCCCGTGAATGTGTCCAGATCAGGATCAGTAATCGCTACACCATAGAGCCCCACACACTCATGAACGCTACAACAGCTAACAATTAATCACATCTTGCTACACATACTTATCACGACAGGAAAACTGTACTCACTCCATCGTCCTGTCTTTTCCATCGTCAGTCATTGATCACATGAACATAACTTCTATTCCTAATAACCTTATCATACTATCATGAGAAGAGCCATTCATGTATGATACATTTGTCGATATTCTCAAACAGTAACACACAGACATCAATGCCCTCTGTGTCTGTAATGCTTGTTTTGTGTTTGCTTATTTGCGGAGAGTAGCTGCGATTCGTCCTTGATAGGAATGTCACCATACCTCAGATATTGACATCTATTGATAAGCTGGGGCAAGGCTCGCCATACACACATTCTGATCCCTTATATCTATTATCCTCGAGAGCCACTGTCATTATAATGACTTGCCAGGATGGAGCATCCGTCTGCCACTAGGTTTTGAGACTTTACTGCACCTGATTCTGGCCCTTTGTAATAAAGCTGTTGTCAGCTTCTGCAGAATGCCACACCAGTGCGGTCTCTTCATGAGGTAAATGATGTAAACGTTCCACATGATGTTCGCAGGGATGTCATCATCACAGACCAGGGGACAGATCCTATTTACATCATCATTTTCATACTCCACTGTTTTTCAGTTGTTGCATTTATATCGTTTGTATACGTGTTGCTGGCGTACATTGCTCCACAAAGTGAGTAAAATCTAGAAAGAACAAAAAGGAAGACAGCGCGGAGAGGTGGGGGTTGTATAGACGCTGAAGTTTGCCCAGCTGGAGTCTGGCCATCACATCACTGTCTGTGTCACACATAACGACCAACAATGCCCCTGTTCGTGTGTCATGTTCAGGCATTTATGGTTTTCACATTAAGACAACACTATGAATGCAGTTGCCTCTGATGTGTTGTATACGTTTATCTTTCTTTATCCAGCCCGCTTGTTCTCTTATGATTAGTTAACCAGTAATTATCATGACCTCTTAGTTCCGTAATATCTGTTATACCTGAACTGTTGTGTATATTCACCCAAATGGCTGCCGAAATCCAATAAACCGTTATCAATTTATTTCATTATTTTTATCTATTGGTGCACGATGCCCGATCACCATATTACAGCATAACTGTATTATGTGCATCATGTATGCTCCTACCAGTTGCTCTGGTCTGTGGAGTGGACGGTACCATGTAGCAGGTGGGTTGAACTATCACAAACTGTCTCGTTTGACTCCATGAAGATAGCAAAATCCTCATCTACCTTCCAAAGATACACTGGATGCCTAGGATGAAGCCAGTCACTTCATAATGATAACATTTCCAGATCTTACGTGGAGTCGTATCTATCACCACCAAAGGTAACTTTTATTGTGGTATGTTCATCGTAATTCCTGGGGATCAACTCCCCCAAGTGAGCATCACTGCTGGGAACACCAGGCACTGGTTCAGGCCGTTGTAGCCTGGGGTCAGTAGGTGGTGTGGGTGAGGCTCTGTGGGGGTTTGGTGGTAATCATGAAATGGTCAGTTTGTGTTATCCTATCATGACTTATGATGAAGGCGATGTCATATCTTTATGTTTGCTATTTCGGAAACAGATGCGAAGGGTTAGGGTCGTGTCCTCCATCCCTGATCCGCCAACTGCCTGCCCTAAACCGTCACCTTCCCGCCTTGAAACACCATCGTCCACTTCAGAGCCACCACCCTCCAGCACTGAGCCACCACCCTCCATCACTGAGCCACCACCCTCCATCACTGAGTCACCACCCTCCAGCCCTGAGCCACCACCCTCCATCACTAAGCCCCCATCCTCCACCACTAAGCCACCACCCTCAAGCAGTGAGACAACGCCCCTCAGGCCTGAGCCACAACCCTCCAGCCCTGAGCCAAAACCCTCCAACACTGAGCCACCACCCTTCAGCTCCCTCCAGCACTGAGCCAAAGCCCTCCACCCCTGAGCCAACACCCTCCAGCACTGAGCCACCACCCTTCAGCCATGAGCCACCACCCTTCAGCCTTGAGCCACCACCATCCAGCACTGAGCCACCACCCTCCAGCACTAAGCCACCACCCTCTAGCACTAAGCCATCACCCTCCAACACTGAGCCACCACCCTCCAGCACTGAGCCACTTCCCCTCAATACTGAGCCACCACTCTCCAGCCCTGAACCACCACCCTCCAGCCCTGAGCCACCACCCTCCAGCACAGAGCCACCATGCTCCAGCACTGAGCCACCGCCCTCCAGCACTGAGCCACCACCCTCTAGCACTGAGCCACTTCCCCTCAATACTGAGTCACCACCCTCCAGCCCTGAGCCACCACCCTCCAGCAATAAGCCACCACCCACCAACACTGAGCCACTTCCCTCAATACTGAGCCACCACCCTTCAGCCTTCAGCAACCATCCTACAGCACTGAGCCAAAACCCTCCAGCCCTGAGCCACAACCCTCCAGCACTGAGCCAAAACCCTCCAGCCCTGAGCCACAACCCTCCAGCACTGAGCCACAGCCCTTCAGCCCTGAGCCACAACCCTCCACTACTGAGCCAGCATGCTCCAGCCCTGACCCTACATCCCTCCAGCAATGAACCAAAATCCTCCAGCCCTGAGCCACCACCCTCCAACACTAAGCCATCACCCTCCAGCACTGACTCACCACCCTTCAGCCTCGAGCCACCACCCTCCAGCCCTGAGCCACCACCCCTCAGCCATGAGCCACCACCCTCCAGCCCTGAGCCACCACCCCTCAGCCATGAGCCACCACCCTCCAGCCCTAAGCCACAACCCTCCACCACTGAACCACCACCCTCCAACCCTGAGCCACCATCATTCATCACTGAGCCACCACCCTCCAGCACTGAGCCACCACCCTCCAGCACTAAGCCATCACCCTCCAGCACTGAGCCACCACACTCCAGCATTGAGCCACCACCCTCCAACACTGAGCCACCACCCTCCAGCACTAAGCCATCACCCTCCAGCACTGAGCCACCACCCTCCAGCACTGAGCCACCACCCTCCAGCACTGAACCACCACCCTCCAGCACTGAACCACCACCCTCCAGCACTGAACCACCACTTTTCAGCCCTGAGCCACCACCCACCAGCACTGAGCCACCACCCTCCAGCACTGAGCCACCACCCTCCAGCACTGAACCACCACCCTCCAGCCCTGAGCCACCACCCTTCAGCACTGAGCCACCACCCTCCAGCACTAAGCCATCACCCTCCAGCACTAAGCCATCACCCTCGAGCACTGAGCCACCACCCTCTAGCACTGAGCCCCTTCCCCTAATACTGAGCCACCACCCACCAGCACTAAGCCATCACCCTCCTGCACTAAGCCATCACCCTCAAGCACTGAGCCACCACCCTCTAGCACTGAGCCCCTTCCCCTAATACTGAGCCACCACCCACCAGCACTGAGCCACCACCCACCAGCACTGAGCCACCACCCTCCAGCAGTGAACCACCACCCACCAGCACTGAGTCACTTCCCCCCAGTACTGAGCCACCACCCTCCAGCACTGAGCCACCACCCACCAGCACTGAGTCACTTCCCCCCAATACTGAGCCACCACCCTCCAGCACTGAGCCACCACCCACCAGCACTGAGCCACTTCCCCCAATACTGAGCCACCACCCTCCAGCACTGAGCCACCACCCACCAGCACTGAGCCCCTTCCCCCAGTACTGAGCCACCACCCGCCAGCACTGAGCCACTTCCCCCAATACTGAGCCACCACCCTCCAGCACTGAGCCACCACCAACCAGCACTGAGTCACTTCCCCCCAATACTGAGCCACTACCCTCCAGCACTGAGCCACCACCCACCAGCACTGAGCCCCTTCCCCCAGTACTGAGCCACCACCCACCAGCACTGAGCCCCTTCCCCCAGTACTGAGCCACCACCCGCCAGCACTGAGCCACTTCCCCCCAATACTGAGCCACCATCCTCCAGCCCTGAGCCACCATTCGCCAGCCCTGAGTCACCTCCGTCTAGCCCTGAGCCTCCAGTCTCCAGCCTCCTCCAACTTTAAGGTCACCCCCGGCGTGAATGAGACCCGGATCATGAATGAAGCATGACACTTGATTTACCTTGAAGGAGACCAGCAGGTCGAGTACGAGGACGAGGGCCGGGTGGTGGTGGTGGGGCAGCAGGTGTGGCCACCCACTGACGGCTCAATACATCAGCGAGATACACAGGAAGAGTGAGGGCAGGTGGCTCCCTGATAATCACGACGACTTCTTACCCATAGTACTACCAAGAACGAGAGGATATCACGTCCCAGAAGAAGAACCTACCCTCGTCCGTCGGATGTAACGCAAACGTACATTTCTGCAGAAGGACCAGGTACGTTCTGTCCTGAAACCTTCAGGTTTATATCACTTTTGATTATTATTACTTTACTGATGATGTAGAATAATGCTTATTGCAAAGTCAAGTCAAATGACGTCAACATAACTTATATAAATTAGTTTAGATGATAATCTTCGTTGTGTGTTGCAGTGCAACAAGACAGTGTACGTCCTTCATGCTGGGCCAGACGTTCGTCTACCTGAATAAATTAGTCTGCGTCTAGGGTGGTGAGGGGAGCCAGGCCTCACAGTAGGGCGGCGGACCTCTCCACCACAACCATTTATATTATTCCCTCGACACTTGGCCCCCGACAACTGTTACCACTCACACTACATCGCTGGTTCATCCAGGAATGATTAAAGTTGTCTTTCTATTGTCGTACTGTTACTTGCACTACTACTGCTACTGTTACTACTATCACTACTTCCATCATTAATGCTACTACTTCAACTACTAGTACTACTACTACTAACACTTCTACAGCAACTATACTCCTAACGCTACAATTAATACCACTAGAAAATATGCTACTAATGCTACTACTACTACGTCCACTATTACTACTACGTCCACTACTACTACTTCGTCCACTACGAATACTACTACTACTACTACGTCCACTATTACTACTACGTCCACTACTACTACTACGTCCACTACGACTACTACTACTACTACTACTACTACTACTACCACTACTATTACTACTACTATTGCTATTACTACTACTGTAACAAGAGCTTCACACTGATAAGACATAACAAGTCTTCCCGAGGTTTTGATCTCAATCATTCTTCATCCAGAGACAACACTGTACCTCACTGTAGAACAACAAACTTGAGGTTTTACATAAGGCATCGACCAATATTTTCTTAAATTGAGTCTCTTCGAATATATATATATATATATATATATATATATATATATATATATATATATATATATATAATATATATATATATATATATATATATATATATATATATATTTATTTATATTTATTTTGCCTTGTCGCTGTCTCCCGCGTTTGCGAGGTAGCGCAAGGAAACAGACGAAAGAAATGGCCCAACCCACTCCCGTGCACATGTATATACATACACGTCCCCACACGCAAATGTACATACCCTTACATCTCAATGTACACATATATATACACACACAGACATATACATATATACACATGGACACAATTCACACTGTCTGCCTTTATTCATTCCCATCGCCACCTCGCCACACATGGAATAACATCCCCCTCCCCCTCATGTGTGCGAGGTAGCGCTAGGAAAAGACAACAAAGGCCTCATTCGTTCACGCTGTCTCCAGCTTTCATGCAATAATGCCCGAAACCACAGCTCCCTTTCCACATCCAGGCCCCACAGAACCTTCCATGGTTTACCCCAGACGCTTCACATGCCCTGATTCAATCCATTGACAGCACGTCGATCCCGGTATACCACATCGATCCAATTCACTCTATTCCTTGCCCACCTTTCACCCTCCTGCATGTTCAGGCCCCGATCACTCAAAATCTTATTCACTCCAACTTTCCACCTCTAATTTGGTCTCCCACTTCTCTTCGTTCCCTCCACCTCCGACACATATATCCCTGGAGATAGGGGAGAAAGAATACTTCCCACGTATTACCTGCGTGTCGTAGAAGGCGACTAAAAGGGGAGGGAGCGGGGGGCTGGAAATCCTCCCCTCTCATTTTTTTCTTTTTTTCGTTTTTCTTTTTTCCAAAAGAAGGAACAGAGAAGGGGGCCAGGTGAGGATATTCCCTCAAAGGCCCAGTCCTCTGTTCCTAACGCTACCTTGCTAACGAGGGAAATGGCGAGTAGTATGAAAGAAAAAAGAATATATATATATATATATATATATATATATATATATATATATATATTCTGTGGAAGGTATTAAGAATATGTGGTGTGGGAGGCAAGTTGTTAGAAGCAGTGAAAAGTTTTTATCGAGGATGTAAGGCATGTGTACGTGTAGGAAGAGAGGAAAGTGATTGGTTCTCAGTGAATGTAGGTTTGCGGCAGGGGTGTGTGATGTCTCCATGGTTGCTTAATTTGTTTATGGATGGGGTTGTTAGGGAGGTGAATGCAAGAGTTTTGGAAAGAGGGGCAAGTATGAAGTCTGTTGTGGATGAGAGAGCTTGGGAAGTGAGTCAGTTGTTGTTCGCTGATGATACAGCGCTGGTGGCTGATTCATGGGAGAAACTGCAGAAGCTGGTGACTGAGTTTGGTAAAGTGTGTGAAAGAAGAAAGTTAAGAGTAAATGTGAATAAGAGCACGGTTATTAGGTACAGTAGGGTTGAGGGTCAAGTCAATTGGGAGGTATGTTTGAATGGAGAAAAACTGGAGGAAGTAAAGTGCTTTAGATATCTGGGAGTGGATCTGGCAGCGGATGGAACCATGGAAGCGGAAGTGAATTATAGGGTGGAGGAGGGGGCGAAAATCCTGGGAGCCTTGAAGAATGTGTGGAAGTCGAGAACATTATCTCGGAAAGCTAAAATGTGGTTCCAACAATGTTTTATGATTGCGAGGCGTGGGCTATGGATAGAGTTGTGCGCAGGAGGGTGGATGTGCTGGAAATGAGATGTTTGAGGACAATGTGTGATGTGAGGTGGTTTGATCGAATAAGTAATGTAAGGGTAAGAGAGATATGTGGAAATAAAAAGAGCGTGGTTGAGAGAGCAGAAGAGGGTGTTTTGAAATGGTTTGGGCACATGGAGAGAATGAGTGAGGAAAGATTGACCAAGAGGATATATGTGTCGGAGGTTGAGGGAACGAGGAGAAGTGAGAGACCAAATTGGAGGTGGAAAGATGGAGTGAAAAAGATTTTGTGTGATCGGGGCCTGAACATGCATGAGGGTGAAAGGAGGGCAAGGAATAGAGTGAATTGGATCGATGTGGTATACCGGGGTTGACGTGCTGTCAGTGGATTGAATCAGGGCATGTGAAGCGTCTGGGGTAAACCATGGAAAGTTCTGTGGGGCCTGGATGTGGAGAGGGAGCTGTGGTTTCGGGCATTATTGCATGACAGCTAGAGACTAAGTGTGAACGAATGGGGCCTTTGTTATCTTTTCCTAGTTCTACCTCGCACCCATGAGGGGGGAGGGGGATGGTATTCCATGTGTGGCGAGGTGGCGATGGAAATGAATAAAGGCAGACAGTGTGAATTGTGTGCATGGGTATATATGTATGTGTCTGTGTGTGTATAGGTATGTATATTTGCGTGTGTGGACGTGTATGTATATACATTGTGTATGGGGTGGGTTGGGCCATTTCTTTCGTCTGTTTCCTTGCGCTACCTCGCAAACGCGGGAGACAGCGACAAAGCAAAATAAATAATAAATAGATAAATATATATATATATATATGTATATATATATATATATATATATATATATATATATATATATATATATATATATATATATATATATATATATATATATATATATTGTAAGAGGATAGAACTGTTGAACAAGGAGAGATCTGATTGTGTGCATAAAGGTATCGCGCGGCCATGTCGTTATCGGGCAAAATAAACACAGTCGGGGAGCAAGGAAGTAGATGTTAGCCAGTGTTGTCATATTTCTCTAACGTGAATAACTGTTTAGCTAGTAAGGAGCAAATTATCATATTGTGTAAATGATGTAAAGAATTAGCACGTGAAATAACTCGTGGCATGTATAGTAGGTATAGCTGTAGGTTAGTTATAGATATTAAATTGTACGGGACATGTCCTCATCCATAGCAGTTTCTATATAGGATTACGCCAAGTGCAAAAGTTTCCTATTAACAGTGCTCACATAAGTACATACAGTGATATAGTTTTAAATAATGACACCACGAAAATCTATAGAGTGTGGAAAAGTGACAAAATGAAGTGGAAGAGTGACAAAGTGACGTAGCCCAGTAATTAACCAGGGAAACTGAAATGTTCGCCTGTGCAACCCAACGTGATTCCGGGTCACGCAGTACACAGACAAGTGTACTTACTCAGTCAGTAAGTACACTACCTCCTTGGAGGCAGTTACCCAGCCCAGGGGATATAGCATTCAACATCCACTAAGAAATCCCGGTCAGCTAGCACCTCGATCTGTTGCAATACAGTGTGCATGGCTCGCCCCCTGTGAGGGTAATGAACCAATAATATGTCTACAAGAGACACTGATAACTTTGATTCCAAAAGGGGAGCTTGTGTGGGCCGAGTAGCTGTAAGAGTATTAAGGAAGAGCTTCTGGCGTGCTTGAACCAGCGCCGTCGTAGGAAACGCGAGCACAGACTGACGAGGGTCCATTGCTTGGCCATAGCCACACTCACGGCCAGAGACCCGGCTTCAGTCCACCTACTAAAAACCCAGCTAAGACCATGTGTTACCCACTCAAGTGAAGTTTTAGCACCGGAGAAGAAGAAGTCCCTTGCAATTGTGAATTAGGATGTTTAGTTACTCTTGGTATTTGTGTTAGGATAGATACCACATTATTCCTGATACTAATATGTATACCACATTATTCCTGATACTAATATGTATACCACATTATTCCTGATACTAATATGTATACCACATTATTCCTGATACTAATATGTATACCACATTATTCCTGATACTGATATGTATACCACTTTATTCCTGATACTAATATGTATACCACATTATTCCTGATACTAATATGTATTTATATTTATATTATACTTTGTCGCTGTCTCCAGCTTGCGAGGTAGCGCAAGGAAACAGACGAAAGAAATGCCCCCCCCCCCCCCCATACACATGTATATACATACGTCCACACACGCAAATATACATACCTACACAGCTTTCCATGGTTTACCCCAGACGCTTCACATGCCTTGATTCAATCCACTGACAGCACGTCAACCCCGGTATACCACATCGCTCCAATTCACTCTATTCCTTGCCCTCCTTTCACCCTCCTGCATGTTCAGGCCCCGATCACACAAAATCTTTTTCACTCCATCTTTCCACCTCCAATTTGGTCTCCCTATTCTCCTCGTTCCCTCCACCTCCGACACATATATCCTCTTGGTCAATCTTTCCTCACTCATTCTCTCCATGTGCCCAAACCACTTCAAAACACCCTCTTCTGCTCTCTCAACCACGCTCTTTTTATTTCCACACATCTCTCTTACCCTTACGTTACTCACTCGATCAAACCACCTCACACCACACATTGTCCTCAAACATCTCATTTCCAGCACATCCATCCTCCTGCGCACAACTCTATCCATAGCCCACGCCTCGCAACCATACAACATTGTTGGAACCACTATTCCTTCAAACATACCCATTTTTGCTTTCCGAGATAATGTTCTCGACTTCCACACATTCTTCAAGGCCCCCAGAATTTTCGCCCCCTCCCCCACCCTATGATCCACTTCCGCTTCCATGGTTCCATCCGCTGCCAGATCCACTCCCAGAAATCTAAAACACTTCACTTCCTCCAGTTTTTCTCCATTCAAACTCACCTCCCAATTGACTTGACCCTCAACCCTACTGTACCTAATAACCTTGCTCTTATTCACATTTACTCTTAACTTTCTTCTTTCACACACTTTACCAAACTCAGTCACCAGCTTCTGCAGTTTCTCACATGAATCAGCCACCAACGCTGTATCATGAGCGAACAACAACTGACTCACTTCCCAAGCTCTCTCATCCCCAACAGACTTCATACTTGCCCCTCTTTCCAAAACTCTTGCATTTACCTCCCTAACAACCCCATCCATAAACAAAATAAACAACCATGGAGACATCACACACCCCTGCCGCAAACCTACATTCACTGAGAACCAATCACTTTCCTCTCTTCCTACACGTACACATGCCTTCCATCCTCGATAAAAACTTTTCACTGCTTCTAACATCTTGCCTCCCACACCATATATTCTTAATACCTTCCACAGAGCATCTCTATCAACTCTATCATATGCCTTCTCCAGATCCATAAATGCTACATACAAATCCATTTGCTTTTCTAAGTATTTCTCACATACATTCTTCAAAGCAAACACCTGATCCACACATCCTCTACCACTTCTGAAACCACACTGCTCTTCCCCAATCTGATGCTCTGTACATGCCTTCACCCTCTCAATCAATACCCTCCCATATAATTTACCAGGAATACTCAACAACCTTATACCTCTGTAATTTGAGCACTCACTCTTATCCCCTTTGCCTTTGTACAATGGCACTATGCACGCATTCCGCCAATCCTCAGGCAGCTCACCGTGAGTCATACATACATTAAATAACCTTACCAACCAGTCAACAATACAGTCACCCCCTTTTTTAATAAATTCCCCTGCAATACCATCCAAACCTGCTGCCTTGCCGGCTTTGATCTTCTGCAAAGCTTTTAATACCTCTTCTCTGTTTACCAAATCATTTTCCCTAACCCTCTCACTTTGCACACCACCTCGACCAAAACACCCTATATCTGCCACTCTATCATCAAACACATTCAACAAACCTTCAAAATACTCACTCCATCTCCTTCTCACATCACCACTACTTGTTATCACCTCCCCATTAGCGCCGTTCACTGAAGTTCCCATTTGCTCCCTTGTCTTACGCACTTTATTTACCTCCTTCCAGAACATCTTTTTATTCTCCCTAAAATTTAATGATACTCTCTCACCCCAACTCTCATTTGCCCTTTTTTTCCCCTCTTGCACCTTTCTCTTGACCTCCTGTCTCTTTCTTTTATACGTCTCCCACTCACCTGCATTTTTTCCCTGCAAAAATCGTCCAAATGCCTCTCTCTTCTCTTTCACTAATACTCTTACTTCTTCATCCCACCACTCACTACCCTTTCTAATCAACCCACCTCCCACTCTTCTCATGCCACAAGCATCTTTTGCGCAATCCATCACTGATTCCCTAAATACATCCCATTCCTCCCCCACTCCCCTTAATTCCATTGTTCTCACCTTTTTCCATTCTGTACTCAGTCTCTCCTGGTACTTCCTCACACAAGTCTCCTTCCCAAGCTCACTTACTCTCACCACCCTCTTCACCCCAACATTCACTCTTTTTTTCTGAAAACCCATACAAATCTTCACCTTAGCCTCCACAAGATAATGATCAGACATCCCTCCAGTTGCACCTCTCAGCACATTAACATACAAAAGTCTCTCTTTCGCGCGCCTGTCAATTAACACGTAATCCAATAACGCTCTCTGGCCATCTCTCCTACTTACATAAGTATACTTATGTATATCTCGCTCTTTAAACCAGGTATTCCCAATCATCAGTCCTTTTTCAGCACATAAATCTACAAACTCTTCACCATTACAACACTGAAAACCCCATGTATACCAATTATTCCCTCAACTGCCACATTACTCACCTTTGCATTCAAATCACCCATCACTATAACCCGGTCTCGTGCATCAAAACCACTAACACACTCATTCAGCTGCTCCCAAAACACTTGCCTCTCATGATCTTTCTTCTCATGCCCAGGTGCATATGCACCAATAATCACCCATCTCTCTCCATCAACTTTCAGTTTTACCCATATTAATCGAGAATTTACTTTCTTACATTCTATCACGTATTCCCACAACTCCTGTTTCAGGAGTACTGCTACTCCTTCCCTTGCTCTTGTCCTCTCACTAACCCCTGACTTTACTCCCAAGACATTCCCAAACCACTCTTCCCCTTCACCCTTGAGCTTCGTTTCACTCAGAGCCAAAACATCCAGGTTCCTTTCCTCAAACATACTACCTATCTCTCCTTTTTTCACATCTTGGTTACATCCACACACACATATATATATATATATATATATATATATATATATATATATATATAGAGAGAGAGAGAGAGAGAGAGAGAGAGAGAGAGAAAGAGAGAGAGAGAGAGAGAGAGAGAGAGAGAGAGAGAGAGAGAGAGAGAGAGAGAGAGAGAGAGAGAGAGAGAGAGAGAGAGAGAGAGAGAGAGAGATAGAAAGATATATATATATATATATATATATATATATATATATATATATATATATATATATATATATATATATATATATTTACATTAATTTCTGATTATACTTTGTAGCAGTCTCCCGCGTTAGCGAGGTAGCGCAAGAAAACAGACGAAAGAATGGCCCAACCCACCCACATACACATGTTTATACGTACACGCCCACACACGCACATACATATGCCAATACATTTCAACGTATACATATATATACATTCACAGATATATACATATGCACACATGAACATAATTCATACTTGCTGCCTTTATTCATTTCCGTAGCCACTCCTCTAAACATGAAAATACAACCCCTTCCCCCGGTTTGCGCGCAAGGTAGTCTTAGGAAAAGACAACAAAGGCCATCGTTCACAGTCTCTAGCTGTCATGTATAATGCACCGAAACCACAACTCCCTTTCCAGAACCAGGCCCCACAAAACTTTCCATTGTTTTCCTCAGACGCTTCACATGACTTGGTTCCATCCATTGACAGCACGTCGACAACGGTATAACACATTGTTCCAATTCACTTTAATCCTTGCACGCCTTTCACCCTCCTGCATGTTCATGCCCCGATCACTCAAAATCTTTTTCACTCCATCCTTCCAACTCCAATTTGGTCTTCCACTTCTCCTCGTTCCCTCCAGCTCTGACACATATACCCTCTTTGTCAATCTTTCCTTACTCATTCTCTCCATGTGATCAAATATGAAGTAATATTAATAATAATAATAATAATAATATATATATATATATATATATATATATATATATATATATATATATATATATATATATATATATATATATATATATATATATATATATATATATATATATATATATATATATATTATTATTATTATCAATATTACTTCATATTTGGTCACATGGAGAGAATGAGTAAGGAAAGATTGACAAAGAGGGTATATATGTATATATTATCCCTGGGGATAGGGGAGAAAGAATACTTCCCACGTATTCCCTGCGTGTCGTAGAAGGCGACTAAAAGGGGAGGGAGCGGGGGGCTGGAAATCCTCCCCTCTCGTTTTTTTTTTAATTTTCCAAAAGAAGGAACAGAGAATTGGGCCAGGTGAGGGTATTCCCTCAAGGCCCAGTCCTCTGTTCTTAACGCTACCTCGCTAATGCGGGAAATGGCGAATAGTTTGAAAGAAAATATATATATACATATATATATATATATATATACATATATAAAGTTTTTATCGAGGATGTAAGGCATGTGTACGTGTAGGAAGAGAGGAAAGTGATTGGTTCTCAGTGAATGTAGGTTTGCGGCAGGGGTGTGTGATGTCTCCATGGTTGTTTAATTTGTTTATGGATGGGGTTGTTAGGGAGGTAAATGCAAGAGTTTTGGAAAGAGGGGCAAGTATGAAGTCTGTTGGGGATGAGAGAGCTTGGGAAGTGAGTCAGTTGTTGTTCGCTGATGATACAGCGCTGGTGGCGGATTCATGTGAGAAACTGCAGAAGCTGGTGACGGAGTTTGGTAAAGTGTGTGAAAGAAGAAAGTTAAGAGTAAATGTGAATAAGAGCAAGGTTATTAGGTACAGTAGGGTTGAGGGTCAAGTCAATTGGGAGGTGAGTTTGAATGGTGAGAGGCTGGAGGAAGTGAAGTGTTTTAGATATCTGGGAGTGGATCTGTCAGCGGATGGAACCATGGAAGCGGAAGTGGATCATAGGGTGGGGGAGGGGGCGAAAATTTTGGGAGCCTTGAAAAATGTGTGGAAGTCGAGAACATTATCCCGGAAAGCAAAAATGGGTATGTTTGAAGGAATAGTAGTTCCAACAATGTTGTATGGTTGCGAGGCGTGGGCTATGGATAGAGTTGTGCGCAGGAGGATGGATGTGCTGGAAATGAGATGTTTGAGGACAATGTGTGGTGTGAGGTGGTTTGATCGAGTAAGTAACGTAAGGGTAAGAGAGATGTGTGGAAATAAAAAGAGCGTGGTTGAGAGAGCAGAAGAGGGTGTTTTGAAATGGTTTGGGCACATGGAGAGAATGAGTGAGGAAAGATTGACCAAGAGGATATATGTGTCGGAGGTGGAGGGAACGAGGAGAAGAGGGAGACCAAATTGGAGGTGGAAAGATGGAGTGAAAAGGATTTTGTGTGATCGGGGCCTGAACATGCAGGAGGGTGAAAGGAGGGCAAGGAATAGAGTGAATTGGAGCGATGTGGTATACAGGGGTTGACGTGCTGTCAGTGGATTGAATCAAGGCATGTGAAGCGTCTGGGGTAAACCATGGAAAGCTGTGTAGGTATGTATATTTGCGTGTGTGGACGTGTGTATGTACATGTGTATGGGGGGGGTTGGGCCATTTCTTTCGTCTGTTTCCTTGCGCTACCTCGCAAACGCGGGAGACAGCGACAAAGTATAAAAAAAAAAAAAAAAAATATATATATATATATATATATATATATATATATATATATATATATATATATATATATATATATATATATATATATATATAAAGTTTGCTGAGTATTCCTGGTAAATTATATGGGAGGGTATTGATTGAGAGGGTGAAGGCATGTACAGAGCATCAGATTGGTGAAGAGCAGTGTGGTTTCCGAAGTGGTAGAGGATGTGTGGATCAGGTGTTTGATTCGAAGAATGTATGTGAGAAATACTTAGAAAAACAAATGGATTTGTATGTAGCATTTATGGATCTGGAGAAGGCATATGATACAGTTGATAGAGATGCTCTGTGGAAGGTTTTAAGAATATATGGTGTGGGAGGCAAGTTGTTAGAGGCAGTGAAAAGTTTTTATCGAGGATGGAAGGCATGTGTACGTGTAGGAAGAGAGGAAAGTGATTGGTTCTCAGTGAATGTATGTTTGCGGCAGGGGTGTGTGATGTCTCCATGGTTGTTTAATTTGTTTATGGATGGGGTTGTTAGGGAGGAGAATGCAAGAGTTTTGGAAAGAGGGGCAAGTATGCAGTCGGTTGTGGATGAGAGAGCTTGGGAAATGAGCCAGTTGTTGTTCGCTGATGATACAGCGCTGGTGGCTGATTCATATAAGAAACTGCAGAAGCTGGTGACTGAGTTTGGTAAAGTGTGTGAAAGAAGAAAGTTAAGAGTAAATGTGAATAAGAGCAAGGTTATTAGGTACAGTAGGGTTGAGGGTCAGGTCAATTGGGAGGTAAGTTTGAATGGAGAAAAACTGGAGGAAGTAAAGTGTTTTAGATATCTGGGAGTGGATCTGGCAGCAGATGGAACCATAGAAGCGGAAGTGAATCATAGGGTGGGGGAGGGGGCGAAAATTCTGGGAGCATTGAAGAATGTTTGGAAGTCGAGAACATTATCTCGGAAAGCAAAAATGGGTATGTTTGAAGGAATAGTGGTTCCAACAATGTTGTGTGGCTGCGAGGCGTGGGCTATGGATAGAGTTGTGCGCAGGAGGATGGATGTGCTGGAAATGAGATGTTTGAGGACAATGTGTGGTGTGAGGTGGTTTGATCGAGTAAGTAACGTAAGGGTAAGAGAGATGTGTGGAAATAAAAAGAGCGTGGTTGAGAGAGCAGAAGAGGGTGTTTTGAAATGGTTTGGTCACATGGAGAGAATGAGTGAGGAAGGATTGACCAAGAGGATATATGTGTCGGAGGTGGAGGGAACGAGGAGAAGAGGGAGGCCAAATTGGAGGTGGAAAGATGGAGTGAAAAAGATTTTGTGTAATCGGGGCCTGAACATGCAGGAGGGTGAAAGGAGGGCAAAGAATAGAGTGAATTGGAGCGATGTGGTATACCGGGGTTGACGTGCTGTCAGTGGATTGAATCAAGGCATGTGTATGGGGGTGGGTTGGGCCATTTCTTTCGTCTGTTTCCTTGCGCTACCTCGCAAACGTGGGAGACAGCGACAAAGTATAATAAAAAAAATATATATATATATATATATATATATATATATATATATATATATATATATATATATATATTATCCCTGGGGATAGGGGATTAAGAATACTTCCCACGTATTCCCTGCGTGTCGTAGAAGGCGACTAAAAGGGGAGGGAGCGGGGGGCTGGAAATCCTCCCCTCTCGTTTTTTTTTTTTTTTTTTTTAATTTTCCAAAAGCAGGAACAGAGGGGGCCAGTTGAGGATATTCCAAAAAAGGCCCAGTCCTCTGTTCTTAGCGCTACCTCGCTAACGCGGGAAATGGCGAATAGTTTAAAAGAAAAAAAAAAAAAAAAAAGATATATATATATATATATATATATATATATATATATATATATATATATATATATATATATATATATATATATATATATATATTATACCTGGGGATAGGGGAGAAAGAATACTTCCCACGTATTCCCTGCTTGTCGTTGAAGGCACCTTAAAAGGGGAGGGAGCGGGGGGCTGGAAATCCTCCCCTCTCATTATTTTTTTTTTCTTTTTTAATTTTCGAAAAGAAGTAACAGAGAAGGGGGCCAGGTGAGGATATTCCCTCAAAGGCCCAGTTCTCTCCTTCTAAACGCTACCTCGCTAACGCGGGAAGTGGCGAATAGTTTGAAAGAAAGATATATATATAATATATATATATATATATATATATATATATATAGGGAAAATAAAAAGATGTTTTGGGAGAAGGTAAATATGGTGCGTAAGAAAATAGAACAAATGGGAACATCGTTGAAGGGGGCTAATGGAGAGGTAATAACAAGTAATGGTGATGTGAGAAGGAGATGGAATGAGTACTTTGAAGTTTTGTTGAATGTGTTAGATGATAGAGTGGCAGATATAGGCTGTTTTGGTCGAGGTTATGTGCGAAGTGAGAGGGTTAGGGAGAATGATTTGTTAAACAGAGAAGAGGTAGTAAAAGCTTTTGCGGAAGATGAAAGCCTGCAAGGCAGCGGGTTTGGATAGTATTGCAGTGGAATTTATGAAAAAAGAGGCTGACTGTGTTGTCAATTGGTTGGTAAGGATATCTATTGTATGTATGACTCATGTGTGAGGTGCCTAAGGATTGGAGAAATGTATGCATAGTTCCATTGCACAAAGGCAAATGGAATAAGGGTGAGTGCTCAAATTATAGAAGTATAAGTTTATTCAGTATTCCTGGGAAATTATATGGAAGGGTATTGATTGAGATGGTGAGAGCATGTACAGAACATCAGACTGGGGAAGAGGAGTGTGGTTTCAGAAGTAGTAAAGGATGTGTGGATCAGGTGTTTGCTTTGAAGAATGTGTGCGAGAAATACTTAGAAAATCAAATGACTTGCATGTAGCATTTATGGATCTGGAGAAGGCATATAGCAGAGTTGCTAGAAATGCTCTGTGGAAGGTATTAAGAATATATGGTGCGGAAGGCAAGTTGCTAGAAGCAGTGAAAGAGGTTTTATTAGGATGTAATGTATGTGTACGAGGAAGAAGAGAGGAAAGTGATTGGTTCTCAGTGAATTTCGGTTGGCGGCAAGGGTGCGTGATGTCTCCATGATTGTTTAATTTGTTTAGGAATGGGGTTGTTAGGGAGGTAAATGAAAGAGTTTTGGAGAGAGGGGCAAGTATGCAGTCTGTTGTGAATGAGAGGGCTTGGGAAGTGAGTCAGTTATTGTTCGCTAATGATACAGCGATGGTGGCTGATTCGGGTGAGAAACTGCAGAAGCAGGTGACTGAGTTTGGTAAAGGGTGTGAAAGAAGAAAGCTGTGAGTAAATGTGAATCAGAGCAAGGTTATTAGGTACAGTAGGGTTGAGGGACAAGTCAATTGGGAGGTAAGTTTGAATTGAGAAAAAGTGATTGAAAGGCGTGCAAGGAATAGAGTGAATTGGAACGATGTGGTATACCGGGGTCGACGTGCTGTCAATGGATTGAACCAAGGCATGTGAAGCGTCTGGGGTAAACCATAAAAAGTTTTGTGGGGCCTGAATATGGAAAGGGAACTGTGGTTTCGGTGCATTATACATGACAGCTAGAGACTGAGTGTGAACGAATGTTGCCTTAGTTGTCTTTTTCCTAGCGCTACCACGCGCCCATGCGGGGGGAGGGGGTTGTCATTTCATGTGTGGCGGGGTGGCGACGAGAATGAATAAAGTCAGCAAGTATGAATTATGTACATGTGTATATATGTATATGTCTGTGTATGTATATATATGTATACATTGAAATGTATAGGTATGTATATGTGCGTTTCTGGACTTGTATGTTTATACATGTGTATGTGGGTGTGTTAGGCCATTCTTTCTTCTTCTTCCATTCGCTACTTCGTTAACGCGGGAGTCAGCGACAAAGTATAATATATATATATATATATATATATATATATATATATATATATATATATATATATATATATATATATATATATATATATATATGGAACCTTGGAAGCGGAAGTGGATCATAGTGTGGGGGAGGGGGCGAAAATTCTTCGGGCCTTGAAGAATGTGTGGAAGTCGAGAACATTATCTCGGAAAGCAAAAATGGGTATGTTTGAAGGAATAGTGGTTCCAACAATGTTGTATGGTTGCGAGGCGTGGGCTATGGATAGAGTTGTGCGCAGGAGGATGGATGTGCTGGAAATGAGATGTTTGAGGACAATGTGTGGTGTGAGGTGGTTTGATCGAGTGAGTAACGTAAGGGTAAGAGAGATGTGTGGAAATAAAAAGAGCGTGGTTGAGAGAGCAGAAGAGGGTGTTTTGAAGTGGTTTGGGCACATGGAGAGAATGAGTGAGGAAAGATTGACCAAGAGGATATATGTGTCGGAGGTGGAGGGAACGAGGAGAAGAGGGAGACCAAATTGGAGGTGGAAAGATGGAGTGAAAAAGATTTTGTATGATCGGGGCCTGAACATGCAGGAGGGTGAAAGGAGGGCAAGGAATAGAGTGAATTGGAGCGATGTGGTATACCGGGGTTGACGTGCTGTCAGTGGATTGAATCAAGGCATGTGAAGCGTCTGGGGTAAACCATGGAAAGTTGTGTAGGTATGTATATTTGCGTGTGTGGACGTATGTATATACATGTGTATGGGGGGGGGTTGGGCCATTTCTTTCGTCTGTTTCCTTGCGCTACCTCGCAAACGCGGGAGACAGCGACAAAGTATAAAAAAAAAAAAAATATATATATGTATATATATATATATATATATATATATATATATATATATATATATATATATATATACATGTATATATATATATATATATATATATATATATATATATATATATATATATCCCTGGGAAAAGGGGATTAAGAATACTTCCCACGTATTCCCTGCGTGTCGTAGAAGGCGACTAAAAGTTGAGGGATCGGGGGGCTGGAAATCCTCCCCTCGTTTTTTTTTTTTTTTCCAAAAGGAGAAACAGAGGGGGGCCAGGTGAGGACATTCCACAAAGGCCCAGTCGTCTGTTCTTAACGCTACCTCGCTAATGCGGGAAATGGCGAATAGTTTAAAAGAAAAAAAGATATATATATATATATATATATATATATATATATATATATATATATATATATATATATATGAGAGAGAGAGAGAGAGAGAGAGAGAGAGAGAGAGAGAGAGAGAGAGAGAGAGAGAGAGAGTTTACATACACATGCAGAGACCACATAGACCAAAGGTCCAGTTGAGGTGGTCTGGCCTTAACGATAAGAAAGTAGCCCACTTGAAAGCAGCAGAAGAAAAGAATAGCAAATCAAAGGTTCTCTCCCCAGCCTCCACTTCTTCCGGCCACACGCTGGACGGAAAACAGGAGAAAAAATACCTTGCAAGATCAACAATCCTACAGGAAATCTTTATAAGTAAGCCATAAGGTAGAATGAATATGAATATATCATGTATCCCATCATCAACGACATGCATCCCTTCATTATTTGTTATAAAGACAATATCAAGATGACACTGAGCTCCAGCCTCTCGACTTACCATGCCTCTATTATTCATGATGTTGAAGAATGACATCATCATTCTTATCTAATCTTTCAAAACAAGTTACGTTGGTTACTCAATGCTGGCATGTTCCCGCTGCAAAACCAAGCAGAGATCACTGGTTGAGAAGGTAGCATGATATACCACTGCGTTATGATGACTGATTGAATGAATTATTCAATACCGAAGAGTGACAAGTGATGATCAAACCTAATTTTGAACAACATTTTCTGGGAACATTCCACGCATCAATGATGTCGTTGGTAAAGAAAGATCAACTCGGTGACCTCTTAAGTTGTAATCCATTTTTTCTCGTTGGTAATGCTTGAGCTACTGTAAAGATATGTTCAATATCAACGTTGTTGTATTCTTTACGGTTTTGAAAACATTTTATCTATCTGCCTCGGAGGCACCTACTGCTAGAGAGAACAAGTTTGATTATCGTAGTCTTTCCTCATGTGGTTTGTTATGCAAGGAGGGATTTAATTTAGTTATATTTCGCTGCGCTGCCTCTAATTTAAGAATGTCCTTACTTAAGTTGAGGGTCCAAAACTGTACTGCATATTCAAGTGTGGTCTAACCAGACTTAGGCAGAGCGGCAATATCTTGTTCCTGCATTTGTACGTGAAGTTTCTATTAATGAATCCTAACGTCCTATTGGCTTTCTTGTCAGCTTCATTGCAATGCTGGAAGAATTTGTTGTTGGAGACAGTGACCCCGAGATCCGTCACACAAGGGGTGCCCTGTATCTTGTGGACCATCAGTTCATAATCAATTCTTTTGTTAAGGTTTCCTACTTGTAACAGCTGATATTTATTGCTATGAAATGGCATTTGCAATTCACTGGACCATTTAGTGATTTTATGTAGATCCACTTGTTTTTTTTTTTTTTTTTTTTTTTTTTTTTTTTTTTTTTTTTTTTATACTTTGTCGCTGTCTCCCGCGTTTGCGAGGTAGCGCAAGGAAACAGACGAAAGAAATGGCCCAACCCCCCCCCCCCATACACATGTACATACACACGTCCACACACGCAAATATTCATACCTACACAGCTTTCCATGGTTTACCCCAGACGCTTCACATGCCTTGATTCAATCCACTGACAGCACGTCAACCCCTGTATACCACATCGCTCCAATTCACTCTATTCCTTGCCCTCCTTTCACCCTCCTGCATGTTCAGGCCCCGATCACACAAAATCCTTTTCACTCCATCTTTCCACCTCCAATTTGGTCTCCCTCTTCTCCTCGTTCCCTCCACCTCCGACACATATATCCTCTTGGTCAATCTTTCCTCACTCATTCTCTCCATGTGCCCAAACCACTTCAAAACACCCTCTTCTGCTCTCTCAACCACGCTCTTTTTATTTCCACACATCTCTCTTACCCTTACGTTACTTACTCGATCAAACCACCTCACACCACACATTGTCCTCAAACATCTCATTTCCAGCACATCCATCCTCCTACGCACAACTCTATCCATAGCCCACGCCTCGCAACCATACAACATTGTTGGAACTACTATTCCTTCAAACATACCCATTTTTGCTTTCCGGGATAATGTTCTCGACTTCCACACATTTTTCAAGGCTCCCAAAATTTTCGCCCCCTCCCCCACCCTATGATCCACTTCCGCTTCCATGGTTCCATCCGCTGACAGATCCACTCCCAGATATCTAAAACACTTCACTTCCTCCAGCCTCTCACCATTCAAACTCACCTCCCAATTGACTTGACCCTCAACCCTACTGTACCTAATAACCTTGCTCTTATTGACATTTACTCTTAACTTTCTTCTTCCACACACTTTACCAAACTCCGTCACCAGCTTCTGCAGTTTCTCACATGAATCCGCCACCAGCGCTGTATCATCAGCGAACAACAACTGACTCACTTCCCAAGCTCTCTCATCCCCAACAGACTTCATACTTGCCCCTCTTTCCAAAACTCTTGCATTTACCTCCCTAACAACCCCATCCATAAACAAATTAAACAACCATGGAGACATCACACACCCCTGCCGCAAACCTACATTCACTGAGAACCAATCACTTTCCTCTCTTCCTACACGTACACATGCCTTACATCCTCGATAAAAACTTTTCACTGCTTCTAACAACTTTCCTCCCACACCATATATTCTTAATACCTTCCACAGAGCATCTCTATCAACTCTATCATATGCCTTCTCCAGATCCATAAATGCTACATACAAATCCATTTGCTTTTCTAAGTATTTCTCACATACATTCTTCAAAGCAAACACCTGATCCACACATCCTCTACCACTTCTGAAACCACACTGCTCTTCCCCAATCTGATGCTCTGTACATGCCTTCACCCTCTCAATCAATACCCTCCCATATAATTTACCAGGAATACTCAACAAACTTATACCTCTGTAATTTGAGCACTCACTCTTATCCCCTTTGCCTTTGTACAATGGCACTATGCAAGCATTCCGCCAATCCTCAGGCACCTCACCATGAGTCATACATACATTAAATAACCTTACCAACCAGTCAACAATACAGTCACCCCCTTTTTTAATAAATTCCACTGCAATACCATCCAAACCTGCTGCCTTGCCGGCTTTCATCTTCCGCAAAGCTTTTACTACCTCTTCTCTGTTTACCAACTCATTTTCCCTAACCCTCTCACTTTGCACACCACCTCGACCCAAACACCCTATATCTGCCACTCTGTCATCAGACACATTCAACAAACCTTCAAAATACTCATTCCATCTCCTTCTCACATCACCACTACTTGTTATCACCTCCCCATTTACGCCCTTCACTGAAGTTCCCATTTGCTCCCTTGTCTTACGCACCCTATTTACCTCCTTCCAGAACATCTTTTTATTCTCCCTAAAATTTACTGATAGTCTCTCACCCCAACTCTCATTTGCCCTTTTTTTCACCTCTTGCACCTTTCTCTTGACCTCCTGTCTCTTTCTTTTATACTTCTCCCACTCAATTGCATTTTTTCCCTGCAAAAATCGTCCAAATGCCTCTCTCTTCTCTTTCACTAATACTCTTACTTCTTCATCCCACCACTCACTACCCTTTCTAAACAGCCCACCTCCCACTCTTCTCATGCCACAAGCATCTTTTGCGCAATCCATCACTGATTCCCTAAATACATCCCATTCCTCCCCCACTCCCCTTACTTCCATTGTTCTCACCTTTTTCCATTCTGTACACAGTCTCTCTTGATACTTCTTCACACAGGTCTCCTTCCCAAGCTCACTTACTCTCACCACCTTCTTCACCCCAACATTCACTCTTCTTTTCTGAAAACCCATACTAATCTTCACCTTAGCCTCCACAAGATAATGATCAGACATCCCTCCAGTTGCACCTCTCAGCACATTGACATCCAGAAGTCTCTCTTTCGCACGCCTGTCCATTAACACGTAATCCAATAACGCTCTCTGGCCATCTCTCCTACTTACATAAGTATACTTATGTATATCTCGCTTTTTAAACCAGGTATTCCCGATCATCAGTCCTTTTTCAGCACATAAATCTACAAGCTCTTCACCATTTCCATTTACAACACTGAACACCCCATGCATACCAATTATTCCCTCAACTGCCACATTACTCACCTTTGCATTCAAATCACCCATCACTATAACCCGGTCTCGTGCATCAAAACCGCTAACACACTCATTTAGCTGTTCCCAAAACACTTGCCTCTCATGATCTTTCTTCTCATGCCCAGGTGCATATGCACCAATAATCACCCACCTCTCTCCATCAACTTTCAGTTTTACCCATATTAATCGAGAATTTACTTTCTTACATTCTATGACATACTCCCACAACTCCTGTTTCAGGAGTATTGCTACTCCTTCCCTTGCTCTTGTCCTCTCACTAACCCCTGACTTCACTCCCCAGACATTTCCAAACCACTCTTCCCCTTTACCCTTGAGCTTCGTTTCACTCAGAGCCAAAACATCCAGGTTCCTTTCCTCAAACATACTACCTATCTCTCCTTTTTTCACATCTTGGTTACATCCACACACATTTAGGCACCCCACTCTGAGCCTTCGAGGAGGATGAGCACTCCCCGCGTGACTCCTTCTTCTGTTTCCCATTTTAGAAAGTTAATACTTGTTATATTAGCATATTTCCTCAATATCATTTCTGGGAGGTCAGAAATGATATATTTATTGCTTTTGTCTTATTGTTGGTATTGAACAATTTAGGATAATGTTCGATGAGGTTTCTAAGAAATGATATACACCTTCTAAAACCATGATGTGTATCTTTTTTATCAGACTGTGTTGTTCCAGATAGCCAATGATCTTATCTCTAATAAATGATTGACTCCAAAAGTTTACACATAATTGATGTGAGGCTAATAGGACAGTCATTACCAGGCAATTTGCGGCTTCCCTTTTTGTTAATAGGAGTGACGTCAGTTAATCTCTAGTCCTGTGGAACTCATCCATCCTGGAGAAATATATTGAAGATATGAGTTAACGGTCCGGTAATTTCATGTCTGACGTTTCTAATAACTCGTGGATAGAAACAGTTAGGACCTGGTCTTGTATTAGGCCTCAGCTTATCTAACAGTGTTAATGCCTCTCTAACTGTGAAGGTAAATTCTTGTATCGTGTGACTGCTATTTGTCAGTGTCTCGAAATTCGTATCGTTACTTTCTAGCGTAAAAACAGAACTAAAAATCTTGTTCAGGATTGTTTTTTATGCTATCATCGTCCACAATGTTTGTTATTATTGATATGTCTAAGAAATCCTTTAGGTCCATCATTACTATATCTTGTAATACTCACTATGTTTTTTGTCTTGGCTTCTTTGATGAATACTTTCACTTGTCTTCTGATTGTGTTACATTGTGTTGCAGTCTTTGAGAATTGTCAGATTTCTTAAACTTGTAGAGTGTATTTCTGCGCCGCATAGCTCTGGCGATATCCTGGGAATACCATTCAGGCTTGTTGTGGGTTTTACTGTTTTTGTCGTGCATGGGAATGAATGCGTGTTGATGGTGCATAAACAGACTCGTAAAAAAAGCCCTTAATTCCTCTGGGAATGAACAAACGAGGATGAGACTTTGTAATGCTTCGCACAGCCCATTTAGTCCGCCCTTGTAAAGATACGGGTAATATTACTGGTTTTAGAGGAGTCGGTTTTGATAATAACGTCGAAGTTAACCATGTTGTGGTCACAAGTGCCTAGATGTTCACCAACATCTACGAACTCCTGGGATGCAAGAAACAAACCAAGTACTTTAGCTGCCCTCGTCAGCTCGGTGATGATTTGGTGGAAAAAATTGTCTTCAGCAAATTTGATAAGTTGAGCAGATTCACTTTCTTCACCTGAGATCGTTTGCCAGTTGATTTTTGGGAGATGAAATTCACCCAGGAATGATCAAGTCTTTATCCTGTATTGCTCGTTGTAAACTCTCGTACATGACGGTGTCAATATCTGCTGGATGACTGGAGCGTTTATAGACAACGTTTACGTAAAGTTTGGAAGATTTTGTGTTAATCTGAACACACAAGTGTTCAACAGCAGCAGATGTATGAATTTCGATTACGTTTATGAAAGATTTCACATCCGGTGCAGCTCCTCCTCCTCGATTGTCTCTATTACCTACAAGTAAATCTTAGTCTGGTGGACCGTACTCGCTAATCAGCTCGTTCTTTTCGGTGTTCAAAACTGTTTATGTCAAACCAGTGATATCAACGTGTTCACTGTTTACCAGACAGTGCTGTACAGCTATAGTCATGGATCTTATAGTCATGTAAAGACCATGCAGTTTCCTCGAGTGCTTCCTGGTGTGGGAGACTGGTGGTGGTATGATGTGATGACCGGCTATTTCTAGACCAGGTGTGATGAACACGATGACCTCTATCCTTGACGTCTCTGTCTGGTGGGGTGGGGAGGGGATATAGTCTGACCTCCCTATGATATGACTTGACCTAACCTCAACTGCCCGTTTGATGTGGTCAACACGCCCAACTCTAACGAGTCTCAACAAATTTTTTTCTCTTGCAGTTGTAAGACGATTTGATCTTTGATCCGCACAAGTAAGAGTTCTGTCCCTTTACTGTTGAGGTGAATGGTGTCTGTGTTGTATAGTTCCTTGTCTTACATGAATTTGAGCCAATGATCTGAAAGCCCGATGTTAGCATCCGTGCACAAGCATTTTAATCTCTCTCTAAGAGAGAGAGAGAGAGAGAGAGAGAGAGAGAGAGAGAGAGAGAGAGAGAGAGAGAGAGAGAGAGAGAGAGAGAGAGAGAGAGAGAGAGATAAACTGAAAGATAAATAGACAAACAGACATATTAGATATATACACAGACAGACTGAGAGATATTACTAAAACAATCAATTTATTCTTGGGAGGAGTAGAGGCAATTTGAAGAGTAATACCAAAAAGGTAGATAAAGATCATGTATTTCGTTACGTTAAGAATATATGATTCATCTTCAGACAAAGAGACAGCATAACATACGGCCTGGTAACCATAAATGCAGTATAAGTAGTATGAACACATCACAGAAAATTATAACAGAAAAATTTCACCAGTGACGTCATGGAGCTTAACATACATCATTGTGCGTAATGAGTAAAAAAGTCTACATTTTCCAACTGATATATATATGCATATCCCTGGGGATAGGGGCAGAAAGAATACTTCCCACGCAATCCCCGCGTGTCATAGAAGGCGACTAATGCGGACGGGAGCGGGGGGCTAGAAACCCTCCCCTCCTTGTATTTTAATTTTCTAAAAGGGGAAACAGAAGAAAGAGTCAAGTGGGGAGTGCTCATCCTCCTCGAAGGCTCAGATTGGGGTATCTAAATGTGTGTGGATGTAACCAAGATGAGAAAGAGGAGATATAGGTAGTATGTTTCAGAAAAGGAACCTGTATGTTTTGGCTCTGAGTGAAAGGAAGCTCAAAGGTAAAGGGGAAGAGTGGTTTGGAAATGTCTTGGGAGTAAAGTCAGGGGTTGGTGAGAGGACAAGAGCAAAGGAAGGAGTAGCACTACTCCTGAAACAGGAGTAGTGGGAGTATGTGATAGAGTGTAAGTAAGTAAAATCTAGATTGATATGGGTAAAACTGAAAGTGGATGGAGAGAGATGGGTGATTATTGGTGTATATGCACCTGGGCATGAGAAGAAAGATCATGACAGGCAAGTGTTTCGAGTGCAGCTGAGTGAGTGTGTTAGCAGTTTTGATGTACGAGACCGGGTTATAGTGACGGGTGATTTGAATGCAAAGGTGTGTAATGTGGCAGTTGAGGGGATAACTGGTGTACATGGAGTGTTCAGTGTTGTAAATGGAAATGGTGAAGAGCTTATAGATTTGTGCGCTGAAAAAGGACTGGTGATTGGGAATACCTGGTTTGAAAAGAGAGATGTACAAAAGTATAAGTATGTAAGTAGGAGAGATGGCCAGAGAGCGTTATTTGATTACGTATTAATTGATAGGCGCGTGAAAGAGAGACTTTTGGATGTTAATGTGCTGAGAGGTGCAACTGGAAGGTTGTCTGATCATTATCTTGTAGAGGCGAAGGTGAAGATTTGTAGAGGTTTTCAGAAAAGAAGAGAGAATGTTGGAGTGAAGAGAGTGGTGAGAGTTTTTGAGCCTGGGAAGGAGACTTGTGTGAGGAAGTACCAGGAGAGACTGATTGCATAATAGAAAAAGGTGAGAGCAAAGGACGTAAGGGGAGTGGGGGAGGAATGGAATGTATTTAGGGAAGCAGTGATGGCTTGTGCAAAAGATGCTTGTGGCATGAGAAGCGTGGGAGGTGGGCAGATTAGAAAGGGTAGTGAGTGGTAGGATGAGAAAGTAAGATTACTGATGAAAGAGAAGAGAGTCATTTGGACGATTTTTGCAGGGATATAATGCAAATGACTGGGAGATGTATAAAAGAAAGAGGCAGGAGGTCAAGAGAAAGGTGCAAGAGGTGAAAATGAGGGCAAATGAGAGTTGGTGTGAGAGAGTATCATTAAATTTTAGGGAGAATAAAAAGATATTTTGGAAGGAGGTAAATAAAGGGCGTAAGACAAGAGAACAAATGGGAACATTGGTGAAGGGGGCTAATGGGGAGGTAATAACAAGTAGTGGTGATGTGAGAAGGAGATGGAGTGAGTATTTTAAAGGTTTGCTGAATGTGTTAGATGATAGAGTGGCAGATATAGGATGCTTTGGTCGAGGTGGTGTGCAAAGTGAGAGGGTCAGGGAGAATGATTTGGTAAACAGAGAAGAGGTAGTGAAAGCTTTGCGGAAGATGAAAGCCGGTAAGGGGGCGGTTTTGGATGGTATTGCAGAGGAATTTATCAAAAAAGGGGATGACTGTGTTGTTTACTGGTTGATGAGGATATTCATTGTATGTATGACTCATGGTGAAGTGCTTGAGGACTGGCGGAATGCATGCATGGTGCCATTGTACAAAGGCAAAGGGGATAAAGGTGAGTGTTCAATTCACAGAGGTATAAGTTTATTGAACATACCTGGGAAATCATATGGGAGGGTACTGATAGAAAGTGTGAAGGCATGTACAGAACTTCAGATTGAAGAAAAGCAGTTTGGTTTCAGAAGTGGTAGAGGATGTGTGGATCAGATGTTTGCTTTAAAGATTGTATGTGAGAAATACTTGGAAACACAAATGGATTTGTATGTCCCATTCAAGGATCTGGAGAAGCAATATGATTGAGTTGATAGAGATGCTCTGTGGAAGGTGTTAAAAGTATATGGTGTGGGAGGCAGGTTGCTGGAAGCAATGAAAAGTTTTTATCAAGGATGTAAGGCATATGTACGAATAGGAAGAGAGGAAAGAGATTGGTTCGCAGTGAGTGTCGGTTTGCGGCAGGGGTGTGTGATGTCTCCATGGTTGTTTAATTTGTTTATGGATGGAGTTGTTAGGGAGGTGTATGCAAGAGTTTTGCAAAGAGGGGCAAGTATGCAGTCTGTTGTGGATGAGAGAGCTTGGGAAGTGAGTCAGTTGTTGTTCGCTGATGATACAGCGCTGGTGGCTGATTCATGTGAGAAACTGCAGAGGCTGGTGACTGAGTTTGGTAAAGTGTGTGAAAGAAGAAAGCTGAAAGTAATTGTGAATAAGAGCAAAGTTTTTAGGTACAGTAGGGTTTAGGAAAAAGTCAATTGGGAGGTAAGTTTGAATGGAGAAAACCTGGAAGTGAAGTGTTTTAGATATCTGAGAGTGGATTTGGCAGCGGATGGAACCATGGAAGCGGAAGCGAGTCACAGGATGGGGGAGGGGGCGAAAGTTCTGGGAACGTTGAAAAATGTGTGGAAGGCGAGAACATTATCTCAGAAAGCAAAATTGGGTATGTTTGAAGGAATAGTGGTTCCAACAATGTTATATGGTTGCGACGCGTGGGCTATAGATAGGGTTATGCGGAGGAGGGTGGAGGTGTTGAAAAAGAGATGTTTGAGGACAATATGTGGTGTGAGGTGGTTTGATCGAGAAAGTAATGAAAGGGTAAGAGAGATATGTGGTAATAAAAAGAGGGTGGTTGAGAGAGCAGAAGAGGGTGCATTGAAATGGTTTGGTCACATAGAGAGAATGAGCGAGAAAAGGATTGACAAAGAGGATGTATGTGTCAGAGGTGGAGGGAACGAGAAGTGGGAGACCAAATTGGAGGTGGAAGGATGGAGTGGAAAAAGATTTTGAGCGATCGAGGCCTGAACATGCAGGAGGTTGAAGGGCGTGCAATGAATAGAGTGAATTGGAACGATGTGGTATACCGGGGTCGACGTGCTGTCAATGGACTGAACCATGGCATCTTTTTTGGGCCCTAGATGTGGAAAGGGAGCTGTGGTATTGGTGCATTATACATGACAGCTAGAGTCTGAGTGTGAACGAATGTGGAATGGAGCCTTTGTTGTCTTTTCCTGGCGCTACCTCGGGGTTGTTCTTTCATGTGCGGCGGGTTGGCGACGGGAATGAAAAAAGGCAGCATATATGCATATGTATATGTGCATATGTTTATATGTATATTTATGTGTATGTATATATAAATATGGATACGTTAAAACGTATAGGTATGTATATGTGCGTGTGTGGACGTGTATGTATATACATGTGAATGTGGGTGGGTTGGGCCATTCTTTCGTCTTTTTCCTTGCGCTATGTCGCTAACGCGAGAGACAGCGACAAAGTATAATAGATAATAAAATGAATATATTGTTGATTAGTTGGTAAGGATATTCACTATATTTATGGATCATGGTGAGGTGCCTAAGGATTGGCGGAATGCATGCATAGTGCCACTGTACAAAGCAAAGGGTATAAAGGTGAGTGTTCAAATTACAGAGGCATAAGTTTGTTGAGTATTCCTTGAAAATGGTATGGAAAGTTATTGATTGAGAGGGTGAAGGCAAGTACAGAGCATCAGATTGGGGAGGAGCAGTGTGGTATCAAAAGTGGTAAAGGATGTCTGGATCATCCGTGAGAAATACTTAGAAAAACAGATGGATTAATAAGTAGGCATTTATGGATCTGGAGAAGCCATGTGGCAGGGTTGATAGAGGTGCTTTGTGAAAGGTCTTAAGAGTATATGGTGTGGGAGATAAGCTGCTAGAAGCAGTGAAAAGTTTGTGAAAGGCAGTTGTACGAGTAAGAAGAGAGAGGAGTGATTGGTTCCCAGAGAAGGTCTGTCTGAGGCAGGAGTGAATGTTATCCCCATGGTAGTTTAATCTGTTTATGAAAGGGGTGGTTAGGAAGGGAAGTATAAGAGTTTTGGAAAGAGGGGTGAGTATGAAAGTCTGTTGGGAATGAGAGGCCTTGGGAAGTGAGTCAGTTTTTGTTTGTTGATAATACAGCCCTGGTGGCTGATTCGAGTGAGAATCTGCAGACGTTGGTGACTGAATCTGGAGAAGTGTGTGAAAAAAGAAAGCGAGAGAAAATGTGAATAAGAGCATGGTTATTAGGTTCAGTAGGGTTGAGGGACAAGTTAGTTGGGGTGTAAGTTTGAATGGAGAATCATTGGAGGAAGTGAAGTGTTTTAGATATCTTGGAGTGGACTTAGCAGAGGATGGAACCATGGAAGCGGAAGTGAGTCACAGGGTGGGGGATGGGGCAAAGGTTCTGGTAGCAATGAATAATGTGTGGAAGAAGAGAACGTTATATCGGAACTGCAAAATTGGGTATGTCTGAGGAATAGTATTTCCAACAATGTTATATGGTTGCGAGGCGTGGGCTATAGATAGGGTTGGACGGAGGAGGGTGGATGTGCTGGAAATGAAATGTTTGAGGACAAAATGTGTGAGGTGGTTTGATTAAGTAATGAAAGGGTAAGAGAGATGTGTGGAAATAAAAAGAGTGTGGTTGAAAGGGCAGAAGAGGGTCTTTTGAAGTGGTTTGAATATATGAAGAAAATGAGTAAGGAAAGATTGACAAAGAGGATATATATGTCAGAGGTGGAGGGAACAAGGAGAAGCAGGAGACCAAATTGGAGGTGGAAAGATGGAGTGAAAAAGATTTTGAGCGATCGGAGCTTGAAAATACATTAGGGGTGAGAGGCGTGGATGGAACAGAGTGAATTGGAACGATGTGATATACCGGGGTCGATGTGCTGTCAATGGACAGAACCGGGCACGCGAAACGTCTGGGGTAAACCATAGAAAGGTCTGTGGGTCCTGGACGGGGATAGGGAGCAGTGGTTTCGGTGCATTACACATAACGGCAAGGCTGAGTGTGAACGAATGTGGCCTTTTTGTGTCTTCCTGGCGCTACCTGAAGCAGAGGGTAGCGTCTCTGTTTCTGTGGCGGGGTAGCGCCAGGAATGATTGAAGGGAAGCAAGTATGAATATGTAGTTGTGTATATAGGTATAAGTATCTGTATGTGTATGTATATGTATGTATATACCGATATGTATATGTATGCATATGTGCGTGTAAGGGCGTGTACGTATATGTATGTGTATATATATGTATATATATATATATATATCCCTGGGGATAGGGGAGAAAGAATACTTCCCACGTATTCCCTGCGTGTCGTAGAAGGCGACTAAAAGGGGAGGGAGCGGGGGGCTGGAAATCCTCCCCTCTCACTTTTTTTTTTTTTTTTTTTTTTTTTTTTAATTTTCCAAAAGAGGGAACAGAGAAGGGGCCCAGGTGAGGATATTCCCTCAATGGCCCAGTCCTCTGTTCTCAACGCTACCTCGCTAATGCGGGAAATGGCGAATAGTATGAAAGAAAAGAATATATATATATATATATATATATATATATATATATATATATATATATATATATATATATATATATATATATATATATATATATATATATATATATATATATATATATATATATATATATTTATATATATATATATATATATATATATATATATATATATATATATATATATATATATATATATATAGGGCGCCAGGTGAGGATATTCCCTCAATGGCCCAGTCCTCTGTTCTTAACGCTACCTCGCTAACGCGGGAAATGGCGAATAGTTTGAAAAAAAAAAAAAAAAAAAAAAATATATATATATATATATATATATATATATATATATATATATATATATATATATATATATATATATATATATATATATATATATATATATATATATATATATATATATATATATATATATATATATATATATATATATATATATATATATATATATATATATTCTTTCTTCTTTCTTTTAAACTATTCGCCATTTCCCGCGTTAGCGAGGTAGCGTTAAGAACAGAGGACTGGGCCTTTTTTGGAAAATCCTCACCTGGCCCCCTCTGTTCCTTCTTTTGGAAAATTAAAAAAAAAACGAGAGGGGAGGATTTCCAGCCCCCCGCTCCCTCCCCTTTTAGTCGCCTTCTACGAAACGCAGGGAATACGTAGGAAGTAGTCTCAATCCCCTATCCCCAGGGATAATATATATTATTTATTTGTTTATTTTGCTTTGTCGCTGTCTCCCGCGTTAGCGAGGTAGCGTAAGGAAACAGACGAAAGAATGGCCCAACCCACCCACATACACTTGTATATACATACACATCCACACACGCACATATACATACCTATACATCTCAACGTACACATATATACACACACAGACATATACATATATACACATGTACATAATTCATGCTGTCTGCCTTTATTCATTCCCATCGCCACCCCGCCACACATGAAATAACAACCCCTCCCCCCAAATGTGCACGAGGTAGTGATAGGAAAAGATAACAAAGGCCCCATTCGTTCACACTCAGTCTCTAGCTATCATGTAATAAGGCACCGAAACCACAGCTCCCTTTCCACATCCAGGCCCCACAGAAATTTCCATGGTTTACCCCAGACGCTTCACATGCCCTTGTTCAATCCATTGACAGCACATCGACCCCGGTACCACATCATTCCAATTCACTCTAGTCCTAGCACGCCTTTCACCCTCCTGCAAGTTCAGGCCCCAATCACTCAAAATCTTTTTCACTCCATCTTTCCACCTCCAATTTGGTCTCCCACTTCTCCTAGTTCCCTCCACCTCTGACACATATATCCTCTTGGTCAATCTTTCCTCACTCATTCTCTCCATGTGACCAAACCATTTCAAAACACCCTCTTCTGCTCTCTTAACCACACTCTTTTTATTACCACACATCTCTCCTACCCTATTATTACTTACTCGCTCAAACCATCTCACACCATATATTGTCCTCAAACATCTCATTTCCAGCACATCCACCCTCCTCCGCACAACTCCATATAACATTGTTGGAACCACTGTTCCTTCAAACATACCCATTTTTGCTTTCCAAGATAATGTTCTTGACTTCCACACATTCTTCAACGCTCCCAGACCTTTCACCCCCTCCCCCACCCAATGATTCACTTCCGCTTCCATGGTTCCATCCGCTGCCAAATCCACTCCCAGATATCTAAAACACTTCACTTCCTCCAGTTTTTCTCCATTTAAACTTACCTCCCAGTTGACTTGTCCCTCAACCCTACTGTACCTAATAACTTTGCTCTTATTCACATTCACTCTCAGCTTTCTTCTTTCATACACTTTACCAAACTCAGTCACCAGCTTCTGCAGTTTCTCACATGAATCAGCCAGCAGCACTGTATCATCAGCGAACAACAACTGGCTCACTTCCCAAGCTCTCTCATCCCCAACAGACTGCATACTTGCCCCTCTTTCCAAAACTCTTGCATTCACCTCCCTAACAACCACATCCATAAACAAATTAAACAACCATGGAGACATCACACACCCCTGCCGCAGACCTACATTCACTGAGAACCAATCACTTTCCTCTCTTCCTACACGTACACATGCCTTACATCCTCGATAAAAACTTTTCACTGCTTCTAACAACTTGCTCCCCACACCTATATTCTTAATTCCTTCTACAGAGCATCTCTATCAACTCTATCATATGCCTTCTCCAGATCCATAAATGCTACATACAAATCCATTTGCTGTATTGTTGACTGCTTGGTAAGGTTATTTAATGTATGTATGACTCATGGTGAGGTGCCTGAGGATTGGAGGAACGCTTGCATAGTGCCATTGTACAAAGGCAAAGGGGATAAAAGTAAGTGCTCAAATTACAGAGGTATAAGTTTGCTGAGTATGCCTGGGAAACTATATGGGAGGGTATCGATTGAAAGGGTGAAGGCATGTACAGATCATTAGATTGGGGAAGAGCAGTGTGGTTTCAGAAGTGGTAGAATATGTGTCGATCAGGTGTTTGCTTTGAAGAGGGTATGTAAGAAATACTTAGAAAAGCAAATGGATTTGTATGTAGCATTTATGGATCTGGAGAAGGCATAATATATATATATATATATATATATATGTATATATATATATATATATATATATATATATATATATATATATATATATATATATATATATATATATATATATATATATATATATATATATATATATATATATATATATGTATATATATATATATATATATATATATATATATATATATATATATATATATATATATATATATATATATATATATATATATATATATATATGTATATATATATATATATATATATATATATATATATATATATATATATATATATATATATATATATAGGAGAGAATGAGTACAGAATGGAAAAAGGTGAGAACAAAGGAGGTAAGGGGAGTGGGGGAGGAATGGGATGTATTTAGGGAATCAGTGATGGCTTGCGCAAGAGATGCTTGTGGATGTGTGGATCAGGTTTTGCTTTGAAGAATGTACGTGAGAAGTACTTAGAAAAGTAAATGGATTTGTATGTAGCTTTTATCGATCTGGAGAAGGCATATGATAGAGTTGATAGAGATGCTCTGTGGAAGGTATTAAGAATACATGGTGTGGGAGGCAAGTTGTTAGAAGCAGTGAAAAATTTTTATCGAGGATGTAAGGCATGTGTACGTGTAGGAAGAGAGGAAAGTGATTGGTTCTCAATGAATGTAGGTTTGCGGCAGGGGTGCGTGATGTCTCCATGGTTGTTTAATTTGCTTATGGGTGGGGTTGTTTGGGAGGTGAATGCAAGAGTTTTGGAAAGAGGGGCAAGTATGCAGTCTGTTGTGGATGAGAGAGCTTGTGAAGTGAGGCAGTTGTTGTTCGCTGATGATACAGCGCTGGTGGCTGATTCATGTGAGAAACTGGAGAAGCTGGTGACTGAGTTTGGTGAAGTGTGTGAAAGAAGAAAGTTAAGAGTAAATGTGAATAAGAGCAAGGTTGTTAGGTACAGTAGGGTTGAGGGTCAAGTCAATCGGGAGGTAAGTTTGAATGGAGAAAAACTGGAGGAAGTAAAGTGTTTTAGATATCTGGGAGTGGATCTGGCAGCGGATTGAACCATGGAAGCAGAAGTGAATTTTAGGATAGGGGAGGGGGCAACAATTCTGGGAGCCTTGAAGAATGTTTGGAAGTCGAGAACATTATCTCGAAAAGCAAAAATGAGATGTTTGAGGACAATATGTGGTGTGAGGTGGTTTGATCGAGTAAGTAATGTAAGCGTAAGAGAGATGTGTGGAAATAAAAAGAGTGTGGTTGAGAGAGCAGAAGAGGGTGTTTTGAGATGGTTTGGTCACATGGACAGAATTAGTGGGGAAAGATTGACCAAGAGGATGTATGTGTTAGAGGTGGAGGGAACGAGGAGAAGTGGGAGACCAAATTGGAGGTGGAAAGATTGAGAGAAAAAGATTTTGAGTGATCGGGGCCTGAACATGCAAGAGGGTGAAAGGCGTGCAAGGAATAGAGTGAATTGGAACGATGTGGTATACCGGGGTAGACGGGCTGTCAATGGATTGAACCAGGGCATGTGAAGCGTCTAGGGTAAACCATGGAAAGTTCTGTGGGGCCTGGATGTGGAATGGGAGCTGTGGTTTCGGTGCATTATTACACGACAGCTAGAGACTGAGTGCGAACGAATGGGGCATTTGTTGTCTTTTCCTAGCGCTACCTCACACACATTTGGGGGGAAGGGGTTATTATTCCATGTGTGGCGGGGTGGCTAGGTTCAGTATGACATTTAGAGTACTGGAGAGAACATGTCCCAATGCATATGAGATAATCATTTACCAGAACTAAGCCAAAGATTGTAGAACAATGACATTTTCCTCGTGTCTACGTAAGCAGTACACAGGAGGCTATAAGAGAATTTTGACCAAAGTCAAAGTAAACGTCAACATGAGGTGTATTTTACATTGTATGGCTAGACGGGAAAGACAAAACCCGAAAGAATTCCACAGATGTGTTAGCGGCAAGACCCATCACCCAGTCACTTGGTCTTTAACTACGGACGAAGGTGACTTGGTCCAAGCTGAGGTCACTGTTTATGTTTCAAATCTCGTCCCCTTACTAACAGAGGAGAATATTTTACAACATGGTATACCGTCAGTATTTAACTGAATGAAAGTATATAAAACAGCATGAACTGACTACTGTCTTCTGTAAACAATAAAAGAACTTAAAACTCAAATAGTTAGGCACTTGACTGCTCTCCTCAGTAAGTCATTCACTACAGCGAAAGTTTCACAATTGCAAAGTTTGCTTATGTGACACAAGAAATTTCCATCGAAATTGACCGATAGCCGCAGTTGCTTGAATCATGGAATCCATCATTCAAGACAAGATTGAATAATTCAGAGAGTCACCAACAACTAAACTATTAGCAACATGGTCTTCTAGGAAAATTATTTCGTTGTCACCATATTAGATTGTGGTGGGTAGAACTTTGGTTGACTGGCCACAAACAAGGAGCAGCGATTTACGGTCAAGCCTCAGAAGGGTATGACATAGCAAGTGGCGTGCCTCAGGTATCAGTCTTAGGGGCTACGCTGGAAGTTAATCAAGATTGGAAGACGATGATAGGATGGCAAATGCAGCTACTACGGAATTCCAATGTCTGCTGCTCCAGGTTGCCTCAGTCAGCCAAACAAACTGGGATCACAGGTGGCAAATGAATGTCGTAATATTTGTGACTGCAAAGTCTTACAAACCAGAGCAATATCGAAATAGTACGGACTATAGTGCACAACTGCTGAACTACAAAAGGTGGATAAGGAAGAAGATTTGCGTGTAATAATCGCTGGTAAATTAAGGCCGAATAAGCAGTGCACAGAAGCAGTAAAAAGAAGGCAAATTAAATTCTTGGATTCACAGATGGAGCACGACAATTCAAGTCTGAGAAACTAATCCTCACTCTTTACAGTTGACTGTTACGTCCCCACCTTGAATACTGTGTTCACACTGGGTCACACTACTTGAAAAGAGACAGAATAATAACACCAAAATGGTCAGGTACCAATATGATTCCAAGGTAGAAACACCTAATTCTTTGACAAAGTCGATAAACCAGATTTGCTTAATTTTACTTGTCGATCCACAGTCAACCCAGCTGTTCATCCTAGGGATTGGTCGATACAATGTGTACCTGGCTCAGGCTAGATATATATATATATATATATATATATATATATATATATATATATATATATATATATATATATATATATATATATATTATGTATTTTGCTTTGTCGCTGTCTCCCGTGTTAGCTAGGTAGAGCAAGGAAACAGACGAAAGAATGGCCCCACCCGCCCACATACACATGTATATACATACACGTCCACACACGCAAATATACATACCTATAAATCTCAATGTACACATACATATACACACAGAGACATATACATATATACACATGTACATAATTCATACGGTCTGCCTTTATTTGTTCCCATCGCCACCTCGCCACATATGAAATAACAACCCCCTCCCCCCTCATGTGTGCGAGGTAGCGCTAGGAAAGACACCAAAGGCCCCATTTGTTCACACTCAGTCTCTAGCTGTCATGTAATAATGCACCGAAACCACAGCTCCCATTCCACATCCAGGCCCCACACACTTTCCATTACTTACCCCAGACGCTTCACATGCCCTGGCTCAATCCATTGACAGCACGTCGACCCCGTATACCACATCGTTCCAATTCACTCTATTCCTTGCACGCCTTTCAACCTCCTGCATGTTCAGGCCCCGATCACTCAAAATCTTTTTCACTCCATCTTTCCACCTCCAATTTGGTCTCCCACTTCTCCTCGTTCCCTCCACCTCTGACACATATATCCTCTTGGTCAATCTTTCCCCACTCGTTCTCTCCATGTGACCAAACCATTTCAAAACACCCTTTTCTGCTCTCTCAACCACACTCTTTTTATTTCCACACATCTCTCTCACCCTTACATTACTTACTCGATCAAACCACCTCACACCACACATTGTCCTCAAACATCTCATTTCCAGCACATCCATCCTCCTGCGCACAACTCTATCCATAGCCCACGCCTCGCAGCCATACAACATTGTTGTAACCACTATTCCTTCAAACATACCTATTTTTGCTTTCCGAGATAATGTTCTCGACTTCCACACATTCTTCAAGGCCCCCAGGATTTTCGCCCTCTCCCCCACCCTATGATTCACTTCCGCTTCCATGGTTCCATCCGCTGCCAGATCCACTCCCAGATATCTAAAACACTTTACTTCCTCCAGTTTTTCTCCATTCAAACTTACCTCCCAATTGACTTGACCCTCAACCCTACTGTACCTAATAACCTTGCTCTTATTCACGCTTACTCTTAACTTTCTTCTTTCACACACTTCATCAAACTCAGTCACAAGCTTCTGCAGTTTCTTACATGAATCAGCCACCAGCACTGTAGCATCAGCGAACAGCAACTGACTCACTTCCCAAGCTCTCTCATCCACAACAGACTGCATACTTGCCCCTCTTTCCAAAACTCTTCCATTCACCTCCCTAACAACCCCATCCATAAACAAATTAAACAACCATGGAGACATCACACACCCCTGCCGCAAACCTACATTCACTGAGAACCAATCACTTTCCGCTCTTCCTACACGTACACATGCCTTACACCCTCGATAAAAACTTTTCACTGCTTCAAACAACTTGCCTCCCACACCATATATTCTTAATACTTTCCACAGAGCATCTCTATCAACTCTATCATATGCCTTATTCAGATCCATAAATGCTACATACAAATCCATTTGTTTTTCTAAGTATTTCTCACATACATTTTTCAAAGCAAACTCCTGATCCACACATCCTCTACCACTTCTGAAACCACACTGCTCTTCCCTAATCTGATGCTCTGTACACGCCTTCACCCTCTCAATCAATACCCTCCCATATAATTTACCAGGAATACTCAACAAACTTATACCTCTGTAATTTGAGCACTCACTCTTATCCCCTTTGCCTTTGTACAATGGCACTATGCAAGCATTCCGCCAATCCTCAGGCACCTCGCCATGAATCATACATACATTAAATAACCTTACCAACCAGTCAACAATACAGTCACCTCCTTTTTTAATAAATTCCACTGCAATACCATCCAAACCTGCTGCTTTCCCGGCTTTCATCTTCCATAAAGCTTTTACTACCTCTTCTCTATTTACCAAATCATTTTCCCTAACCCTCTCACTTTGCACACCACCTCGACCAAAACACCCTATATCTGCCACTCTATCATCAAACACATTCAACAAACCTTCAAAATACTCACTCCATCTCCTTCTCACATCACCATTACTTGTTATCACCTCCCCATTAGCCCCCTTCACTGATGTTCCCATTTGCTCCCTTGTCTTACGCACTTTTTTTACCTCCTTCCAAAACCTCTTTTTATTCTCCCTGAAATTTAATGATACTCTCTCACCCCAACTCTCATTTGCCCTCTTTTTCACCTCTTGCACCTTTCTCTTGACCTCCTGTCTCTTTCTTTTATACCTCACCCACTCATTTGCATTTTTCCCATTCAAAAATCGTTCAAATGCCTCTCTCTTCTCTTTCACTAATAATCTTACTTCTTCATCCCAACACTCACTATCGTTTCTAATCAATACATATATAAATATATATATATATATATATATATATATATATATATATATACATACAAATCCATTTGCTTTTCTAAGTATTTCTCACATACATTCTTCAAAGCAAACACCTGATCCACACATCCTCTACCACTTCTGAAACCACACTGCTCTTCCCCAATCTGATGCTCTGTACATGCCTTCACCCTCTCAATCAATACCCTCCCATATAATTTACCAGGAATACTCAACAAACTTATACCTCTGTAATTTGAGCACTCACTCTTATCCCCTTTGCCTTTGTACAATGGCACTATGCACGCATTCCGCCAATCCTCAGGCACCTCACCATGAGTCATACATACATTAAATAACCTTACCAACCAGTCAACAATACAGTCACCCCCTTTTTTAATAAATTCCACTGCAATACCATCCAAACCTGCTGCCTTGCCGGCTTTCATCTTCTGCAAAGCTTTCACTACCTCTTCTCTGTTTACCAAATCATTTTCCCTAACCCTCTCACTTTGCACACCACCTCGACCAAAACACCCTATATCTGCCACTCTATCATCAAACACATTCAACAAACCTTCAAAATACTCACTCCATCTCCTTCTCACATCACCACTACTTGTTATCACCTCCCCATTTGCGCCCTTCACTGAAGTTCCCATTTGCTCCTTTGTCTTACGCACTTTATTTACCTCCTTCCAGAACATCTTTTTATTCTCCCTAAAATTTAGTGATACTCTCTCACCCCAACTCTCATTTGCCCTTTTTTTCACCTCTTGCACCTTTCTCTTGACCTCCTGTCTCTTTCTTTTATACATCTCCCACTCAATTGCATTTTATCCCTGCAAAAATCGTCCAAATGCCTCTCTCTTCTCTTTCACTAATACTCTTACTTCTTCATCCCACCACTCACTACCCTTGAAGAATGTATGTGAGAAATACTTAGAAAAGCAAATGGATTTGTATGTAGCATTTATGGATCTGGAGAAGTCATATGATAGAGTTGATAGAGATGCTCTGTGGAAGGTATTAAGAATATATGGTGTGGGAGGAAAGTTGTTAGAAGCAGTGAAAAGTTTTTATCGAGGATGTAAGGCATGTGTACTTGTAGGAAGAGAGGAAAGTGATTGGTTCTCAGTGAATGTAGGTTTGCGGCAGGGGTGTGTGATGTCTCCATGGTTGTTTAATTTGTTTATGGATGGGGTTGTTAGGGAGGTAAATGCAAGAGTTTTGGAAAGAGGGGCAAGTATGAAGTCTGTTGGGGATGAGAGAGCTTGGGAAGTGAGTCCGTTGTTGTTCGCTGATGATACAGCGCTGGTGGCTGATTCATGTGAGAAACTGCAGAAGCTGGTGACTGAGTTTGGAAAAGTGTGTGGAAGAAGAAAGTTAAGAGTAAATGTGAATAAGAGCAAGGTTATTAGGTACAGTAGGGTTGAGGGTCAAGTCAATTGGGAGGTGAGTTTGAATGGAGAAAAACTGGAGGAAGTGAAGTGTTTTAGATATCTGGGAGTGGATCTGGCAGCGGATGGAACCATGGAAGCGGAAGTGGATCATAGGGTGGGGGAGGGGGCGAAAATCCTGGGGGCCTTGAAGAATGTGTGGAAGTCGAGAACATTATCTCGGAAAGCAAAAATAGGTATGTTTGAAGGAATAGTGGTTCCAACAATGTTGTATGGCTGCGAGGCGTGGGCTATGGATAGAGTTGTGCGCAGGAGGATGGATGTGCTGGAAATGAGATGTTTGAGGACAATGTGTGGTGTGAGGTGGTTTGATCGAGTGAGTAACGTAAGGGTAAGAGAGATGTGTGGAAATAAAAAGAGCGTGGTTGAGAGAGCAGAAGAGGGTGTTTTGAAGTGGTTTGGGCACATGGAGAGGATGAGTGAGGAAAGATTGACCAAGAGGATATATGTGTCGGAGGTGGAGGGAACAAGGAGAAGAGGGAGACCAAATTGGAGGTGGAAAGATGGAGTGAAAAAGATTTTGTGTGATCGGGGCCTGAACATGCAGGAGGGTGAAAGGAGGGCAAGGAATAGAGTGAATTGGAGCGATGTGGTATACCGGGGTTGACGTGCTGTCAGTGGATTGAATCAGGGCATGTGAGGCGTCTGGTGTAAACCATGGAAAGCTGTGTAGGTATGTATATTTGCGTGTGTGGACGTATATATATACATGTGTATGGGGGGGGGTTGGGCCATTTCTTTCGTCTGTTTCCTTGCGCTACCTCGCAAACGCGGGAGACAGCGACAAAGTATAATAAAAAGAAAATATGTATATATATATATATATATATATATATATATATATATATATATATATATATATATATATATATATATATATATATATAGAATGTTTTTGGGATGGATTTGATCAGAGCCTCAGCGGCCCGCATGTATACGTTGAAATGTATAGGTATGTATATGTGTGTGTGTGTGTGAGTGTGTGTGTGTGTGTGCGTCTGTGTGTGTGTGTGTGTGTGTGTGTGTGTGTGTGTGTGTGTGTGTGTGTGTGTGTGTGCAGCGTTAATGAGATGGTCTTGATTAGTGCATACAGTTGTTCATGTCGTCTCAGCTAACATAAGATAATCGCTGGCAAATTTTAACTGGAATGAGGTGAAGTACTTTCTCTCACCAGAAATGTTTACAACTGAAATAATTTACATATAATGGTCGCAAACTACACCACAGATACGTTCACCAGGACTGTTAACAACTGGAATGACTTACCAATAATAGTGGCAAACTACACCACAGATACGTTCCAAGACGGACGTGAGAAACGCTTCGCTTCATATCTACGACTGGCATCAACTGTGCCTCCGTGGTTACATGGGGAGTTTGCAGGTATTTTTTCTGGAATATCTCTTGCTTTTCTACTCTTAACGACGCTAATCCCTTTGCATCTCTTCTCCTCAATTATCACAAACAACCTCGGAAGCTTCCAGTAGTCTGTTGCTCTATGTATGCACTTGTATATCCTCACATCTGACTTCTCTCCCCGTCTACAGGACTTAATTTCGGCGTTTGCTATCGAGAGCTATCTTGATGGCCGAGTCCACCATCAGCTAGACCACGCAACACTCGGAGGGCCATAGCGTTTCCCGTGTAGTGTGTAGGCTTTTGCAACTCGAGAGTGAACCGTTGTTGTGTCTGTTTTTATCCTTACAACGCTAAGCTTTGGAACTCATTTACCTTTCCATTCTTTCCCTACCAACTGTGACTTGCCATCTTTTAAAATGGCAATTTCCCCTTATAAAAGAATAAACAGATTAATTTTCATTTCTTTCTTTCTTCTTTATTCTATACTTTTCTTGATACTTCATTCAAGACCTGGACTCTATGAGAACCTTTGTCCATAACTAAAGCCTAACAGCAATGTAATCGCAAATCCTCAAGGGCAATTCTGACAGAGGACGGACCAGTCTGGATGACTCGCAATAAAGCAATGAATAATGAAAGCCTCAGTACCACGGCTCGCACAAGATAATGATGCATTGCCACGTCAGTCACTAAAAAAACAGGTAAATGTGTTGTTCCAACTCGATATCCAGTGAAGATGTCAGATCTCCCGAGAAATGAAGTGCATACAATGTGCTTCGACTTCCACGCGGGGTTTCCACATCATAATAAAATCTTAAGAAGATCTACTAAAGATGCGATGATTCCTAAATCAAAAGAAGAAAACTCAATGTAATCATCCCGTGCTTGCTTCCCTCTGCTTGCTTGAGTGCCACTTAATACTGAAGACGATCTCAACCACATGATATAATGTGATTCTTGTGTTAATGCCAAGCCATCATTGTTGATACCCAGCTCTGTTTTCTTAGCAGTATAATCAGATGAGTTGCCTCAAACGTTACCATTCAGAGAATAAGACAAGAGCGTCTGAGGTGCGATGGTCAATACCGCTGACTATAGGTTGATTAGAAAGGGTAGTGAGTGGTGGGATGAAGAAGTAAGATTATTAGTGAAAGAGAAGAGAGAGGCATTTGGACAATTTTTGCAGGGAAAAAATGCAAATGACTGGGAGATGTATAAAAGAAAGAAGCAGGAGGTCAAGAGAAAGGTGCAAGAGGTGCAAAAGAGGACAAATGAGAGTTGGGGTGAAAGAGTATCATTAAACTTTAGGGAGAATAAAAAGAGGTTTTGGAAGGAGGTAAATAAAGTGCGTAAGGCAAGGGAGCAAATGGGAACTTCAGTGAAGGGCGCTAATGGGGAGGTGATAACAAGTAGTGGTGATGTGAGAAGGAGATGGAGTGAGTATTTTGAAGGTTTGTTGAATGTGTTTGATGATAGAGTGGCAGATATAAGGTGTTTTGGTCGAGGTGGTGTGCAAAGTGAGAGCGTTAGGGAAAATGATTTGGTAAACAGAGAAGAGGTAGTAAAAGCTTTGTGGAAGATGAAAGCCGGCAAGGCAGCAGGTTTGGATGGTATTGCAGTGGAATTTATTAAAGAAGGGGGTGACTGTATTGTTGACTGGTTGGTAAGGTTATTTAATGTATGTATGATTCATGGTGAGGTGCCTGAGGATTGGCGGAATGCTTGCATAGTGCTATTGTACAAAGGCAAGAGGGGATAAGAGTGATTGCTCAAATTACAAAGGTATAAGTTTGTTGAGTATTCCTGGTAAATTATATGGGAGGGTATTGATTGAGAGGGTGAAGGCATGTACAGAGCATCAGATTTGGGAAGAGCAGTGTGGTTTCAGAAGTGGTAGAGGATGTGTGGATCAGGTGTTTGCTTTGAAGAATGTATGTGAGAAATACTTAGAAAAGCAAATGGATTTCTATGTAGCATTTATGGATCTGGAGAAGGCATATGATAGAGTTGATAGAGATGCTCTGTGGAGGGTATTAAGAATATATGGTGTGGGAGGCAAGTTGTTAGAAGCAGTGAAAAGTTTTTATCTAGGATGTAAGGCATGCGTACGTGTATGAAGAGAGGAAAGTGATTGGTTCTCAGTAAATGTAGGTTTGCGGCAGGGGTGCGTGATGTCTCCATGGTTGTTTGATTTGTTTATGGATGGGGTTGTTAGGGAGGTGAATGGAAGAGTTTTGGAAAGAGGGGCAAGTATGCAGTCTGTTGTGGATGAGAGAGCTTGGGAAGTGAGTCAGTTGTTGTTCGCTGATGATACAGCGCTGGTGGCTGATTCATGTGGGAAACTGCAGAAGCTGGTGACTGAGTTTGGTAAAGTGTGTGAAAGAAGAAAGTTAAGAGTAAATGTAAATAAGAGCAAGGTTATTAGGTACAGTAGGGTTGAGGGTCAAGTCATTTGGGAGGTAAGTTTAAATGGAGAAAAACTGGAGGAAGAAAAGTGTTTTAGATATCTGGGAGTGAATCTGGCAGCGGATGGAACCATGGAAGCGGAAGTGAGTCATAGGGTGGGGGAGGGCGAGAAAATTCTAGGAGCCTTGAAGAATGTTTGGAAATCGAGAACATTATCTCGGAAAGCAAAAATGGGTATGTTTAAGGGAATAGTGGTTCCAACAATGTTGTACGACTGCGAGGCGTGGGCTATGGATAGAGTTGTGCGCAGGAGGATGGATGTGCTTGAAATGAGATGTTTGAGGACAATATGTGGTGTGAAGTGGTTTGATCTAGTAAGTAATGTAAGGGTAAGAGAGATGTGTGGAAATAAAAAGAGTGTGGTTGAGAGAGCAGAAGAGGATGTTTTGAAATGGTTTGGTCACATGGAGAGAATGAGTGAGGAAAGATTGACCAAGAGGATTTATGTGTCAGAGATGGAGGGAACGAGGAGAAGTGGGAGACCAAATTGGAGGTGGAAAGATTGAGTGAAAAAGATTTTGAGTGATCGGGGCCTGAACATGCAGGAGGGTGAAAGGCGTGCAAGGAATAGAGTGAATTGGAACAATGTGGTATACCGGGGTCGACGTGCTGTCAATGGATTGAACCAAGGCATGTGAAGCGTCTGGGGTAAACCATGGAAAGTTGTGTGGGGCCTGGATGTGGAAAGGGAGCTGTGGTTTCGGTGCATTATTACATGACAGCTAGAGACTGAGTGTGAACGAATGGGGCCTTTGTTGTCTTTTCCTAGCGCTACCTAGCACACATGAGTGGGGAGGGGGTTGTTATTCCATGTGTGGCGAGGTGGCGATGGGAATAAATAAAGGCAGACAGTAAGAATTATGTACATGTGTATATATGTATATGTCTCTGTGTGTATATATATGTATGTGTAGGTGTGTATATTTGTGTGTGTGGACGTGTATGTATATACATGTGTATGTGGGTGGGTTGGGCCATTTCTTTCGTCTGTTTCCTTGCGCTACCTCGCTAACACGGGAGACAGCGACAAAGCAAAATGAATATAAATAAATAGTATATATATATATATATATATATATATATATATATATATATATATATATATATATATATTATCCCTGGGGATAGGGGATTAAGAATACTTCCCACGTATTCCCTGCGTGTCGTAGAAGGCGACTAAAAGGGGAGGGAGCGGGGTGCTGGAAATCCTCCCCTCTCGTTTTTTTTTTTTTTTTTTTTTTCAAAAGAAGGAACAGAGGGGGCCAGGTGAGGATATTCCAAAAAAGGCCCAGTCCTTTGCTCTTAACGCTACCTCGCTAACGCAGGAAATGGCGAATAGTTTAAAAGAAAGATATATATATATATATATATATATATATATATATATATATATATATATATATATATATATATATATATATATATATATATATATATATATATATATATATATATATATATATATATATATATATATATATATATATATATATATATATATATATATATATATATATATATATATATATATATATATATATATATATATATATATATATGGTCATGATTGGAACATGGAACTGCCCACACCATCTTACCAACCATAAACACAAGATAACTTTATATCCACCTGGAGCTCGTGGTGGTGTTCATCCTGTGACCGTATACCTGCTGATTCATCAGACATTCCTCTCAGTTCCGAGCACCTTTTAACATAAGTGATCGACCTGCTGCAACCAAGAGCTTTCTCTTCGTCCCTCAAGACTTGTCTGATTCAGAGTATTGCTGACGTGAATAGCGCTTGATCAGTGTCAGCTCCTGGTGGTCGAACTTCGCACCCTTAATACTGTTGTCTACTCTCCCGGGTCAGGCAGGAAGCAAATGTTACAATTTATGATTTTCATGAGCTCATTATTGGCTTGACAGAAATGCGCTCCCATGACACTTCATGAGACTGTATGTACTATGTATGGAGAAGGTTAGTGATGTCCTTGATCAGCAGTGAACACGATACCATATCCATACATTGCCAGAGCATCAGCGTCACCAAGACACGAACTTTACCTTTTCTGCTTCCATGGCTGAAGCACTAGAGGTACCAGTTCACCGACTCAGTTAGACTACATGCCACGTCCAGGAGTCCCTCACATCTTTGAAGGACCCATAACGGTAAGTGGACTACTTTCCCACATGCCTTCATAACATGTCTTGGACTGACTACAAGACGTCGTCCAGTGGGTCTCCTGCTGTTTGACTGTTGGTCATATAAACTATGAGCCCTAAAGACCTACAGACTTCAACCATCATCAATGACCTCTGCAACCAGCTGTATGGTCTTCATAGACTGTAACATTACCACATGAGAATGCCAGCGATAACTAAACTGCCAACTGAAACTAAACAGCTTTTCACACAGTTTTAACTGTACAGGACAAAATCTGCCATCTGTTACCAGCAAATAGATGTAGTTCTGCTTTACCCCAGTACGGTAGTTACTATTAAGATATAGGAAATTACCTTACACATAGTTTTCGCTCTAAACTAGGCCAGTGAACACTGCATCCCATAATACTTCAAGATTCCCTTGTCATACGTTCCACCAGTTCAACGTTCCTTACGAGATGACTCCACATTACATGTCACCATTATTACAGTGGGATGTCACAGTATCATTTCTCATTGTCTTCAACGTTCATTTTTGGATATGAACCAAACTCGTGGCCTGTAAGTAGCATGTCTATCAAAGAAAGCTTTATGTCTTTGGCCACCCTGTAGGGTTGGGTCGGGAGACCAGGCAAGTTCTGCAAATTGAACCCCACGAAAGGTGCACGTACGCACGTCATCCACCGAAAGTAAATAGGTATGGAGTTCAGGATGATGTATAGTCATATAGTCACCTATCCTCTAGGGCAGGAGTACACCATCCCCTCATACTTCACTCATGCTTGCTAAGCGTCATGAGCGTGAGAACTGGTCAGCATGACACGACCCTGTTCACTGTCAGGGGAAGCGGCGTGGTGCCCCATGCAAAGTCTGCATCAGCTCGGCCTACTCTTAGGAGATCCCCGTCACACAGGGATGTAACACGGCATTATCAGCCGTCACACCTACACTGCATACGTCACGCTTCAACATCACAACCAGCCTGTGGATGGCGGGCAGGAGGATGTCTGATTCACCTGTGGCGGCGATGGAGATGGTGCAGCGAGACATAAAGCCTTCGTCCTGCAGGAGAAACAGGCGCTACTTTACCTCATAAAACATCACTTCAGGCAGACATGGAAGGGCCTCGTTCCTCTCCTGGCGGGGCCAATCCCAGGATTTGATCCCTCGCTGCCCAGGGTCCGACTACCACGTGTGTCCTCGGTCGCTACCCATGTATATCCTCGGTCGCTACCACGTGTGTCCTCGGTCGCTACCACGTGTCCTCGGTCGCTGACATGTGTAATCGGCCGCGACATTTGACCTTGGCCGCTACAACTTGTGTCCTCGGTCGCTACTATCTGACCAGCAGCACTGCAGGCCACGCACGTGGTACAGAAAGCTTCGACCCTCCACGCACATGGGACCAGCAGCTTTGGCCCGCCACGCTTAGGGGACCGACAGCCTCGACCCTCCACGTTCAGGAGACCGATAGCCTCGACCTTCCACGCTCAGGGAACCAACAGCCTCGACCCTCCACGCTCAGGGGATCGACAACTTCGACCATCTACGCTGAGGGGACCGACAGCCTCGACTCTTCACGTTCAAGGGACCGACAGCTTCGGCCATCTACGCTCAGGGGACCGACAGCCTCGATCCGCCACGCTCAAGGAACCGACAGCCTCGACCCTCTACGCTCAGGGGACAGACAGCCTCTACTTTCCACGCTCAGGGGACCAAGAGCCTTGACCTCCCACGCTCAGGGTACCGACAGCCTCATACCTTCACGCTCAGGGGACCAACAGCCTCAACCCTCCACGCTCACGGGACCGACAGCTTCGACCCTCCACGCTCAGGGGACAAACAGCCTCGACCTTCTACGCCCAGGGGACCGACAGCCTCGACCCCCCACGCTTAGGGGATCGACAGCCTCGACCCTCAACGCTCACGGGACTTACAGCCTCGACCCTCCACGTTCAGGAGACCGACAGCCTCTACCCTCCACGCTGAGGAGACCGACAGCCTCGGCCCTCCACGCTTAGGAGACAGACAGCCTCGACCCTCCACGCTTACGGTACCGACAGCCTTGACCCTCCACTCTGAAGGGAACGACAGACTCGACTCTCCACGCGCACGGGACCAACAGCCTCGACCCTCCATCCAGGCTCAAGGGACCGACAGCCTCGACCCTTCACGTTGAAGGGACCGACAGCCTCGACCCTCCACGCCCAGGAGACCGACAGCCTCGACCCTCCACGCTCACGGAACCGACAGCCTGGACCATCCACGCTCAGGAGACCAACAGCCTTGAGCCTCCACGCTCAAGGGACCGACAGCCTCGACCCTCCACGCTCAGGACAACGACAGCCTCGACCCTCCACGTTCAAGGGACCGACAGCCTCGACCCTCCACGCTCAGGAGACAGACAGCTTCAATCTTCCACGCCCAGGGGACCGACAGGCTCGACCCTCCACGTTCAAGGGACCGACAGCCTCGACCCTCTACGCTCAGGAGACAGACAGCTTCAACCTTCCACGCCCAGGGGACCGACAGGCTCGACCCTTCCCGCTCAGGGGACAGACAACTTCGACCTTCCACTCCCAGGGGACCGACAGGCTCGACCCTCCACGCTCAGGGGATTGACAGTCTCGACCCTCCACGCTCAGGAGACCGACAGCCTCGACCCTCCACTCTCACGGGACCGACAGCCTCGATCCTCCACGCTCACGTGACCAACAACTTCGACCATCAGCGCACAAGGGACCGACAGCCTCGACCCTCCACGTTCAGGGGACCGACAGCTTCGACCATCTACGCTCAAGGGACCGACAGCCTCGACCCGCCACACTCAGAGGATAGACAGCCTCGATTTCCACGCTCAGGGGACCAACAGACTCGTCCTTCAACGCTCAGGGAACCGACAGCCTCGACCCTACGTGCTCAGGGGACCAACAGCCTCGACCCTCCACGCTCAGGGGACAAACAGCCTCGATCGTCCACGCTCAGGAAACCAACAGCCTCCATCCTCTACACTCTGAAGACTGACTGCCTCGACCTTCCACGCCCAGGAGACCGACAGCCTCGACTCTTCACGCTCAGGGGATCGACAGCCTCGACCGTTACCCTCAGGAGAACGAGAGCCTTGACCCTCCACACCCATGGGACCGACAGCCTCGACCCCCCACGTTGAGGAGACCAACAGCCTCGACCCTCCACGCTCAGGGGACCGACAACCTCGACCCCATCCACGCTCACGAGACCGACAGCCTCGACCCTCCACGCTCAAGGGAACGACAGCCTCGACCCTCCACGTTTAGGGGACCTACAGCTTCGACCATTCACGCTAAGGAGATAGACAGCCTCGACCCTCCACGCTCACAAGACCGACAACTTCTACTTTCTGCGCACAAGGGACCGACAGCTTCGACCCTCCACGTTCAGGGGAGCGACAACTTCGACTATCTACGCTCAAGGGACCGACAGCCTCGACCCTCCACATTTAGGAGATAGACAGCCTCGATTTCCACGTTCAGGGGACCAACAGATTCGTCGTTCAACGCTCAGGGGACCGACGGCCTCGACTCTCCGCGCTCAGGGGACCAATAGCCTTGATCCTCCACGCTAAGGGGACCGACAGCCTCGACCCTCCATGCTCACGGGACCGACAAACTCGACCCTCCACGCCAAGGGGACCAAGAGCCTTGACCCTCCACGTTCACGGGACAGACAACCTCGACCTTTCACACCCAGGGGACCGACAGCCTCGACCCTTTACGCTCAGGGGATCGACAGCCATGACCCTCCACGCTCAGGAGACCGACACAGTCGACCCCCGCGCTCACCGGACCAACAGCTTCGACCCTCCACGCTCAGGAGACCGACAGCCTCAACCCTCCACACTCTAGGGACCGACAGCCTCGACCCTCCACGCTTACGGGACCGACAGCCTTGACCCTCAACACCCAGGAAACCGACAGCCGCAGCCTTCCACGCTCAAGATGACCGACAGCCTCGACCCTCCACGCTCAGGGGATCGAAAGCCTCTACCCTCCACGATCAGGGGACCGACAGCCTCGGCCCTTCACGCTCAAGGGACAGATAGCCTCGACCTTCCACGCCCAGGGGACCGACAGGCTCGACCCTCCACGTTCAGGGGACAGACAGCCTCGACCTTCCACACCCAGGGGACCGACAGGCTCGACCCTCCATGCTCAGGGGATCCAAAGCCTCGACCCTTCACGCTCAGGGGACAGACAGCCTCGACCTTCCACGCTTACGGGACCGACAGCCTCGACCCTCCACGCTCAAGAGACCGACAGCTTCGATCCTCTGCGCTTACGGGACCGACAGTCTCGATCCTCCACGCTCACGGGATCGACAGCCTCGACCCTCCACGCTCACGGGACCGACAGGCTCGACCCTCCATGCTCAAGGGACCGACAGTCTCGACCATCCACGCTCAGGGGACGATAGCATCGATCCTCCACGTTCAGGGGATCGACAGCCTCGACCTTCTACGCCCAGGGGACCGACAGCCTCGACCATCCATGCTCAGGGGATCGACAGCCTCGACTCTCCACGCTCAGGGGACCGACAGCCTCGACCCTCCAGGCTCAGGGGAGACCAACAGCCTCGACCCTCCACGCTCAGGAGATCGACAGCCTCGACCCTCCTCGCTCAGGGGAGACCAACAGCCTCGACCCTCCACGCTCAGGAGATCGACAGCCTCGACCCTCCACACTCAGGGGACCGACAGCCTCGACCCTCCAGGCTCAGGGGACACATAGCATCGACCCTCCACGCTCAGGGTATCGACAGCCTCGACCCTCCACGCTCAGGAGATCGACAGCCTCGACCCTCCACACTCAGGGGACCGACAGCCTCGACCCTACACGCTCAGGGGGTCGACAGCCTCGACCTTCCACGCCCAGGGGACCGACAGCCTCGAACCCTCCATGCTCAGGAGACCGACAGCCTCGACCCTCCACACTCAGGAGACCGACAGCCTCGACCCTTCACGCTCAGGGGATCGACCTCCTCGACCATCCACGCTCAGGGAACCGACAGCCTCGACCCTCCACGCCTACGGGACCGACAGCCTCGATCCTCCACGCTCAGGAGACTGACAGCTTCGACCCTTCACGCTCACGGGACCGACAGCCTCGACCCTTCACGCTCAGGAGATCGATAGCCTCGACCCTCCACGCTCAGGGGATCGACCTCCTCGACCATCCACGCTCAGGGAACCGACAGCCTCGACCTTCCACGCTTACGGGACCAACAGCCTCAACCCTCCACGCTTCGAAGAGCGAGAGCCCTCGACCCTGCACGCTCACGGGACCGACAACCTCAACCCTCCACGATAAGGAGACCTACCGCCTCGACCCTCCACGCTCAGCAGACAGACAGCTTCGACCCTCCACGCTCACGAGACCGACAGCCTTGACCCTCCACGTTCAGGGGACCAACAGCCTCGACTCGTCACGCTCAAGGGGCCGGCAGCCTTGACCCCCCCTCGCTCAAGGGACCGACAGCCTCGACCCTCCACGCTCAGGGGACCGACAGCCTCGACCCTCCACGCTCAGGGGACCGATAGCCTCGACCCTCCACGCTCAGGGGACCGACAGCCTCGACCCTCCACGCTCAGGGGACCGATAACTTCGACTCACCACGATTAGGAAACCGACAGCTTCGACCCTCCACACTCAGGAGAACGAGAGGCTCGACCCTCCATGTTCAGTGGACAGACAGCTTTCGACCTTCCACGCTTACAGGACTGACAGCTTGGACCCGCAATGCTGGGACCACATAATCGCTACCCTATGTAACGATCCCCATCACCATCACTTGAACTATCACCATCATCACCTTAGTTCCGTCAGTCACTTTCATCACTTTCATCATGCACACCACCGTCAACATAACCACAACTACAACCATCACCACCACCACCACCATCACCATCACTTCCCTCACCACCATTATCACCACCACCGCCATCACCTCCAACACCATCATCCCACCACCATTACCTCCACCACCATCACCCCACCACCATCACCCCACCACCATCACCCCACCACCATCACCTCCACGAACATCACCTCCACCAACTCCACTGATATCAACATCACCATAACCACCACGTGTGGCCACACTCCTCCCACCACCAACAACAACAACACCACACTCTCCACCAACAACACCGCCTCTGTAGCCACCATACCACACCACCACTACTGTGTGTACTGCCACCATCACCACCAACACCACAATGACCAGCAGCAGCATCACCACCAACACTCCCTACCACCAAAACGCATCACCACCAACACTCATCACCACCACTACCACCAACACTCATCACCACCACTATCACCAACACTCATCACCACCACTACCACCAACACTCATCACCACCACTACCACCAACACTCATCACCACCACTACCACCAACACTCATCACCACCACTACCACCAACACTCATCACCACCACTATCACCAACACTCATCACCACCACTACCACCAACACTCATCACCACCACTATCACCAACACTCATCACCACCACTACCACCAACACTCATCACCACCACTACCACCAACACTCATCACCACCACTACCACCAACACTCATCACCACCACTACCACCAACACTCATCACCACCACTATCACCAACACCTAAACTAGTACCACCATCACCGTCCCCTCAACCACGACCTCACAACCCCCACTGCGGCTCCCCACCACGACCCCATCAACCATGATCTCCACCCACGACCCCCTGAATGGCCGGCCCATCGTCACCATCATCCCCCCCTTCCAACCCGACCACCGTCCCTCATCGCCTGCATGACCCTTCACCCGCCCTGCAGCGCCACCCTCAACTCCCTGCATGACCCTGCATCCCCAAGCACTACCACCCACACTCCCTTTAACATCTCCCAACCCCACAAAACAACCAACCACCTTCCATTACGGCTCTCCCTCCCAGCAGCACCACCCATCACTCCCAGCAGCACCACCCATCACTCCCAGCAGCACCACCCATCACACCCAGCAGCACCACCCATCACTCCCAGCAGCACCACCCATCACACCCAGCAGCACCACCCATCACTCCCAGCAGCACCACCCATCACTCCCAGCAGCACCACCCATCACACCCAGCAGCACCACCCACCACCCCAGCAGCACCACCCATCACTCCCAGCAGCACCACCCATCACTCCCAGCAGCACCACCCATCACTCCCAGCATCACCACCCATCACCCCAGCAGCACCACCCATCACACCCAGCAGCACCACCCATCACTCCCAGCAGCACGACCCATCACACCCAGCAGCACCACCCATCACTCCCAGCATCACCACCCATCACACCCAGCAGCACCACCCATCACTCTCAGCAGCACGACCCATCACACCCAGCAGCACCACCCATCACTCCCAGCAGCACCACCCACCACCCCAGCAGCACCACCCATCACTCCCAGCAGCACCACCCACCACCCCAGCAGCACCACCCATCACTCCCAGCAGCACGACCCATCACCCCAGCAGCACCACCCATCACTCCCAGCAGCACCACCCACCACCCCAGCAGCACCACCCATCACTCCCAGCAGCACGACCCATCACCCCCAGCAGCACCATCCATCACTCCCAGCAGCACCACCCATCACCCCAGCAGCACCACCCACCACCCCAGCAGCACGACCCATCACTCCCAGCAGCACGACCCATCACACCCAGCAGCACCACCCATCACTCCCAGCAGCACCACCCACCACCCCAGCAGCACCACCCACCACCCCAGCAGCACCACCCATCACTCCCAGCAGCACCACCCATCACACCCAGCAGCACCACCCACCACCTTCCCAGCAGCACCACCCACCACCCCCTGCACTACCCCCACCTTCCCAGCAGCACCACCCACCACCCCAGCATCACCACCCACCACCCCAGCATCACCACCCACCACCCCAGCAGCACCACCCACCACCCCAGCAGCACCACCCACCACCCCCCAGCAGCACCACCCATCACTCCCAGCAGCACCACCCACACCCCCCAGCAGCACCACCCATCACTCCCAGCAGCACCACCCACACCCCCCAGCAGCACCACCCACCACCTCCTGCACTACCCCCACCTTCCCAGCATCACCACCCATCACTCCCAGCAGCACCACCCATCACACCCAGCAGCACCACTCACCACCCCAGCAGCACCACCCACCACCCAGCACTACCCCCACCTTCCCAGCAGCACCACCCACCACCTCCTGCACTACCCCCACCTTCCCAGCAGCACCAGGGCGGCGGCACACTCCACGGGGCGCCCCAGGGGACCTGCCTCACCTAAGGCACTTATCGTCCCTCTGGCAACTCCCTTTGAAATATTAATCTAATTTGCCTTCAGCCCTGGCTTTACTGGCCCGGCCGCGCCCCGCCAGTTGAAAAGCTTTCCAAACAAGGTTAATGTTTCAGCAGGCCTTCCCTGCTGCCTCGTGCTCTGCTGGTGACTGTAATACAGCAGGCCTTCCCTGCTGCTTCCTGCAGTGGTGGTAACTGGAATACAGCAGACCTTCTCTGCTACCTGCTGCCTCCTGCTGTGCTGGTAACTGTAATGCAGCAGGTTTACACTGCTGCCGGCTGCTGTAGTGGTGACTGCAACACAGCAGGCCTTCCCTGCTGCCTCCTGCTCTGCTGGTGACTGCAACACAGCAGGCCTTCCCTGCTACCTCCTGCTCTGCTGGTGACTGTAATACAGCAGGTCTTCCCTGCTGCTCCCTGCATTGGTGGTAACAGGAATACAGCAAGACTTGCCTGCTACCTGCTATAATGATGACTATAGCATAGGAAGCCTTCCTGCTGCTTGTTGTCTCCTTCTCTGTTGTTATAGTCGTAAATATGATGCAGCAGACCTGCCCTGCTGCCTTCTACTATAGTGAATGACATGGTGCAGCAAACCTTCCCTGCTGCGTGCAGCATCCTCCTGTTTCCTGCTGCCTCGTTCGCTGCTGATGTGGTCAGTATGGTAGGTCAGGTCTTCCCTGCTGCCTCCTGCTGTGGTGGTCAGTATGGTGGGTCAGGTCCTCCCTGCTGCCTCCTGCTGTGGTGGTCAGTATGGTGCGTCAGGTCCTCCCTGCTGCCTCCTGCTGTGGTGGTCAGTATGGTGCGTCAGGTCCTCCCTGCTGCCTCCTGCTGTGGTGGTCAGTATGGTGCGTCAGGTCCTCCCTGCTGCCTCCTGCTGTGGTGGTCAGTATGGTGCGTCAGGTCCTCCCTGCTGCCTCCTGCTGTGGTGGTCAGTATGGTGCGTCAGGTCCTCCCTGCTGCTTCCCGCCTCCTGTTGTGGTGGGAAGGATGGCACAGGAGGCCTGTCTGCTGCCTCCTGCTGCCTTCTGCCTCACGCTTTGCTGTCTATCTCTCAGCTGCTGTTGCCGCTGTTTCAGTTACTACAGTGATCAATATAGTGCAGCAGCCATCTTCCACCGTCAGCTTTTGTGCTGTTTCTGCTGTTGTCATGGCCCCTGTGGTGCAGCAAAGGCTTCCTTGCTGCTCTTCGTTCTGTTGCGTTGCTGTTAGGGTCAATGTGGTGCAGGCGCCCTGTTCTGCTGCTTCCCCTTCTGCTGTGACGATGGTGATGGATTTCGGCAAATCTGCCCTACGCGTCTGCTACTTACTGCTGTGGTGAGGTTCATTAAGCAGGCTCGTCATGTTCTCCCTTAATGTGCTATGGTGATGGAAACAGTGATGGTGATAACGATGGTGACAGAGCTATAGTGCTATTGATGGTGGTGACAGAGTTAAAGTGCTGCTGATGATGGTGACAGAGCTATAGTAATGCTAAGTATGATGACAGAGCTAAAGTTCTGTTACTGATGGTGAATTGAGCTATAGTGATGCTAGAGCGCTGAAGGTGACAGTGACAGGTAGATTGTTGTTGATGATGGTGACAGAGTCAGAGTGCTGATGGTGACAAACCTAAAGTGTTGTTGATGATGGTGTTAGAGCCAGAGTGCTAATGGTGATGTTGACAGAGTTATCGTACAGTTAATGATAGTGGCAGAGATATAGTGATGGTGAAATATCCATAATATTTTTGATGATTGTGACAGTAATGGTGTCGATAATGATGATGAGAGAGCCATCGTGTTACTAATGATGGTGATAATGATAGTGATGAAGATTGCAGAAGATATGATGTTCATGACGACAAGAAACACCACAACGTCTGCACATAACAGGTCTATGTTGGTTAGAAGACGAAAGACAGAGAAACGGTTTGAAGGATCACATTTACATTCAACTCTTCATTACCATCAATACCCACATAGAAGTTACAAGTTTTACTTTTTCTGAAGATTTATGAATAACAGCAAGAAGAAAGTGAGCATAATGTATTGTTAGAACTTACCATGAATTTGTTGCGGTCACATGATTTGCATATACAGTGCTTCACCAGAGGCTACCAACTTTTCCCAGGATGCCAAGCGCCCGTTCTGGGCCAGAAAATCCCATTTTCTCCAACATCAGTTATACCACAAACCAACTAATTCTCTATAATTTGTCCGTCAGTCTATACGGCTATAAGCTAGGCGGAAACCGCTTACGTTTACGGTGCTAATCACATGAAAGAGGCGTAGTTTTTTTCGTAACATGAGCCAAAAGTATTAAGCCGGCTCCCACCTAAGACAAATGGTTCACCTAGTTTATTCTCATCGACCAAATCACTATTCTATATATATATATATATATATATATATATATATATATATATATATATATATATATATATATATATATATATATATATATATATATATGTATGTAAGTATTTTTTTTCATACTATTCGCCATTTCCCGCGTCAGCAAGGTAGCGTTAAGAACAAAGGACTGAGCCTTTGAGGGAACATATATATATATATATATATATATATATATATATATATATATATATATATATATATATATATATATGTATGCGGACCTCCGTGATGTAGCGATTCGCTTTCCTGACCTTATAGCACTCACAGACCGCACAAGGTCGAGCACTTGGGTCGAATTCTATTTGCGGCAGTTGGTCCAAAGTCAACCCAGCTATTCATCCATTCCTAGGCTCAGGCTAAGGTATAAGTGTGTGTGTGTGTGTGTGTGCGTAAATATATATATATATATATATATATATATATATATATATATATATATATATATATATATATATATATATATATATATATATATATATATATATATATATATATATATATATATATATATATATATTGCAAAGAATCACAATTTTAAGCGTTATAGTTCTCTTATCAAAAGTCTGTCATCTTTGTCCCCTTCATTGCCATATATGTATGGACTTATCAAAATATATAAACAGAATTTTCCAGCAAGATCTATAGTGAGTTCAGTAGGCTCCATCATATATAAATTGTCAAAATGGTTAGTTTATTAAGTCCTTTAGTGGGTAAGGTATCCAATTCTAATATCATGAACAATGTGGATTTAGTCAACAAGCTAAACAATATCAATGTTAATTTTGATTTCAAACTAGTTAACTTTGATGTTTCCTCACTTTTCACTAAAGTTCCAGTTGATGACCTTTTAGAATATTTGTTTGATATCTTGAATGATATTCATTTACCTGTTTCAAATTCTGTTTTCATTGAACTGATAAAATTGTGTTTATAATGATGTGTATTTCAATTCAATGGAGATTATAATGCTCAAAAATTTGGTATGGCAACGGGTAACCTTCTTTCACTTGTACTAAGTAATCTTCATATGGAATTTTTTGAAACAACATTACTAAAGGATATCTTATCTTCTAATGCAATTTGGTTTAGGTATGTAATTGATGTTATTGTGTTTGGCCAACAAATGAAAATTTGCAAATATTTCTCCCCTTACTTAACAATCTAGTACTTTCCATCAAATTTTCTGTAGAAATTGAAAATAATTTGTATGTCACCATTTTTAGATTACATGATCCATAGACAAGGAAACAAGTTTAAGTTTAGCATATACAGAAAACCCACCAATGTATGCTCATATATCCATTATTACTCATCTCAACATGACAGAGTTAAATTATCATCATTTCAATCTATGTTCCTTAGGGCATTACGTATTTGCAGTCCAGAGTTTATTGATGATGAGTTTGAGAAGATACATTCTACTGTTTCTAAGTTAAAGCACCCTAGATCTTTCATCGATAAATCCCTTAAGTTAGCAAAGATATCACTTCATAGAGTTGAACTCAAACCTCCCATTGACACCGAGAATCTTTTAGTTCTCCCGGTTAATAATAATTTTACTTTACTTCCCATGTTGCTTAAATCATTTAATGTGAATGTTGCCTTCAGCAACAATAATACTATAAAGAATATCTTAATCAGGAATTCACCAGAAAATTCTCCTGGATGCATCTATACAGTGCCATGTAGAAATTGTGATCAGTTTTATGTTGGGTAGACTGGTAAGGATTTTCTGTTAGAACGGGACAAGAATCAAATGCCTTGTTTAATCACGTTAAAAACTATGATCATTGTATTGATTGGAGTAATGCCATCTCAGTTATTAAATCTAACTCTATTACCACGAAAAATATCTTTGAATCTTCTATTATCAAATACACAAAGAATTATAATCTTAATATCAGTGATGGTCTATACAAATTAGATAACGTTATTGTTGATAAAATTTGTAAAATGATAAGTTTATGAACGCTCGTTGTCTGTCGTGGACAATCGCATGTTTACCAAATGGCGTCCTAGCTTCGTCTCTTCGATGTAAATCAACTGACTGTTATACTTCTCTCTTATATCTCCCCTGATAATGTGATCATTACACGAAAGTGCACTTGGGAACTTTTCGTGTTTCATTTTCCCGTGGACTCATAGGAATATATATACATATATATATATATATATATATATATATATATATATCCCTGGGGATAGGGGACAAAGAATACTTCCCACGTATTCCCTGCGTGTCGTAAAAGGCGACTAAAAGGGGAGGGAGCGGGGGGCTGGAAATCCTCCCCTCTCGTTTTTTTTTTTCCAAAAGAAGGAACAGAGAATTGGGCCAGGTGAGGGTATTCCCTCAAAGGCCCAGTCCTCTGTTCTTAACGCTACCTCGCTAATGCGGGAAATGGCGAACAGTTTGAAAGAAGAAAGAAAGATATATATATATATATATATATATATATATATATATATATATATATATATATATATATATATATATATATATATATATATATATATATATATACACACATATATATATATATATATATATATATATATATATATATATATATATATATATATATATATATATATATATATATATATATATATATATATATATATATATATATATATATATATATATATATATATATATACACACATATATATATATATATATATATATATATATATATATATATATATATATAGATAGATAGATAGATAGATAGATAGATGTATCTGTTTCCCCTTTTAGAAAGTTGAAATACAAGAAGAGGAGGGTTTCTAGCCCCCCGCTCCCGTCCCCTTTAGTCGCCTTCTACGACACGTGAGGAATGCGTAGGAAGTATTTTTATTGCTGTTTTTAATATATACACACACACACGTATACAAAAACGCCCACACACGCACATATGCATACATACATACATACACATTTCAACGCATACATACATATGAATTCGCAGACATATACATATATGCACATGTATATATTCATACTTGCTGCCTTCATCCATTCCTGTCGCCATCCCGCCACACATGAAATAGCACCCCCACCCCCTCCAGCGCAGGAAAAGACAAAAAGGCCACATTCGTCCACACTCAGTCTCTAGCTGTCACGTGTAAAGCACCGAAACCACAGCTCCCTTTCCACATACAGGCCTCACACACCTTCCCATGGTTTACCCCAGAAGCTTCAAATGTCCTGGTTTAATCCATTGACAGCACGTAGACCCCGGTATATCACATCATTCCAATTCACTCTATTCCTTGCACGCCTTCACCCTCCTGTCTGTTCAGGCCCCGATCACTCAAAATCTTCGCTCCATCCTTCCACCTCCAATTTGGTCTCCCGCTTCTCGTCGTTCCCTCCACCTCTGACACATATATCCTCTTTGTTAATCTTTCCTCACTCATTCTCTCCATGTATCCAAACCATTTCAACGCACCCTCTTCTGCTCTCTCAACCACTCTTCTTATAACTACGTATCTCTCTTACCCTTTCATTACTTACTCGATCAAACATTTCATTTCCAACACATTCACCCTCCTCCGCACAACCCTATCCATAGCCCATGCCTCGCAACCCACTGTTGGAGCCACTATTCCTTCAAACATACCCATTTTTGATTTCCAAGATAACGTTCTCGACTTCCATACATTATTCAACGCTCCCAGAACCATGGCTCCCTTCCCCACCCTGTGACTCACTTTCTCTTCCATGCTTCCATCCGCTGCTAAGTCCACTCCCCGATATCTAAAGCACTTTATTTCTCCAGTTTTCCTCCATTCAAACTTACCTCCCAATCAACTTGTCTCTCAAACCTATTGAACCTACTAACCTTGCTCTTATTCACATTTATTCTCAACTTTCTTCTTTCACACACCAAACTCAGTCACCAACTTCTGCAGTTTCTCACCCGAATCAGCCACCAGATCTGTATCATCAGTGAACAACAACTGACTCACTTCCCATGCCCTCTCATCCACAACAGACTGCATACTCGTCCCTGTATCCAAAACTCTTGCATTCACCTCCTTAACCACCCTATCCATAAGCAAATTAAACAACCATGGAGACATCACGCACTGCTGCTGTAAACCGACATTCACTGGGAACCAGTCACTTTCCTCTCTTCCTACTCCTACATATACATTCCTTACATCCTTGGTAAAAACTTTTCACTGCTTCTGGCAACTTACCTCCCACGCCATATACTTTTGAGACCTTCCCAAAGCATCTCTATTAACACTATCTTATGCATTCCGCCAATCCTCAGGCACTTCACCATGGTCCATACACACAGTGAATATCCTTACCAACCAATCAACAAAACAGTCACCCGCTTTTAAAATAAATTCCAAACCCGCCGTCTTCCTGGCTTTCATCTTCAACAAAGTTTTCACTACCTCTTCTCTGTTTACCAAACCATTCTCTCTGACTCTCTCACTTCGCACACCACTCCGACCAAAACACCCTACATCTGCCACTCTATCATCAAACACATTAAACAAACCTTCAAAATACTCGCTCCTTCTCCTTCTCACTTCATCACTGCTTGTTATTACCTCCCCATTTGCCCCCTTCACCGATGTTCTCATTTGTTCTCATGTCTTACACACTTTATTTACTTCCTTCTAAAACATCTTTTCATTCTCCCTAAAATTTAATGATACTATCTTACCCCAACTCTCATTTGAGCTCTTTTTCAACCCTCGCACCTTTCTCTTCACCTCATACCAATTTTTTTTATACATCTCCCAGTCATTTGCATTACTACCCTGCAAAAATCTTCTTTATCCCACCAGTGATGGGTGACTTGAATGCAAAGGTGAATAATGTGGCAGTTGAGGGAATAATTGGTGCACATGGGGTGTTCAGTGTTGTAAATGGAAATGGTGAGGAGCTTATGGATTTGCGTGTTGAAAAAGGACTGGTGATTGGGAATACCTGGTTTAAAAAGAGAGAGATATACATAAGTATACGTATGTAAGTAGGATAGATGGCAAGAGAGCGTTATTGGATTACATGTTCATTTACAGGCGCGTGAAAGAGACTTTTGGATGTTAATGTGCTGAGAGGTGCAACTGGAGGGATATCTGATAATTATCTTCTGTAGGCGAAGGTGAAGATTTGTAGAGGTTTTCAGAAAAGAAAAGAGAATGTTGGGGTGATGAGAGTGGTGAGAGTGAGTGAGCTTGGGAAGGAGACTTGCGTGAGGAAGTACCAAGAGAGACTGAGTGCAGAAGAGAAAAAGGCGAGAGCAAAGGACTAAGGGGAGTGTGGGAGGAATGGGATGTATTTAGGGAAGCAGTGCTGGCTTTCACAAAAGATGCTTGTGGCATGAGAAGCGTGGGAGGTGGGCAGATTAGAAAGGGTAGTGAGTGGTGGGATAAAGAAGTAAGATTATTAGTGAAAGAGAAGAGAGAGGCTTTTGGACGATTCCTGCTAAGAAATATTGCAAATGACTGGGAGATGTATAGCAGAAAGAGGCAGGAGGTCAAGAGAAAGGTGCAAGAGGTGAAAAAGAAGGAAATGAGAATTGGGGTGAGAGAGTATCATTAAATTTTAGGGAGAATAAAAATATGTTCTGGAAGGAGGTAAATAAAGTGCGTGAGACAAGAGAGCAAATGGGAACATCGGTGAAGTGGGCTAATAGGGAGGTGATAGCAAGTAGTGGTGACGTGAGAAGGAGATGGAGTGAGTATTTTAAAGGTTTATTGAATGTATTAGATGATAGAGTGGCAGAAATAGGGTGTTTTGGTCGAGATGGTGAGCGAAGTGAGAGAGTTAGGGAGAATGATTTAGTAAATAGAGAAGAGGTAGTAAAATCTTTGCGGAAGATGAAAGCCGGCAAGGCAGCGGGTTTAGATGGTATTGCAGTGGAATTTATTATAAAAGGGGGTGACTGTGTTGTTGACTGGTTGGTAAGGATACTTAATGTATGTATGACTCATGGTGAGGTTCTTGAGGATTGGCGGAATGCATGTAAAGTGCCATTGTACAAAGGCAAAGGGGATAAAGAAGTGGTAGAGGATGTGTGGATCAAGTGTTTGCTTTGAAGAATGTATGTGAGAAATACTTAGAAAAGCAAATGGAGCTGTATGTAGCATTTATGGATCTGGAGAAGGCATATGATAGAGTTGATAGAGATGCTCTGTGAAAGATATTAAGAATATATGGCGTGGGAGGCAAGTTGCTAGAAACAGTTAAAGGTTTTATCGAGGATGTAGGGCATGTGTACAAGTAGGAAGAGAGGAAAATGATTGGTTCTCAGTGAATGTCAGTTAAAGGTAGGGGTGCCTGATGTCTCCATGGTTGTTTAATTTGTTTATGGATTAGGTTGCTAGGGAGGTGAATGCAAGAGTTTTGGAGAGAGGGGCAAGTATGCAGTCTGTTGTGGATGAGAGGGCTTGGGAAGTGAGTCAGTTGTTCGCTGATGATACAACGCTGGTGGCTGATTCGAGTGAGAAACTGCAGAGGCTGGTGACTGAGTTTGGTGAAGTGTGTGAAAGAAGAAAGCTGAGGGTAAATGAAAATACGAACAAGGTTATTAGGTACAGTAGGGTTGAGGGACAAGTCAATTGGGAGGCAGGATTGCTGGAAAAAAACTGGAGGAAGTGAATTGTTTTAGATATCTGGGAGTGGATTTGGCAGCGGATGGAACCATGGAAGCGGAAATGAGTCACAGGGTGGTGGAGTGGGCGAAAGTTCTGGTGGTGTTGAAAAATGTGTGGAAGGCGAGAACATTATCTTAGAGAGCAAAAATGGGTGTGTTTGAAGGAATAGTGGTTCCAACAATGTCGTATGGTAGTGAAGCATGGGCGATATATAGGGATAATAATGATGATGATAATAATAATAATAATAATAATAATAATAATAATAATAATAATAATAATAATAATAATAATGATAATAATAATAATAACAATAAAATAATGATAATAATAACAATGATAATAATAATAATAATAATAATAATAATAATAATAATAATAATAATAATAATAATAAAAATAATAATAATAATAATAATAATAATGATAGTAATAATAATAATAATAATAATCATAATATTAAAATGATAATAATAATAATAATAATAATAATAATGATAATAATAATAATAATAATAATAATAATAATAATAATATTAATAATAATAATAATAATAATAATAATAATGATAGTAATAATAATAATAATAATAATCATAATATTAAAATGATAATAATAATAATAATAATGATAATAATAATAATAATAATAATAATAATAATAATAATAATAATAATAATAATAATAATAATAATCATGATAATATAGGGATAGGGGAGAAAGGATACTTCCTACGCATTCCCTACGTGTCGTAGAAGGCGACTAAAGGAGGAGGGAGTGGAAGGCTGGAAATCTCCCCTCCTCCCTTCTTTCGTATTTTTCTTTCTTTTTTCTTTTAAAGAAGAAAAGAGAAGGGGGCTGGGTGAGGATATTCACCTGTTCTTAACGCTACCTGGCCAACCAGTGAGATGGCGAATAGTATGAAAGAAAAGAATATATTTATATATATATATATATATATATATATATATATATATATATATATATATATATATATATATATATATATATATATATATATATGTATATATATATATATTTGGAAGAATATCCCCCTATCCCTGGGGATAGGGGAGAAAGAAAACTTCCCATGTATTCCCTGCGTGTCGTAGAAGGCGACTAAAAGGGAAGGGAGCGGGGGGCCGGAAATCCCCCCCACCCCTCCTTTTTTTTTTTTCTCTCAAAGACGGAACAGAAAAGGGGGCCAGATGAGGACATTCCCTCAAAGGACCAATCCTCTGTTCTTAACGCTACCTCGCTAACGCGGGAAATGGCGAATATTATGAAAGAAAGAAAGAATATATATATATATATATATATATATATATATATATATATATATATATATATATATATTCTTTCTTTCTTTCAAACTATTCGCCATTTCCCGCGTTAGCGAGGTAGCGTTAAGAACAGAGAACTGGGCCTTTAAGGGAATATCCTCACCTGGCCCCCTTCTCTATTCCTTCTTTTGGAAAATTAAAAAAAAAAAAAAAAAAAAAAAAAAAAATATATATATATATATATATATATATATATATATATATATATATATATATATATTTTTTTTTTTTTTTTTTTTTTTTTTTTTTTCTTTTTTTTTTTTATACCTCGTCGCTGTCTCCCGCGTTTGCGAGGTAGCGCAAGGAAACAGCCGAAAGAAATGGCCCAACCCCCCCCCATACACATGTACATACATACGTCCACACACGCAAATATACATACCTACACAGCTTTCCATGGTTTACCCCGGACGCTTCACATGCCTTGATTCAATCCACTGACAGCACGTCAACCCCTGTATACCACATCGCTCCAATTCACTCTATTCCTTGCCCTCCTTTCACCCTCCTGCATGTTCAGGCCCCGATCACACAAAATCCTTTTCACTCCATCTTTCCACCTCCAATTTGGTCTCCCTCTTCTCCTCGTTCCCTCCACCTCCGACACATATATCCTCTTGGTCAATCTTTCCTCACTCATTCTCTCCATGTGCCCAAACCACTTCAAAACACCCTCTTCTGCTCTCTCAACCACGCTCTTTTTATTTCCACACATCTCTCTTACCCTTACGTTACTTACTCGATCAAACCACCTCACACCACACATTGTCCTCAAACATCTCATTTCCAGCACATCTATCCTCCTGCGCACAACTCTATCCATAGCCCACGCCTCGCAACCATACAACATTGTTGGAACCACTATTCCTTCAAACATACCCATTTTTGCTTTCCGGGATAATGTTCTCGACTTCCACACATTTTTCAAGGCTCCCAAAATTTTTGCCCCCTCCCCCACCCTATGATCCACTTCCGCTTCCATGGTTCCATCCGCTGACAGATCCACTCCCAGATATCTAAAACACTTCACTTCCTCCAGTTTTTCTCCATTCAAACTCACCTCCCAATTGACTTGACCCTCAACCCTACTGTACCTAATAACCTTGCTCTTATTCACATTTACTCTTAACTTTCTTCTTCCACACACTTTACCAAACTCCGTCACCAGCTTCTGCAGTTTCTCACATGAATCCGCCACCAGCGCTGTATCATCAGCGAACAACAACTGACTCACTTCCCAAGCTCTCTCATCCCCAACAGACTTCATACTTGCCCCTCTTTCCAAGACTCTTGCATTTACCTCCCTAACAACCCCATCCATAAACAAATTAAACAACCATGGAGACATCACACACCCCTGCCGCAAACCTACATTCACTGAGAACCAATCACTTTCCTCTCTTCCTACACGTACACATGCCTTACATCCTCGATAAAAACTTTTCACTGCTTCTAACAACTTGCCTCCCACACCATATATTCTTAATACCTTCCACAGAGCATCTCTATCAACTCTATCATATGCCTTCTCCAGATCCATAAATGCTACATACAAATCCATTTGCTTTTCTAAGTATTTCTCACATACATTCTTCAAAGCAAACACCTGATCCACACATCCTCTACCACTTCTGAAACCACACTGCTCTTCCCCAATCTGATGCTCTGTACAAGCCTTCACCCTCTCAATCAATACCCTCCCATATAATTTACCAGGAATACTCAACAAACTTATACCTCTGTAATTTGAGCACTCACTCTTATCCCCTTTGCCTTTGTACAATGGCACTATGCACGCATTCCGCCAATCCTCAGGCACCTCACCATGAGTCATACATACATTAAATAACCTTACCAACCAGTCAACAATACAGTCACCCCCTTTTTTTATAAATTCCACTGCAATACCATCCAAACCTGCTGCCTTGCCGGCTTTCATCTTCCGCAAAGCTTTTACTACCTCTTCTCTGTTTACCAAATCATTTTCCCTAACCCTCTCACTTTGCACACCACCTCGACCAAAACACCCTATATCTGCCACTCTGTCATCAGACACATTCAACAAACCTTCAAAATACTCATTCCATATATATATATATATATATATACATATATTATATATTAATTTTGGAAAATTAAAAAAAAAAAAACGAGAGGGGAGGATTTCCAGCCCCACGTTCCCTCCCCTTTTAGTCGCCTTCTACGACACGCAGGGAATACGTGGGAAGTATTCTTAATACCCTATCCCCAAGGATAATATATATATATATATATATATATATATATATATATATATATATATATATATATATATATATATATATATATATATATATATATATATAAATATATATATATATATATATATATATATATATATATATATATATATATATATATATATATATATATATATATATAAGTAAGGGGAGTGGGGGAGGAATGGGATGTATTTACGGAATCAGTGATGGATTGCGCAATAGATGCTTGTGGCATGAGAAGAGTGGGAGGTGGGTTGATTAGAACGGGTAGTGAGTGGTGGGATGAAGAAGTAAGATTATTTGTGAAAGAGAAGAGAGAGGCATTTGGACGATTTTTGCAGGGAAAAAATGCAATTGAGTGGGAGATGTATAAGAGAAAGGGACAGGAGGTCAAGAGAAAGGTGAAAGAGGTGAAAAAGAAGGCAAATGAGAGTTGGGGTGAGAGAGTATCATTAGATTTTAGGGAGAATAAAAAGATGTTCTGGAAGGAGGTAAATAAAGTGCGTAAGACAAGGGAGCAAATGGGAACTTCAGTGAACGGCGCTAATGGGGAGGTGATAACAAGTAGTGGTGATGTGAGAAGGAGTATTTTGAAGGTTTATTGAATGTGTTTGATGATAGAGTGGCAGATATAGGGTGTTTTGGTCGAGGTGGTGTGCAAATTGAGAGGGTTAGGGAAAATGATTGGGTAAACAGAGAAGAGGTAGTAAAAGCTTTGCGGAAGATGAAAGCCGGCAAGGCAGCAGGTTTGGATGGTATTGCAGTGGAATTTATTAAAAAAGGGGGTGAGTGTATTGTTGATTGGTTGGTAAGGTTATTTAATGTATGTATGACTCATGGTGAGGTGCCTGAGGATTGGCGGAATGCGTTCATAGTGCCATTGTACAAAGGCAAAGGGGAAAAGAGTGAGTGATCAAATTACAGAGGTATAAGTTTGTTGAGTATTCCTGGTAAATCATATGGGAGGGTATTGATTGAGAGAGTGAAGGCATGTACAGAGCATCAGACTGGGGAAGAGCAGTGTGGTTTCAGAAGTGGTAGAGGATGTGGATCAGGTGTTTGCTTTGAAGAATGTATGTGAGAAATACTTAGAAAAGCAAATGGATTTGTATGTAGCATTTATGGATCTGGAGAAGGCATATGATAGAGTTGATAGAGATGCTCTGTGGAAGGTATTAAGAATATATGGTGTGGGAGGCAAGTTGTTAGAAGCAGTGAAATTTTTTTATAGAGGATGTATGGCATGTGTACGTGTAGGAAGAGAGGAAAGTGATTGGTTCTCAGTGAATGTAGGTTTGCGGCAGGGGTGTGTGATGTGTCCATGGTTGTTTAATTTGTATATGGATGGGGTTGTTAGGGAGGTGAATGCAAGAGTTTTGGAAAGAGGGGCAAGTATCAAGTCTGCTGGATGAGAGAGCTTGGGAAGTGAGTCAGTTGTTGTTCGCTGATGAGACAGCGCTGGTGGCTAATTCATGTGAGAAACTGCAGAAGCTGGTGTCTGAGTTTGGTAAAGTGTGTGAAAGAAGAAAGTTAAGAGTAAATGTGAATAAGAGCAAGGTTATTAGGTACAGTAGGGTTGAGGGTCAACTCAATTGGGAGGTGAGTTTGAATGGAGAAAAACTGGAGGAAGTGAAGTGTTTTAGATATCTGGGAGTGGATCTGGCAGCGGATGGAACCATGGAAGCGGAAGTGGATCATAGGGTGGGGGAGGGGGCGAAAATCCTGGGAGCCTTGAAGAATGTGTGGAAGTCGAGAACATTACCTCGGAAAGCAAAAATGGGTATGTTTGAAGGAATAGTGGTTCCAACAATGTTGTATGGTTGCGAGGCGTGGACTATGGATAGAGTTGTAAGCAGTAGGATGGATGTGCTGGAAATGAGATGTTTGAGGACAATGTGTAGTGTGAGGTGGTTTGATCGAGTAAGTAACGTAAGGGTAAGAGAGATGTGTGGAAATAAAAAGAGCGTGGTTGAGAGAACAGAAGAGGGTGTTTTGAGATGGTTTGGGCACGGAGAGAATGAGTGAGGAAAGATTGACCAAGAGGATATATGTGTCGGAGGTGGAGGGAACGAGGAGAAGTGGGAGACCAAATTGGAGGTGGAAAGATGGAGTGAAAAAGATTTTGTGTGATCGGGGCCTGAACATGCAGGAGGGTGAAAGGAGGGCAAGGAATAGAGTGAATTGGATCGATGTGGTATACCGGGGTTGACGTGCTGTCAGTGGATTGAATCAGGGCATGTGAAGCGTCTGGGGTAAACCATGGAAAGCTGTGTAGGTATGTATATTTGCGTATGGACGTGTATGTATATACATGTGTATGGGGGTGGGTTGGGCCATTTCTTCCGTCTGTTTCCTTGCGCTACCTCGCAAACGCGGGAGACAGCGACAAAGCAGAAAAAAAAAAAAATATATATATATATATATATATATATATATATATATATATATATATATATATATATATATATATTAAATAACCTTACCAACCAGTCAACAATACAGTCACCCCCTTTTTTAATAAATTCCACTGCAATACCATCCAAACCTGCTGCCTTGCCGGCTTTCATCTTCCGCAAAGCTTTCACTACCTCTTCTCTGTTTACCAAATCATTTTCCCTAACCCTCTCACTTTGCACACCACCTCGACCAAAACACCCTATATCTGCCACTCTATCATCAAACACATTCAACAAACCTTCAAAATACTCACTCCATCTCCTTCTCACATCACCACTACTTGTTATCACCTCCCCACTTGCGCCCTTCACCGAAGTTCCCATTTGCTCCCTTGTCTTACGCACTTTACCTCCTTCAAGAACATCTTTTTATTCTCCCTAAAATTTAATGATACTCTCTCACCCCAACTCTCATTTGCCCTTTTTTTCACCTCTTGCACCTTTCTCTTGACCTCCTGTCTCTTTCTTTTATACATCTCCCACTCAATTGCATTTTTTCCCTGCAAAAATCGTCCAAATGCCTCTCTCTTCTCTTTCACTAATACTCTTACTTCTTCATCCCACCACTCACTACCCTTTCTAATCAACCCACCTCCCACTCCTCTCATGCCACAAGCATCTTTTGCGCAATCCATCACTGATTCCCTAAATACATCCCATTCCTCCCCCACTCCCCTTACTTTCATTGTTCTCACCTTTTTCCATTCTGTACTCAGTCTCTCATGGTACTTCCTCACACAGGTCTCCTTCTCAAGCTCACTTACTCTCACCACCCTCTTCACCCCAACATTCACTCTTCTTTTCTGAAAACCCATACAAATCTTCACCTTAGCCTCCACAAGATAATGATCAGACATCCCTCCAGTTGCACCTCTCAGCACATTAACATCCAAAAGTCTCTCTTTCGCACGCCTGTCAATTAACATGTAATCCAATAACGCTCTCTGGCCATCTTTCCTACTTACATAAGTATACTTATGTATATCTCGCTTTTTAAACCAGGTATTCCCAATCATCAGTCCTTTTTCAGCACATAAATCTACAAGCTCTTCACCATTTCCATTTACAACACTGAACACCCCATGTATACCAATTATTCCCTCAACTGCCACATTACTCACCTTTGCATTCAAATCACCCGTCACTATGACCCGGTCTCGTGCATCAAAACCACTAACACACTCATTCAGCTGCTCCCAAAACACTTGCCTCTGTTGATCTTTCTTCTCATGCCCAGGTGCATATGCACCAATAATCACCCACCTCTCTCCATCAACTTTCAGTTTTACCCATATTAATCGAGAATTTACTTTCTTACACTCTATCACATACTCCCACAACTCCTGTTTCAGGAGTATTGCTACTCCTTCCCTTGCTCTTGTCCTCTCACTAACCCCTGACTTTACTCCCCAGACATTCCCAAACCACTCTTCCCCTTTACCCTTGAGCTTCGTTTCACTCAGAGCCAAAACATCCAGGTTCCTTTCCTCAAACATACTACCTATCTCTCCTTTTTTCACATCTTGGTTACATCCACACACATTTAGGCACCCCACTCTGAGCCTTCGAGGAGGATGAGCACTCCTCGCGCGACTCCTTCTTCTGTTTCCCATTTTAGAAAGTTAATACAAGGAGGGGAGGATTTCTGGCCCCCCGCTCCCGTCCCCTCTAGTCGCTTTCTACGACACGCGAGGAATACGTGGGAAGTATTCTTTCACCCCTATCCCCAGGGATAATATACATATATATATACATATACAGAAGAAGGAGTCACGCGGGGAGTGATCATCCTCCTCGAAGGCTCAGAGTGGGGTGCCTAAATGTGTGTGGATGTAACCAAGATGTGAAAAAAGGAGAGATAGGTAGTATGTTTGAGGAAAGGAACCTGGATGTTTTGGCTCTGAGTGAAACGAAGCTCAAGGGTAAAGGGGAAGAGTGGTTTGGAAATGTCTGGGGAGTGAAGTCAGGGGTTAGTGAGAGGACAAGAGCAAGGGAAGGAGTAGCAATACTCCTGAAACAGGAGTTGTGGGAGTATGTGATAGAATGTAAGAAAGTAAATTCTCGATTAATATGGGTAAAATTGAAAGTTGATGGAGAGAGGTGGGTGATTATTGGTGCATATGCACCTGGGCATGAGAAGAAAGATCATGAGAGGCAAGTGTTTTGGGAGCAGCTAAATGAGTGTGTTAGCGGTTTTGATGCACGAGACCGGGTTATAGTGATGGGTGATTTGAATGCAAAGGTGAGTAATGTGGCAGTTGAGGGAATAATTGGTATGCATGGGGTGTTCAGTGTTGTAAATGGAAATGGTGAAGAGCTTGTAGATTTATGTGCTGAAAAAGGACTGATGATTGGGAATACCTGGTTTAAAAAGCGAGATATACATAAGTATACTTATGTAAGTAGGAGAGATGGCCAGAGAGCGTTATTGGATTACGTGTTAATTGACAGGCGTGCGAAAGAGAGACTTTTGGATGTTAATGTGCTGAGAGGTGCAACTGGAGGGATGTCTGATCATTATCTTGTGGAGGCTAAGGTGAAGATTAGTATGGGTTTTCAGAAAAGAGGAGTGAATGTTGGGGTGAAGAAGGTGGTGAGAGTAAGTGAGCTTGGGAAGGAGACCTGTGTGGGGAAGTACCAGGAGAGACTGTGTACAGAATGGAAAAAGGTGAGAACAATGGAAGTAAGGGGAGTCGGGGAGGAATGGGATGTATTTAGGGAATCAGTGATGGATTGCGCAAAAGATGCTTGTGGCATGAGAAGAGTGGGAGGTGGGCTGTTTAGAAAGGGTAGTGTGTGGTGGGATGAAGAAGTAAGAGTATTAGTGAAAGAGAAGAGAGAGGCATTTGGACGATTTTTGCAGGGAAAAAATGCAATTGAGTGGGAGAAGTATAAAAGAAAGAGACAGGAGGTCAAGAGAAAGGTGCAAGAGGTGAAAAAAAGGGCAAATGAGAGTTGGGGTGAGAGACTATCAGTAAATTTTAGGGAGAATAAAAAGATGTTCTGGAAGGAGGTAAATAGGGTGCGTAAGACAAGGGAGCAAATGGGAACTTCAGTGAAGGGCGTAAATGGGGAGGTGATAACAAGTAGCGGTGATGTGAGAAGGAGATGGAATGAGTATTTTGAAGGTTTGTTGAATGTGTCTGATGACAGAGTGGCAGATATAGGGTGTTTTGGTCGAGGTGGTGTGCAAAGTGAGAGGGTTAGGGAAAATGATTTGGTAAACAGAGAAGAGGTAGTAAAAGCTTTGCGGAAGATGAAAGCCGGCAAGGCAGCAGGTTTGGATGGTATTGCAGTGGAATTTATTAAGAAAGGGGGTGACTGTATTGTTGACTGGTTGGTAAGGTTATTTAATGTATGTATGACTCATGGTGAGGTGCCTGAGGATTGGCGGAATGCGTGCATAGTGCCATTGTACAAAGGCAAAGGGGATAAGAGTGAGTGCTCAAATTACAGAGGTATAAGTTTGTTGAGTATTCCTGGTAAATTATATGGGAGGGTATTGATTGAGAGGGTGAAGGCATGTACAGAGCATCAGATTGGGGAAGAGCAGTGCGGTTTCAGAAGTGGTAGAGGATGTGTGGATCAGGTGTTTGCTTTGAAGAATGTATGTGAGAAATACTTAGAAAAGCAAAGGGATTTGTATGTAGCATTTATGGATCTGGAGAAGGCATATGATAGAGTTGATAGAGATGCTCTGTGGAAGGTATTAAGAATATATGGTGTGGGAGACAAGTTGTTAGAAGCAGTGAAAAGTTTTTATCGAGGATGTAAGGCATGTGTACGTGTAGGAAGAGAGGAAAGTGATTGGTTCTCAGTGAATGTAGGTTTGCGGCAGGGGTGTGTGATGTCTCCATGGTTGTTTAATTTGTTTATGGATGGGGTTGTAAAGGAGGTAAATGCAAGAGTCCTGGAAAGAGGGGCAGGTATGAAGTCTGTTGGGGATGAGAGAGCTTGGGAAGTGAGTCAATTGTTGTTCGCTGATGATACAGCGCTGGTGGCTGATTCATGTGAGAAACTGCAGAAGCTGGTGACTGAGTTTGGTAAAGTGTGTGGAAGAAGAAAGTTGAGAGTAAATGTGAATAAGAGCAAGGTTATTAGGTACAGTAGGGGTGAGGGTCAAGTCAATTGGGAGGTGAGTTTGAATGGAGAAAAACTGGAGGAAGTGAAGTGTTTTAGATATCTGGGAGTGGATCTGTCAGCGGATGGAACCATGGAAGCGGAAGTGGATCATAGGGTGGGGGAGGGGGCGAAAATTTTGGGAGCCTTGAAAAATGTGTGGAAGTCGAGAACATTATCTCGGAAAGCAAAAATGGGTATGTTTGAGGGAATAGTGGTACCAACAATGCTGTATGGTTGCGAGGCGTGGGCTATGGATAGAGATGTGCGCAGGAGGATGGATGTGCTGGAAATGAGATGTTTGAGGACAATGTGTGGTGTGAGGTGGTTTGAGCGAGTAAGTAACGTAAGGGTAAGAGAGATGTGTGGAAATAAAAAGAGCGTGGTTGAGAGAGCAGAAGAGGGTGTTTTGAAATGGTTTGGGCACATGGAGAGAATGAGTGAGGAGAGATTGACCAAGAGGATATATGTGTCGGAGGTGGAGGGAACGAGGAGAAGAGGGAGACCAAATTGGAGGTGGAAAGATGGAGTGAAAAAGATTTTGTGTGATCGGGGCCTGAACATGCAGGAGGGTGAAAGGAGGGCAAGAAATAGAGTGAATTGGAGTCATGTGGTATACAGGGGTTGACGTGCTGTCAGTGGATTGAAGCAAGGCATGTGAAGCGTCTGGGGTAAACCATGGAAAGCTGTGTAGGTATGTATATTTGCGTGTGTGGACGTGTGTATGTACATGTGTATGGGGGGGGGGGGCCATTTCTTTCGTCTGTTTCCTTGCGCTACCTCGCAAACGCGGGAGACAGCGACAAAGTATAAAAAAAAAAAAAAAATATACATATACACATACACACACATACACATACATACGCACAAATACACACACACACACATACATATATATACATATGAGAAATGTAAGAAACAATTTAGAAAACTGAAACTTCTAGCTTGAAATGAATGAAAAAAAAGAATGTCACATAATGGTTCAACCTCTGGCTATGGAAAAAAGGAAATGTATAATTTATTTACACAAACGTCAATAGCAGTTCTCATCAATTTAACCACTGTATCAATAAGCTTCAATGTCTAAGCTACATTTTTCTCCAATTTCACTATTTTCCTTCACATTTTCAATTGTGTCTGAAGGTTCTACTTCAAGAGTGATTGTTTTTCCAGTAAGGGTATGTATGTATGTATGACTCATGGTGAGGTGCCTGAGGATTGGCGGAATGCGTGCATAGTGCCATTGTACAAAGGCAAAGGGGATAAGAGTGAGTGCTCAAATTACAGAGGTATAAGTTTGTTGAGTATTCCTGGTAAATTATATGGGAGAGTATTGATTGAGAGGGTGAAGGCATGTACAGAGCATCAGATTGGGGAAGAGCAGTGTGGTTTCAGAAGTGGTAGAGGATGTGTGGATCAGGTGTTTGCTTTGAAGAATGTATGTGAGAAATACTTAGAAAAGCAAATGGATTTGTGTGTAGCATTTATGGATCTGGAGAAGGCATACGATAGAGTTGATAGAGATGCTCTGTGGAAGGTATTAAGAATATATGGTGTGGGAGGAAAGTTGTTAGAAGCAGTATAAAGTTTTTATCGAGGATGTAAGGCATGTGTACGTGTAGGAAGAGAGGAAAGTGATTGGTTCTCAGTGAATGTAGGTTTGCGGCAGGGGTGTGTGATGTCTCCATGGTTGTTTAATTTGTTTATGGATGGGGTTGTTAGGGAGGTGAATGCAAGAGTTTTGGAAAGAGGGGCAAGTATGAAGTCTGTTGGGGATGAGAGAGCTTGGGAAGTGAGTCAGTTGTTGTTCGCTGAAGATACAGCGCTGGTGGCTGATTCATGTGAGAAACTGCAGAAGCTGGTGACTGAGTTTGGAAAAGTGTGTGGAAGAAGAAAGTTAAGAATAAATGTGAATAAGAGCAAGGTTATTAGGTACAGTAGGGATGAGGGTCAAGTCAATTGGGAGGTGAGTTTGAATGGAGAAAAACTGGAGGAAGAGAAGTGTTTTAGATATCTGGGAGTGGATCTGGCAGCGGATGGAACCATGGAAGCGGAAGTGGATCATATGGTGGGGGAGGGGGCGAAAATCCTGGGAGCCTTGAAGAATGTGTGGAAGTCGAGAACATTATCTCGGAAAGCAAAAATGGGTATGTTTGAAGGAATAGTGGTTCCAACAATGTTGTATGGTTGCGAGGCGTGGGCTATGGATAGAGTGGTGCGCAGGAGGATGGATGTGCTGGAAATGAGATGTTTGAGGACAATGTGTGGTGTGAGGTGGTTTGATCGAGTGAGTAACGTAAGGGTAAGAGAGATGTGTGGAAATAAAAAAAGCATGGTTGAGAGAGCAGAAGAGGGTGTTTTGAAGTGGTTTGGGCACATGGAGAGGATGAGTGGGGAAAGATTGACCAAGAGGATATATGTGTCGGAGGTGGAGGGAACAAGGAGAAGAGGGAGACCAAATTGGAGGTGGAAAGATGGAGTGAAAAAGATTTTGTGTGATCGGGGCCTGAACATGCAGGAGGGTGAAAGGAGGGCAAGGAATAGAGTGAATTGGAGCGATGTGGTATACCGGGGTTGACGTGCTGTCAGTGGATTGAAGCAGGGCATGTGAAGCGTCTGGGGTAAACCATGGAAAGCTGTGTAGGTATGTATATTTGCGTGTGTGGACGTATGTATATACATGTGTATGGGGGGGGGGGGTGGGGCCATTTCTTTCGTCTGTTTCCTTGCGCTACCTCGCAAACGCGGGAGACAGCGACAAAGTATAAAAAAAAAAGAAAAAAAAAAAATATATATATATATATATATATATATATATATATATATATATATATATATATATATATATATATATATATATATATAACCCTGGGGATAGGGGAGAAAGAATACTTCCCACGTATTCCCTGCAGGTCGTAGAAGGCGACTAAAAGGGAAGGGAGCGGGGGGCTGGAAATCTTCCCCTCTCATTTTTTTTTTTCTTTTAATTTTCCAAACGAAGGAACAGAGAAGGGGGCCGGGTGAGGATGTTTCCTCAGAGGGCCAGTCCTCTGTTCTAAGCGCTACTTCGCTGAGGCGGGAAATGGCGAATAGTATGAAAGAAAAGAAAGAATATATATATATATATATATATATATATATATATATATATATATATATATATATATATATATATATATATATATATATATATATATATATCCTTTAGGAGAAGTTCCTCTGAGTTTTGTGGAACATTGTGTCAAATTCATAAAATACAATAAGAAAAAAGAGAGAAATTGACTTGCTGAAGTAAACATCCAAGACCTTCATAAGAGCAGCAGACACTGTCAAGAGACCAGCACAAGCCACAATAGATAGCTACATGTAACTCCCTGGCCACACCACCCAGCAGCCTTGTTATTGGGTGAAAAGCAAGTCATCATACTTCCACAGTAAAAACGAACATTTACTCAGCATCAACTGGTACCGATGACTTTACAACTTGTGCTCTGGGTAAGGAAAAGTCCTCCGTGGGACTGTTGATGACATTGGTCTGACAAAAATTACCAAATGAAAACACTTAAGGAAGTGACTGAGCAAGAGGATGCTTCTTAGATTGTATTGTTGAATGATAATGATACCCAGCTGTTACTGGACTCTGCTCGCGCAAGGTTATGTTGCAAGTTACCTCTTCAAAGAACTCAAACCGTAGAACTCTACATTTTCATGCTAGTAGAAAGAGCTGCAGTAACACCAGTTAATCGGGGTAATTATAAATAGAATAAATAGTGTTATGAAGATTAATTAGATTTCACTAGATAAATTTCATGTTCATTCAATTTCTTGTTTTCATCACATATGAATATGTTACTGTAAATTTCATTTGATTGTAATGGTTGGTTAGTTGGTTTATAACTGTTCGTGGTTTATACTGTTCATAATTCTTAAGATTGTATACAATCATGGTATGTGACTTAAGGTTTTTGTATGTTTATAAATATCTTTTGCCTGTAGTATTCATTCACCATTAATCAAATGCTATGCGATTTAAAGTGATTTCTTAAGTAATGGGTGAGCTAATTAGGATCCTCAAATTAATACGTGTAATTGAACTAGATCACAGACAAAACTATAGGAAATATGGCAGAAGTTGGTAGGCATCCAACAACTAGGGAATTATTACCCGCCTGGGTATGAAAAGGGTTAGTGCCGGTTGCGTAGCGAGCCAGTCGATGGGAATGAATAAAAGCAACTATGAATGGTGTACATGTGTATATGTGTATGTGTCTGTGTATGTGTATATATGCATACGTTGAAATATATAGGTGTGTATGTGTGCGTGTGACATGCTGTCAATGGATTGAACCAGGGCATGTGAAGCGTTTAGGGTAAACCATGGAAAGTTCTGTGGGGCCTGAAGGGAGCTGTGGTTTCGGTGCATTATTACATGACATCTAAATCTAAAGACTGAGTGTGAACGAATGTAGCCTTTGTTGTCTTTCCCTAGCGCTACCTCGCACACATGAGGGGGGAGGGGGTTGTTATTTCATGTGTGGCGAGGTGGCGATGGGAATGAATAAAGGCAGACAGTATGAATTATGTACATGTGTATATATGTATATGTCTGTGTGTGTATATATATGTATACGTTGAGATGTATAGGTATGTATATTTGCGTGTATGGACGTGTATGTATATGCATGTGGCTGTGGGTGGGTTGGGCCATTCTTTGGTCTGTTTCCTTGCGCTACCTCGCTAACGCGGGAGACAGCGACAAAGCAAAATAGATAAGTAAATGAATAATATATATATATATATATATATATATATATATATATATATATATATATATATATATATATATATATATATTTATATATGATGTTGGTCGACAGTATTCCTTTTCACATGAAACTAATCGTAAACATATTATTCATTGATTAACGTTCAGATGGTATTGATTTTTAATAGCAAATGATGCTAATTCATTTATGAAAGGTATGCAGACTTTAGAGAAACCTGGCTAGGAGTTAGCAGACAGAATTGTCAGTGCTGAAGAAATATCGCAAATATATATATATATATATATATATATATATATATATATATATATATATATATATATATATATATATATATATATATATATATATATATATACATATATATATGTATATATATATATATATATATATATATATATATATATATATATATATATATATATATATATATATATATATATATATATATATATATATATATATATATATATATATATATATATATATATATATATATATATATATATATATATATATATATATATATATATATATATATATATATATATATATATATATATATATATATATATATATATATATATATATATATATATATATATATATATATATATCTTTTTTCTTTTTTCTTTTAAACTATTCGCCATTTCCCGCGTTAGCGAGGTAGCATTAAGAACAGAGGACTGGGCCTTTGAGGGAATACCCTCACCTGGCCCAATTCTCTGTTCCTTCTTTTGGAAAATTAAAAAAAAAAAAAAAAAAAAACGAGAGGGGAGGATTTCCAGCCCCCCGCTCCCATATATATATATATATATATATATATATATACATATATATATATATATATATATATATATATATATATATATATATATACATATATATATATATATATATATATATATATATATATATATATATATATATATATATATATATATATCGTTTTTTTTTTTTTTTTTTTTTTTTTTTTCCAAAAGAAGGAACAGAGGGGGCCAGGTGAGGATATTCCAAAAAAGGCCCAGTCCTCTGTTCCTAACGCTACCTCGCTAATGCGGGAAATGGCGAATAGTTTAAAAGAAAAGAAAAGAATATATATATATATATATATATATATATATATATATATATATATATATATATATATATATATATATATACATATATATATATATATATATATATATATATATATATATATATATATATATATATATATATATATATATATATATATATATATATATATATATTATCCCTGGGGATAGGGGAGAAAGAATACTTCCCACGTATTCCCTGCGTGTCGTAGAAGGCGACTAAAAGGGGAGGGAGCGGGAGGCTGGAAATCCTCCCCTCTCGTTTTTTTTTCTTTTTTTTTTAATTTTCCAAAAGAAGGAACAGAGGGGGGCCAGGTGAGGATATTCCACAAAGGCCCAGTCCTCTGTTCTTAACGCTACCTCGCTAATGCGGGAAATGGCGGATAGTTTAAAAGAAAGAAAGAATATATATATATATATATATATATATATATATATATATATATATATATATATATATATATATATATATATATATATATATATATATATATATATATACATATATATATATATACATATATATATATGTGTATATATATATATATATCGCTGGAAGATAACCGCTTCTAGGAGCCCTCTGGAAGATGACCGCCTCTAGGGACCCCCCGGAAGATAACCTGCTCTAGGAATCCGGTGCAAGATACCCTTCTCTGGAAACCCCCTGAAAGATAACCACCCCAAAGAAAGATAACCTTTAAAAACCTTCTTGAAGATAACTGGCTGCAGAAACCTGCAGCAAGATCACCTATTTTAGAAATCTGCTGGAAAATATCCTCCTCAGTGAATGTGCTACAGTATAACCTCACGTAGGGAACCTCTGCAAGATAACTTCCTTTAGAAACCTGGTGGAAAATAGCCTCCTTTAGAAACCCCCTAAAAGATAACCTCTTCTTGAATATATCTGAAAGATAAACATAGCAAGCGGGTGGATAATAGCCTTCCCTAAGAACCCTGGGAAAGATAACCTCCTCTAGAAGCCCTCTAGAAGATATCCTTTGGAAAGCCTATGAAAAAAAAACTTTTCAAGAAACCCTCGAGAAGATAACCTCCTCCAGGGACCCACTGAAGTATAACCTCGTCTTCTCACCTGACCCTTGTCGAGGACAGACCAAGACACCTCACGCTGCTCGTTGTGCTTGCTCACACCGTCATCCAGGATACACGATGGATTATCTTGTATGACGTGGAGCGCTTATCTTTCGTGGTCTGTACAGCACATCATCAAGAGAGACCATTGACAACATAGTAACTACTGGAATTGTTACCATTTGACTGAGGGTGTGAGGGTGACGCAAGGCTCGACATACCATATGGTCAACCTTTTGAAGGGAAGTCAGAGGGCGTTATGAATGTACGAGGCAACCTAGAAAGTAAATCCCAAGGAAGGAAGGAAGGAAGGAAGGAAAGATAAATTCAGAGAACTGCAAGCGACTTAAATCATTGGGAGATGGTATGGAATATGAGGCTACCCTCGTCCTTGTCGAGGACTCTCGCGTCACATGTTTAGATATTTAGTCGCATTGTTTACAATAGAAATATAACAAGGAGGAAGATGTGTTATCCAAGGGCTAAACTAGAAGTTTTAAGTAAAGCGCAAGATGTAGTCAAAGACGCAATCGAAGACAGTACTGCGGTTGTGCAATCAAGGTTTGGCATCGTGGTTCAAGGTAGATCAGAGGAGAGTTGAGGAAAGTATAGGACACTTGCTCGGAGGTTTACAGTCAGCCGTTGGAAGGTTGTGATAATGTAGTACATCCGGAGAATGATGCAGGACTGGCAATTCTCAGTAGAAAGTTAGAGATGCGTAGAGGAGTTAAGAGTATTTGTAGGTCGACGATGATTGATTATGTAGATTTATAGCACAGTGTTATGGGTGACATGAGCTTGTTTGCTAAACATGGTGTATATATGTAGAGAGTTAGCACTGCACTTTCAGTCAAGACATAGAATTATGGAGTACATTTACCAAGACAAAGGTTAGAACAGATCATACTAACCCGGAAAGTCATCCATCATCAGAAAGGTCAGGTAGGTCTCTCGTGGTGCTGGGGTTAGGTCAGGTGCAGCCCCGGGACACCTGAGATCTGAGGTCTGACCTCAGAGACTTGTAACGTTAACGCCTTGCCTTCCAGAGTGACGCAAAGTTTTTGTGCTTATACAAAAGATGAAACATAAAAAACGCGGTAGACTAACATCATATTCCATAAAGGACGAGCCTGAATTAACAGACATCTGCATGAATACTACATACATACTGACTGACTGACTGACTGACTTGTCAGCAGTATTATATAATACCGGACTAAGGTTTTCAGTCAAGCATTTCCGAGACATCCGGAGTCGAGCGCATAGGCTCGAATCCTGGTTGCGGTAGTCGGTTCACGGTCAATCTAGCTGTTCATCCTCTCCCAGAGGCTGGTCTATAAAAAGGTACCTGGCCTTGGCTATCTATCTGTCTATCTATTCTATCTATGCTCTCTACATATGAAAGCATAAATATAACCAGGAGACATAAAACTCATTGTATATGAAAATCAATGCATATATCGCCTAAAACATTGATTTTCTGTAGTTATATAAAGAACCGGCAAATAGTCTCTTCAAACGTTACTGTTATTTTCAAGAAGAGTTTGTCTTCAGACTAAAATCAAAGAAATTATAATTGCAGGAAATTTTAACAATCCTAGTATTCATTGGGCTCTCCTCTCAGGTAACCTCGAGGGAAATAGACTCATCTATCTAATGAAAGATAGTTTTTTTTTTATGCCAAGTGGTTCAAGATACAACGAGAGAAAGTAATATATAAGACTTACTGATATATACCAAGGGAGATATAATGAACTTTTGTGAGATCGGTGAAGAAAAACAGTGATCAGAGTATCTTCCAATTCACTGCAAATTTCCCTTCCAATTTCAAAGACAATATCATGATGATACCTAACTTTAGATTAGCAAATCTCGGTAAATTGTGCCAGGACATAACTAATGCAAATTGGATTAGGCTTCCAGATGTAGAAACTGTCGGAAAGATGTGGAGTAACTTAAAAGATTAATTATTCCGAGAGAGAGAGAGAGAGAGAGAGAGAGAGAGAGAGAGAGAGAGAGAGAGAGAGAGAGAGAGAGAGAGAGAGAGAGAGAGAGAGAGAGAGAGAGAGAGAGAGAGAGAGAGACCGTTCCAAGACGGGAAGAGAGAAGTGAGGAGAAAGATCAGCTAATTTGGATGGCTATGTAAATAGATGACTTGACGTGTCAATTCAAAATAAACTAGTTATCTAAATCTAATGGCAATCCATAAGATCATGACAACTAAGTAAGACTGCAGACGGATCTGAAGAACTAAATTAGAAACAGTAAATAAAGAACTAGAAAATACATTCTCTCACAATACGATGGAAATAAAAATCCTAAAGATTACATCTTTCTATTTACAAGACGAAAGAAAAAAAATCAGTGGAAGTATAGACCCGCTAATTAGTGACAGTAGAGAAAACCAAACGTATTCCCAGGGACAGAATGTATGAAAGTACACGTTTGGGAATCCAAAGACGTCACATAGTATTGAAAAATTCTGTCCCAGATTACTGGATGAAATAAGCCGACAAATAGCATTTCTGACAACCAAGATACGTCACACATCACCACAGGAAGAAGAAGTGCTGACTGACTGGGAACTTACGAGTGTCACACCAGTTACCAAAAATGTAGACAGAAAACGCACGTCAGACTCCCGCCCTGGTAGCTTTGATTTGGTCCTAGGTAACATGTTGGAAACAATGACTAGGAATGAAATCGATTAACATTCTTTAGATGAAAAAAGAATAACAGATTATCAACATGGTTTTCACAATAATAGAATAGTGTTCTAAATGACTGACAGAATCTGACAGTAACTGGGACTCTAAAATATCCTCAAATGTTACACATTTAGACATTCTAAACGCTATGGACAAAGAACTACATTAAGGATTATTAGAACAAACTAGAGTCCACGACACTGAAGATCAAATCTTCGTAAGGACTGCGGACCGGCTCACAAGAAAGACACAAAGCGTCGTGTTGAATGAGGAAGCATCCGATTAGCTCAGCGTAAAAGTGGGGTACGAAAAGGCTCAGTTCCTGGTCCCACACTTTCTGATATTCATATACATGATCTACAGACGAGGCTCAACAGCAGAATTTAAATAGTCATCCATGCCACAAAATTGAATAATGAAATCCAGTCAAAACAGCCTAAACATTAAGAGCTACATAAATAAATTTGAAAAATTAACTTCATTGCTGACGAATGGATATAACAAAGTTCAGCGAGAAACATCAAATACGAATACAAAGTGCTTGATAAGTCATCATCAGAAATCAGAAACGAAGATCTCAGAGTTGGTGATAGGAAATAACAAAAATACACACACATATAAATAACGCCTACCAGCATGTTGTATTTCATAGCAAAACAACATAAACTATAAAATAAAGGCTACAACACTCACTCCGTACAGCGCTCTAGTTAGATCTCATTAAGAGCAATCAGTTCAGTTCCAGTCATCAAACTTGATAAAGGACGAGGATAAGCTAGAACCAATACAGAAAGGACCAACAAAATCAATTCCCCGTTCAGCAATAAGTTTTATAAAAAAAAAAAAAAACCTAAGAAATCTGAATTAATCTCTTTAATCAAGCATAGATTTGGAGTAGATATAATAAAAGATTTTATAATATCAAAAGAATAAAACCGACATAGTAACACATAACAATTTGTTTACATTCGGCAGAGATGCAGTATCAATAATGGTATGAAATCAAAACGAAGGCAATACGACATTAGCCCTGGGCAAATGTCTCTCCAGATATAGAGTCTCAGAATACTGGAATAAACGACCACCAGAAACTGTGAGAGAGAATACTATCGAAACCTTCAAATCGCGGCTGGACTCATACTTCAGCGATAACACTTACCATACAGTGAGCCTGTTTAACAAGAATAACACACATTGATACTTCCTTGTAACAAAAAAAAATCATATGAGACTCCTTCATGGAGTACCTGGCTTGAGAAAATCATTGGTTATTATTCACTTTTCGACTTTCCTATAAACTTTCCATGTCAGTACATTCTCTATACTAAATGGTACATCTTAACTTTCTTTTTCCCTGCCGGATATTGTGCTAGAGGGAGAGGTGGGTGGGGAGCTGCCTTATGATTTACTGTCTCGTCTCTATCTCAGGTCTCCTAGTATCTGTCTTTCCCATGTGCTCGATTATGAAATCGCTGGAAAGTAACCTCCGGTAGGAACCTGCAGGATGGTAAGCTTCGCTAAAAGCCAGCTGGAAGGTGACCTTCATTAGGAGCCCTGATGGAAGGTAACGTCTGGTAAGAGTCCGTTCTGGAAGGTAAACTCCGGTAGGGGCCCGCTGAAAGGTACCCTCCCCTAGGAGCCAGCAAGAAGGTAACCTCCACTGGAGGTTAACCTACGATAGGAACCCGCTGAAGGTAAACTCCGCTAGGGCCCGCTGAAGCTTCACTAGTGGCCAGTTGGAAAGTAATGTCCGACAGGAGCCCGCTAGAACGTAACTTTCTGATAGGAGCCCTCTGGAAGGTGAGCTATACCAGAATACAGCTGGAAAGTAACCTCCACTAGGAGCCGGCTAAAAGGTAACTCCGGTAAGAGCCCGCTGGAAGGTAACCCCAGCTAGAAACCTGCTGGAAGATGGCAACCTCAGTCAGAAATCCGCTAGAAGATAACTCCGCTAGAAACCTGTCGATGGTAACCTCCACTAAGAACCTGCTAGAAGGTAACTCCTGCTAAGAAACCATTGGGAAGAAATCTAAGCTAAGATGACAATGAAAGGTAGTCTCTACTGAAAGCCTGCTGGAAGATAAACTCTACTAGGAGCCCGCTAGAAGGTAACCTCTGTTAGGAGCGCATTGAACCCGATGGAAGATAATCACCGCTGAGAACCTGCTGAAGGTAATCTCGCTAGGAGCCGGTTGTAAGATAACCTTCACTGGGAACCTGCTGGAAGGTAATCTCGCTAGGAGCCGGCTGTAAGATGACCTTCACTGGGAACCTGCTGGAAGATAACCTCCACTGGGAACCTGCTGGAAGGTAACCTTCGCTAGGAGCCAACTGGAAGATACCCTCCGCCAGGAACCTTCTGGAGGGAAATCCCCGCTAGGAACCTACTGGATGATAACCACCGCTAGGAGCCCGCTGGGATGTATCCTCCGCTGGGAAATTGCTGGAAGGAATCCCCCTCTAAGAGCCTACTGGAAGGTAACCTCCGCTAGAAGCCTGATGGAAGGTAACTTCCGCCAGGAACCTGCTTGAACATAACCCCCGCTAAGAACCTGCTGGAAGAAAACCTCCACTGGGAACCCACTGGAAGGTAGCTCCTGCTAGGAACCTTTGTGAAGGTAGCCCCCACTAAGAACCTGCAGGAAGGCAACCTCCACCAGGAACCTGCTGAGAAGCAATCCTCACTAGGAACCTGCTAGTTGGTAACATCCACTAGGAACCTGCTAGTGGGTAACATCCACTAGGAACCTACTAGTGGGTAACATCCACTAGGAACCTACTAGTGGGTAACATCCACTAGGAACCTGCTAGTGGGTAACATCCACTAGAAACCTGCTTGAAGGTAACCTCCGCTGGGAATCTCAAGGAATGAAACCTCCGCTGGAAAATCTCCTGGAAGGAAACCTCCACTAAGAAACCGCTAAAAAGTAGCCTTCCTTAGGAGCCTCCTGAAGGGTAATCGCCCCTAGAAAACCAATGGAATGTAATAAGGTAACCTCCACTAAGAAACCGCTGGAAGGTAACCTCCAATAGAAACCTCCTGGAAGTTCCCTAGGAAACCAATGGAAGGTAACAAGGTAACGTCTGCTACAAGCCCACTGGAAGGTGAATCACGCTAGAAACCCGCTGAAAAGTGACCTCCGTTAAAGCTCACAGGAAAATGATTGCTAGGAAACTGCTGGATGGTAAAGTCCCTCAGAAACCTCCTGGAAGGTAGCTTCCCTTGGGAAACCGATGTAAGATAACCTACGCTAGGAGCCCGCTGGAATGTAACTCACGCTAGGAACATAGTGAAAGGTAACCTCTGCTAGCCTAATGATGGATACCTTCTGCTGAGCCCGGTGGAAGGTAACGTCACCTATAGACTAACCTCTGCTAAAAACTGTTGGAAGGTTAACTCAAAAAAAAAAAAATGCTGGTAGGTAACCTCCGCTAGGAGGTTGATGGAATGTAATCTTCGCTAGGAGCATGCTGGAAAGTAATCTTAACAAGGAATTTGCTGGAAGGTAATCTTCCTTCAGAACTCAATGGTAGGTATGCTTCTTTCGGGAACCTGCTGGAAGGTAACCTCCTCTTGCAACCCACTTGAAGATAATCTCCTTTAATAACTCGCTGGAAGGTAGCTTCTTCTGGGGATCCACTGGAAGATAGCCTCCTCTCCGAACCCACTGAAAGGTAACCTACTCCAGGAGTCCGCTAGAAGATAACCTAGGCTAGGCGCCCAATGAAAAGCAACACCCACTAGGAGCCCGCAGGAAGGTAACCTCCTTGGGAAATTGCCGGAAGGTAACCTTCTCTGGGAGGCCGCTGAGAAATAAGTTCCGCTCGGAATATTGCTGGATGGTAGCCTCCACTTGGAGCCCGTTGGCAGGTAACCTCCGCTAGGAGCCTGCTGGAATGTACCCTCCGTTAGAAGCCCCCTAGAAGATAATCTCTGTTAGGGGCCCACTGGAAGGTAATCTCCATTAGAAGCCCTCTGTAAGGTAATCTCTATCAGGAGCCCACTGGAATATAACCTCAATTAGGAACTCAATGAAAGGTGACTTTCAGTAGGAACCCGCTGAAAGGTACCTCCACTAACAGCACTATGGAAGGTAACCTCTGGTAGGAGCTCACGAGACTGTAAACTACTATAAAGTAACCCCCCCTACGAGCCTCCTGGATGGCAACCTCTCTAAGCATACCAATGGAAAGTGACTTCCACTGGAGCTCACGAGTAGACAGCCCAGGCTACAGCCCGCTGAAAGGTAATCGCTAAGAACCAGATGGTTGATAATGTCTGCTAGAAGCCCACTGGGATGTAACCTCCGCTAAAAACTGCTAAAGGTGTAACCTCACTTAGGAATCTCCTGGAAGGTAACCTCTAAGGAAGCCAAATGAAGGTCAACTTCGCTAAGAGCTCACTGAAAGGTAACCCATGCTAGGAACCTGCTGGAGGGTCTCCATTAAGAAACCGCTGAAAGGCAACCTCCATTAGGAACCTTCAGAAATGTAACCTCTCATGCGAAAGCAATGGAAAATAACCTTCGTTAGAAGCCCACTGGAAGGTAACTCAGGTAAGGAACGTGCTGGAAGGTAATCTTCACTATAGTCACCTGGAAGGCAACCTCCGCTAAAAGCTCGATCGAAATTTACCTTCACTAGTGGCCTGCTGGAAGATAACCTTCCCTAGGAACCAGCTGGAAGGTAACCTCCTCTCGGAATTCACTAGAAAATAACCTTTAGGGAATCTGCCGGAAGGTAACCTCCTCTTGTTACCCATTAGAAGATAACCTCCTCTAGGAGCCCGCTGGAAGGTAACCCTTAGAAACCCAGAGGAAGATAACCTCCTCTTGGAGCTTGCTGGAAAGTAACCTCCACCAGTAACCTCCTCTAGGAACCCGCTGAAAGGTAATCTTTAGAAACCCAATGGAAAATGATAACCTCCTCTCGGAAGCTGTTGGAAGGTAACCTCTCCTAGGAGTTAAAAGCACACTGGAAGATAACCTTCGTTAGGAACCCAATGGAAGGTATCTTCCATTAAGAGCCAGCTAGGAACCCGCTAGAAGGTCATCTCCGGAGGATCCCGCTGGAAGGCAACTTATTCTAGAAGCCTGCTGGAAAGTAATCTCCGATAAGAGCCCGATGGAAGGTAACCTCCGCTAAGATCCTGTTAAAAGGTAGCTTCCAGTAAGAACCCGCTAGATGCTAACCTTCTCTAAAAGCCCAGTGGAAGGTAATCTTGGTAGCTGCTCTTTGGAAGATAACCTTCCGCTAGGAGCCCGATGGAAGGTAACTTTCCTCAAGATCCCGCTGAAAGGAAACCTTCTTTCGGAGCCCAGTGGAAGATAACTTCCAGTAGGAGGCCGCTGAAAGGTAACCTCCACTAAGACCCAGTAGAAGGTAACCTCCGTTAAGAGACTACTTCTGTGTAACCTCCCAAGAGAACACCGGTGGAAAATAACCTCCTCTAGAAGCACAGTGCAAGGTAACCCCCAGTAAGAGCCTAATGGAACGTAACCTCAGCTAGAAAACCACTGGAAAGTTTCATCTATCATGAGACGGCTGGAAAGGTAACCTTAGCTAGAAGCCCACTAGTAGATAAGCACCGCTAAGAGACAGATGCAAGATAACCTCTGCCAGGAGCACACTGGAATGTGTTCTCTCCAGAAGCCCGCCAGAAGGTATCATCCACAGACAGCCCAATGGAAGTTAATCTCTCATAGGAGCCCGATGGACGGTATTGTCCACTTGGAGTCCACTGCAAATTATCCTCCACTAGGAAACCGCTGGAAAGTAATCTCCACCAGGATCCTGCTGGAAGGTAATCTCCCTTAACAACCCGATAGAAGTTAACCCCTACTAGAAGCTCGCTGGAAGGTAACCCCTACTATGAACCTGACGAAAGGTAATCTCCTCTAGAAACCTGCTGAAAGGTAACTTCCTCTCAGAACCTGCTGTAAGGAAGCCTTCTTGAGATCCTGCTGAAAGGTGACCCCCTCTACGGACTCACTAGAAAAAAGCATCCTCGAGGAACCCACCGTAAGATAACCTCCTCTGGGAGCCTTTTGGAATGTAACCTCCTCTGGCAACCTACTAGAAGATAACCTACTCTAAGATCCCACTGGGAGACAACCTCCTGTCGAAACCTGTTGGAAGGAAACCTCCTGTAGGAACCCTCTGGAAGGGGACCTCCTCACGGAACTCACTGAGAGATTACCTCTTCTAAGAGCCCACAAAACTGTAACCTCCTCTAGGAACCCAATGGAAGATAACCTTCAATAGATGCTTGCTGGAAGGTAACCTCCCTCTGGAACCCTTTGGAAAGTAACCTCCGCTCGAAGCCTTCTGGATGAAAACCTCCACTAGTGGCCAGATGCAAGGTAACCATTGCTTGTAGTTCGATTGAAGGTAGCCTCCACCAAAAAAACACCGGAAGGTAACTTCCGCTAGAAGCCTGGTGGAAAGTAACCTTCTCTAGAAACCTGTTGAAAGGTAGCCTCCTCTAGGAACGCACTGGAATATAACCTACTCTTAGAACCTACTGGAAGTTAACCTCATGAAGGAACCCCCTGAAAGGTAACCTCCTCTCTGAACCCACAGCAAGATAACCACTTCAAGAAACCTGCTTGATGGTAAACTCCTCTAGAAACCTATTGGAAGATAACTTCTAAGAACCTAATGGAAAGCTACCCAGTTTAGGGACCTATTAGAAGCTAATCTCCTTTCGGAACCCATTGGAAGAAGACCTTTAAGACCCCACAGGAAGGTAACTCTCGCTAGGAACTTCGGAAGATAACCTCTGTTAGGTACTCGCTAGAGGTTAACCTACAATAGGAGCTTGATGAAGGGTAACCTTCACTAGAAGTCTGCTAGAAGGTAACCTCCTCTGGGTAGCTGCTGGAAGGTAACTTCCTCTAGGAAGCTGGTGGAAGGTAATCTTCTTGTGCAACTCACTAGAGGATAATGTCCTTCAGGAACCCACTGGAAGTTGACCTTTTCTGGAAAACTGCTAGAATGTAACATCCTCTAGGAAGCCACTGTAATGGTAACCTCCTCTAAGAATCTACAGGAAGGTAACCTTCCCTAGGAAGCTGCTTGGAAGGTTACTTCCTCTCGAAACCCACTTGAAGATAACCTCCGCTAGGAACCTGCTGAAAGGTAATCTCCGCTTGCAGACCACTAGAAAATAACATCCTTTAGGAACCCACTGGAAGGTAGCTTTACCTCTAGGAATTCACTTGAAGATATCCTTCTTACGGTACCGACTAGAAGATAACGTCCTCTAGAAACCCTCTGGAATGTAACCTCCTCTAGGAACATGCTAGCAGGTTACCTCCGCTAGGAGACGGAAGGAAGGTAAACTCCTCACGAAACCATTTGGAAGAAAACCTTCCTCAGCAGCCTACTAGAATATAACCCCCTCTAGGACCCATTGGAAGATAAACTCCTCTAGGACCTGCTGGAAGGTAACCTCATCTAGGAGCCTGTTGGACCTACTGATAGGTATCCTCCGCCAGGTGCCCGATGAAGGGTAACCTCTGTTTAGAACCAGCTGAAAGGTAACCTCCACCAAAAAACCGCTGAAATGGACCCCCCCCCCCCCCCCCATCGCAAACTGCTGGAAGGTAATCTCCACTCGGGTCCAGATGAAACATAACCTCCTCTAGGAACCTGCTGAAAGGTAACCTCTGCTAAGAACACGATGGTAGGTAACCTCTGCGGAGAACCTGCTGGAAGGTAACCTCCTCCAGCAGCCTTTTAGAACATACCCTAGAAACCCACTGGAAGACCTCCTCTGGGAACCTGCTGGTAGGAAACCTCCTGTAAAAATCCCATGGAAGGTGAACTCTTCTCGAAACCCTATAGGAGATAACCTCCTCTAGGAACCTATAGAATTGTAACTACCCCGGGGAACCCACTGGAAAGATAATCTCCAATAGAAGCCTGCTCGAAGGAAACCTCCGCTAGAAGTTTGATGGAAGGAAATCTCTGATAGGAGCCCGATGCAAGGTAGCCTTCGCATGAAGCCTGGTGGATGGGAGCCTCTGCTAGGAGCCCGCTGGAAGGTAACCTCTTGTAGAAACCCCCTGGAAGGTGACCTTCTCTCGGAATTCACCGCAAGATAACCTCTTCTAGGGACCCGCTGAATGGTAACCTCGTTTTGAAGCCCATTTGAAGAAAACCTCCTCTAGGAACCCACAGGAGAGTAACCCCTGCTAAGAACCTCTGGAAAGTAACCTCCGCGGGAAGTTAATCTTCGACAGGAACCTGGTGGAAGGCAAACTCCTCTCAAAACCCACTGGAAGATAACCTTCTCTAGGAACCTGCTGGAAGGCAACCGTCTTGGGCAACTAACTAGAATACAACATTCTTTAAGGACCCGCTGGAAGGTATCTCCCTCTAGGAACCCACTGGAAGAAAACTTTCTCTGGAAATGTGCTAGAAGGTAACCTCCTCTGGGAAGCCACTAGAAGATTACGTCCATGAGGGAGCTGCTAGAAAGAAACCTCCTCTTGAATCCCACTGGAAGATAAACTCCTCAAGGAACCTGCTGGAGGGTAACCTCCTCTTGCAGACTAATAGAAGATAACATCCTTCAGGAACCCGCTGGAAGGGTAGCTTTCTCTAGGAATTCACAGGAAGATAACCTACTCTCAGTACCTACTAGAAGGTAACGACCTCTAGAAACCCACTGGAATGTAACCTCCTCTAGAAACCTGCTGGTAGGTATTCTCCACTAGGAGCCAATAAAGGTAAACTGCTCGCGGAACCACATGGAACATAACTTTCTCTGGGAACCTGCTAGAATATAATTTCTTTTGAGAACATGTGGAAGATAACCTTTAGGAACCTACTGGAAGGTAACCTCCACTCGGAGGTTGAAAAGCATGTTGGCTTTCCAGCAGCAGTACATGGTCGATAATCATGTTGGTCTTCCTGCAACAATACATGGTTGATAATCATGTTGGTCTTCCTGCAACAATACATGGTTGATAATCATGTTGGTCTTCCTGCAACAATACATGGTTGATAATCATGTTGGTCTTCCTGCAACAATACATGGTTGATAATCATGTTGGTCTTCCTGCAACAATACATGGTTGATAATCATGTTGGTCTTCCTGCAACAATACATGGTTGATAATCATGTTGGTCTTCCTGCAACAATACATGGTTGATTATCATGTTGGTCTTCCTGCAGCAGTATATGGTTGATAATCATGTTGGTCTTCTTGCAACAGTATATGGTTGATAATCATATTGGTCATCCTGCAATAGTTGCCAATCTTGCAACTAAAGTTCTTAAAACGTTAGATCATTCTGCAATTCCCTGCACCACCTCCGGGCTGCCATACCCTCGATCAACTCCAGGCTGCTACACCTTCCGTGGCCTCCCACAGGGTGCACCCTCCCTCACTTCCTGACCGCTTTGTACCACTTGCAGACCCAACCAGACACCCAGCTGGGTTTAGTCCGGGAGCTGATCCCAGCTACCCATCCACACACACACACACACACACACACACCTCGCCCGCACACCCAGTCAGTCTGGGGAACTTCCCTACTAGCTCCCTGAACGGGGACTTTAAATAAGTGTACGAGACATAAGCTTTTGACTTGACACTAGAGAACACGACTATCTCGACTCCCAGCATCTGCATGAACAAGACGTCCCTCACTCAGCTCAGCTCATCTCATTCACTTGGATCCGTGGCAAGACTGCCTCCTACCACTTGGGCATCATACAGCAGCCTTATGATGTGTCTCATCTGCACCTGAAGAGGTTTATTGCTGGACTCTGGAGGTGTTACAGGTGGATCTCACCCCCCGGGTGGGCGCAGGCCGGAGAGGTCCCGGCAGCCACTGGTGCAAGCTTAGTGATCGACTAGTAAAGTACCTGAAACGTATTGCTTGAGCTTAGAACGTTTTGTTTTTTTTTACTCTAAGGAACGTTTTACCTTAGCTAAGAAACATTGCACCTTTGAAGAAACGTTTTACTCTAGCAAAAGAAAATTTACTTTGGCCAAAAAACGTTTCACTCCAATTAAAAATCTTTATACAAATGGCTATGAAAAGGTTTTGCTCAAGCTTAGAAACGTTTCACTCTTGCAAAGAAACATTTTCCTCCATCTGAAAAACACTTTACTTACACTACGAAACGTTTTGCCCCCTCTGAAGAACATTTTGCTCGATAAAAAACGTTTTACCGTCTTATAATACGCTTTACTATAAGTAAAAAATGTTTTCATCTTCCTAAGAAACGCTTTACTCTTACTCTTTACTTTCACTAACAACGTTTTATTTTACGTAAGAAACGTTTTACTATGGCTATAAAACGTCTTACTGTGGTTAAAAACGATTTACTCTAGCTGAGCAACTTTTTTTTCCACTTGAGAAAATAACTCTAGTTAAGAAACGTTTTCCCCTGAGAAAGTTTTATTCTATCCAAAAAACGTTCTTCTCTAAGAAACATTTTACTCTATGTAGGAGACATTTCACTCGCTGAGAAACGTTTTACTTTGATAGAAACGAGTTATTCAAGAGAAGAAACGTTAACTGAAGCTAAGAAACGTTTTACCTTAGCTAAATAACGTTTTACTCTAGCAAAGAAACGCTTTAGTCTACCTGAGAGACGTTTTATTCTAGGTCAAGAACGTTTTGCATTAAGAAACACTCACCGAACTCTGGCTAAGAAACGCTTTCCCCTGGCTATAGAGACGTTTTACCATAGCTAAATAACACTTTACTCTAGCCATGAAACGTTTATCGTACTCTCGCTAAAGAACGTTTATCTCGGGCTAAGACCAGACCAACACTGTGCGAGGCTTTCATTCTTCTGTGTTAGTGACAGATGTTACTTCACCTTCCCCGTGTGTGTCGGCGGGCGGGGCTGCGTGACCAGGGCTGTCACCAGCCACCAGGGAATCTCAGTCGACCTAGACAGCTACTGCTATCGACGAAACCCTCAGACAGGGTCAGAATCTTTCGTAAGGTCCCTCAGACAGGGTCAGAATCTTTAGTAAGGTCCCTCAGGCAGGGTCAGAATCTTTCGTAAGGTCCCTCAGACAGGGTCAGAATCTTTAGTAAGGTCCCTCAGACAGGGTCAGAATCTTTAGTAAGGTCCCTCAGGCAGGGTCAGAATCTTTAGTAAGGTCCCTCAGACAGGGTCAGAATCTTTAGCAAGGTCCCTCAGACAGGGTCAGAATCTTTAGTAAGGTCCCTCAGACAGGGTCAGAATCTTTAGTAAGGTCCCTCAGACAGGGTCAGAATCTTTAGTAAGGTCCCTCAGACAGGGTCAGAATCTTTAGTAAGGTCCCTCAGACAGGGTCAGAATCTTTAGTAAGGTCCCTCAGACAGGGTCAGAATCTTTAGTAAGGTCCCTCAGACAGGGTCAGAATCTTTAGTAAGGTCCCTCAGACAGGGTCAGAATCTTTAGTAAGGTCCCTCAGGCAGGGTCAGAATCTTTAGTAAGGTCCCTCAGACAGGGTCAGAATCTTTAGCAAGGTCCCTCAGACAGGGTCAGAATCTTTAGTAAGGTCCCTCAGGCAGGGTCAGAATCTTTAGTAAGGTCCCTCAGGCAGGGTCAGAATCTTTAGTAAGGTCCCTCAGACAGGGTCAGAATCTTTAGCAAGGTCCCTCAGACAGGGTCAGAATCTTTAGTAAGGTCCCTCAGGCAGGGTCAGAATCTTTAGTAAGGTCCCTCAGGCAGGGTCAGAATCTTTAGTAAGGTCCCTCAGACAGGGTCAGAATCTTTAGTAAGGTCCCTCAGACAGGGTCAGAATCTTTAGTAAGGTCCCTCAGGCAGGGTCAGAATCTTTAGTAAGGTCCCTCAGGCAGGGTCAGAATCTTTAGTAAGGTCCCTCAGGCAGGGTCAGAATCTTTAGTAAGGTCCCTCAGACAGGGTCAGAATCTTTAGTAAGGACCCTCAGACAGGGTCAGAATCTTTAGTAAGGTCCCTCAGACAGGGTCAGAATCTTTCGTAAGGACCCTCAGGCAGGGTCAGAATCCCTAATGAAGACCCTCAGACGGAGTCAGAATCTTTAGTGAGGACCCTCAGGCAGGGTCAGAATCCCTAATGAAGACCCTCAGACGGAGTCAGAATCTTTAGTGAGGACCCTCAGACGGGGTCAGAATCCTTAACAAAGACCCTCAGACGGGGTTAAGAATCCTGCACACCCGCATCTTGCGGGAACCCTCCTACACAGGAAGTCCTCCCGTGTCGTGGCATGACCCCCTGTCCCCCGGCCGCTCATGACCAACGAAATGCTAATGATGTGAGCATCGAACACCACCACAGATGAAGGAACGAGGGGAAGGCGAGAGGACGATGATGATGATGATGAAGGTGGTATGAAGCCATGTTTCATAAGTGGAAATAATGAGAAATGGTCCTAGTGGCCAAAGTGAAGCTGGAAGGGATGCTTATTTCCAGGACGGCGTCATGCAAGGGCCAGGACGTAAATATTCTTTTTTCAGGACGATGCACCCTCAGGAGGCTGGATATTATTCAATTTCCAGGATATTGCTGCTGAGTAGATGGGGGAAGACTGGACATTTTTCTTTCCAAGGAGATGTTACTCCGGTGGGCAGGAGACGGTATTTTGTTCCCAGTACGTTAAGGAAGGTCACCAGTCACAACCAGAGGAAAGGAATGAAAACCAAACGCGTCTTTAAAACACCCACTCTATTTTACGTGAATTCCCAGCTGTGTTTACTTTGGTCTGGTCTATTAACTTCTTGTTTCTATTGAGTGTTTCTAAGACATTATCTTATACCACTGAAGTAGCTTAACCAAGATATTTTTTCCTCGCCTCAGCTCAAGTTTTGTGAGCCAGGTATGTATATCTAAATCTCTGCCTCAGACGTGACACAATCACCCATAGATGATGACAACAGGTGTGTTGGGATTCAGTAACACAGGGTCAACATGGAGACAGGTGTTGGGCCCAGGTACATATGGTCATCATAAGGACAGGTGTTGGGGCCTGGGAACACGCCCATCGTGAAGACAGGTGTTAGACGCCAGTGTATGTACGTCCTTCGCTTACCACTACTCTCTCTCTCTCTCTCTCTCTCTCTCTCTCTCTCTCTCTCTCTCTCTCTCTCTCTCTCTCTCTCTCTCTCTCTCTCTCGCTTACAGTATATGCCTATAACAACGCCATAGTTATAGAATATATCTTCATGTTGGGTCCTCACCAGCAACACATGGCCAACATCTAAGTAAGTCACAAATATGCAATGTACACTCACCATAGTGGAAGAAAATTAAACGTATGTAAAGCCTGACGTCATGCAAGATTGTGTCAGCTCAGGCGATGTAAGTCACTATATGACCAACGCTTAGCAACCAGTGTTGCCGTGTCACACTGGTGGGCAGCAATAACATTCCTGGTGTGCCATAGTTCGTTCCTAATTAGAAAAATAAAATGAATATCAATTTGTCTTCACAAACAACTGTAGGATTTATTTACTGACACGATGGCGTCTCACAAGTACAGTAAGCAAAGAGACAATGAAGCGGTACGCAAAGGCGAGTAATCGCTCGTACACTGGTATCCAATATTGTCTCCAACTCTCTCTTCCTTTTCTTCTTGACCTTGGAAAGTCTAGACGTTTTGAAAGTTCGAAAATCATTTTCCTTACGGCATATGAAATATCTTGCACATCACTTGAATATACATGTAACTATAAGGTCATTACAGTTGTTTAACTATAAGGTCATTACAGTTGTTGAACTATAAGGTCATTACAGTTGTTTAACTATAAGGTCATTACAGTTGTTGAACTATAAGGTCATTACAGTTGTTTAACTATAAGGTCATTACAGTTGTTGAACTATAAGGTCATTACAGTTGTTTAACTATAAGGTCATTACAGTTGTTTAACTATAAGGTCATTACAGTTGTTTAACTATAAGGTCATTACAGTTGTTTAACTATAAGGTCATTACAGTTGTTTAACTATAAGATTTTCGTAACAGAAGAATGTTGGTAAAAATCTGATCCAGTGACTCGCGTGGACAGAGCGTACTAAAAAACATACAGTGAAATACTAATATAGGTTGGGAAGCACAGCCCTAGAAGGCACCTGAGCGCCAGTCATGGCTGATCCACTAGCAAACACATCAGGTCGAGAACTTTTCCCCCTCACCCCCTAATGCACGCGCTTGATATAGTGTGAGTGTGTTAGCGCGCGGTCATCGGTGCTCACGTCGACTGACAGTTGGAGAGATGATGCTCGGGCCCTCCTTCATACAGTTACCGACTCAGCCTGAGAGGATGCAGGTCCCGAGGACCATATGTCCCGTTAATGTGCAAACCTAAAGACTTAATTCCATAGAAAAAAAACATCTGAGGACCCAGTGTCATAGAGCACAAAACATGGAGAAAACAATTTCATACAACACCAGACCTATTGGGGACCCCAAATTATCAAACATAAACAAAACCTAAACGGTATTGAACAAACTGACCAGGTATCATCCACTAACTGTTCATAGAAACAAAACTGAGGACTATAGTAAACAAACTAATGTGTAAGATAAAATTACTAATATGATAATATCATTTATAACATATAAATATCCAAACTATATGTTAAATATAAATATACATAATATTATGATATGATATATATCATATTTGATACGATAATTTGGGATGGATCAGACATATCAACAATGGAATGCGGAGGGACTATATCTATAAAATTTGGACTCTAAAAATGTGTGGAAGACGAGAAATTAATCTCGGCAAAGAACAAATTATTATTGAATGAATATATATCAAAATGATTATGTATTATATATAATATAATATGTATGGAAGGACAAATTTGCGCGTGTAGAATCATGATCCAGGGGAAATGAAAGATAAGTTCCAGTGCACTTCGGTAATAATCACATCACAGGGGACAAGAGAGATATATAAGTCAGTTGATATAAACGAAGAGCGGTTAGAACGTCCATTGGTAAACATGGATGTCCAAGACTCAAGAGCGTATACTATATTTTTACAAGTATAAGTAAGCATCACATATGAAATAGTGGATGTTACTATATTTAGATTGCACGATCCATAGGCAAGGAAACATGTTTAAGTTTAGCATATACAGAAAACCTACCAATGTATGCTCATATATCCATTATTACTCATCTCATCACGACAGAGTTGAATTATCATCATTTCAATCTATGTTCTTTAGGGTATTACGTATTTGCAGTCCAGAGTTTATTGATGATGAGTTTGAGAAGATATAATATACTGGATCTGAGTTAAAGTACCCAAGATCTTTCATTGATAAATCCCTTAAGTTAGCAAAGAAATCATTTTATAGAGTTGAGCCCAATCCTCCCATTGACACCAAGAATCTTTTAAATCTCCCTTTTGATAATAATTTTACTTTACTTCCTATGTTGCTTAAATCTTTTAATGTAAATGTTGCCTCCAGCAACAATAATACTACAAAGAATATCTTAATCAGAAATTCACCAGAAAATTCTCTTGGATGCATCTATAAAGTGCCACGTGAAAATTGTGATAAATTTAATGTTGGGCAGACTGGTAAGGATCTTTCTGTTAGAATTAAGCAACATAAAAAATAGCATAAGAACGGGACAAGACTTAAATGCCTTGTTTAATCACGTTAAAAACTATGATCATTGTACTGACTGGAGTAATACGATAAGTTCCCAAGTGCACTTTCGTGTAATAATTACATCATCAGGGGAGACATAAGTGAGAAATATAAGTCAGTTGATATACATCGAAGCTAGGACGCCATTTGGTAAACATGCGATTGTCCAAGACATACAACGAGCGTTCATAAACTTATCATTTTACAAATTTTATCAACAATAAAGTTATCTAATTTGCATAGACCATCACTAATATTAAGATTATAATTCTTTATGTATTCAATAATAGAAGATTCAATGATATTTCTCGTGGTAATAGAGTTAAAGTTAATAACTGAAATGGAATTACTTTAGTCAATACAATGATCATAGTTTTTAACGTGATTAAGCAAGGCATTTGATTCTTATCCTGTTCTTATACTATATTTATGTTGCTTAAATCTAACAGAAAGATCCTTACCAGTCTCCCCAACATAAAACTTATCACAATTTCTACATGGCACTTTACAGATGCACCCAGGAGAATTTTCTGGTGAATTCCTTAAGCAACATAGATTGATATGGGTAAAACTGAAAGTATGTGGAGAGATATGAGTGATTACTGGTGCCTATGCGGCTGGGCACGAGAAGAAAGATAATGAGAGGCAAGTGTTTTGGGAGCAGCTGAGTGAGTGTGTTAGCAGTGTTGATGCACGAGACCGGGTTATAGTGATGGGTGATTTGAATGCAAAGGTGAGTAATGTGGCAGTCGAGGGAATAATTGGTGTACATGGGGTGTTCAGTGTTGTAAATGGAAATGGTGAATAGCTTGTAGATTTGTGTGCTGAAAAAGGACTAGTGATTGGAAATACCTGATTTCAAGAGAATTATACAGAGGTATACGTATGAAAGTAGATGAGATGGCCAGAGAGCGTTATTGGATTACGTGACAATTGATAGGCGCAAGAGAGAGAGACTTTTGGATGTTAATGTGCTGAGAGGTGCAACTAGAGGGATGTCTGATCATTATCTTGTGGAGGCAAAGGTGAAGATTTGTAAAGATTTTCAGAAGAGAAGAGAGACTGTTGGGGTGAAGAGAGTGGTGATAGTAAAGGAGCTTGGGAAGGAGAATTGTGTGAGGAAGTAGCAAGAGAGACTGAGAGCAGAATCGAAAAAGGTGAGAACAAAGGACGTAGGGAGAGTGGGGGATGAATGGAACGTATTTAGGGAAGCAGTGATGGCTTGCAAAAAAGATGCCTGTGGCAGGAGATAGGTAGGAGGTGGGCAGATTAGAAACGATAGTGAATGGTGGGATGAAAAAGTAAAATTGTTAGTGATAGAGAAGAGAGAGGCATTTGGAAGATTTTTGTACGGAGATAGTGCAAATGAGTGGGAGAGGGAAAAAAGAAAGCGGCAAAAGGTCAAGAGAAAGGTGCAGGAGGTGAAAAAGAGGGCAAATGAGAGCTGGGGTGAGAGAGTATCATTGAATCTTAGGGAGAATAAAAAGAAGTTTTGGAAGGAGGTAAATAAATTGCGTAAGACAAGAGAACAAATGGAAGCATCGGTGAAGTGGGCAAATGGGGAGGTAACAACAAGTAGTGGTGAAGTGAGAGGGAGATGGAGTGAGTATTTTGAAGGTTTGTTGAATGTGTTTGATAATAGAATGAGAGATATAGGGTGTTTTGGTCGAGGTGGTGTGCGAAGTGAGAGGATCAGGGAGAATGATTTGGTAAGCAGAGAAGAGGTAGTGAAAGCTTTGCGGATGATGAAAGCCGGCAAGGCAGCAGGTCTGGATGGTATTGCTGTGGAATTTATCAAAAAAGGCGTGACTGTGTTGTTGATTGGTTGGTGAGAATATTCAATATAAGTATTGTTCATGGTGAAGTGCCTGAGGATTATCGGAATGCATGTATAGAACCATTGTTAAAAGGCAAAGAGGTTAAACGTGAGTTTGCAAATTACAGAAGTATAAGTTATTTGAGTATTCCTGGGATATTATATGGGAGGGTATTGATTGAGAGGGTCAAGGCATGTTCAGAGCATCAGATTGGGGAGGAGCAGTGTGGTTTCAGAAGTGGTAGAGGATGTGTGGATCAGGTGTTTGCTTTGAAGAATGTATGTGAGAAATACTTAGAAAAGGAAATAGATTTGCATGTAGCATATATTGATCTGGAGAAGGAATATGATAGAGTTGATAGAGATGCTCTGTGGAAGGTATCAAGTTGCTAAAAGCAGTGAAAAGCTTTTATCGAGGATGTAAGGAATGTGTACGAGTAGGAAGAGAGGAAAGTGATTGGTTCCCAGTGAATGTCGGTTTGCCGCAGGGATGCGTGATGTCTCCATGGTTGTTTAATTTGTTTATGGATGGGGTTGTTAGGGAGGTGAATGCAAGAGATTTGGAAAGAGGAGCAAGTATGCAGTCTGTTGAGGATGATAGGGCTTGGGAATTGAGTCAGTTGTTGTTTGTTGATGATAGAGCGCTGGTGGCTGACTTGGGTGAGAAACTGCAGAAGTTGTTGACTGAGCTTAGTACAGTGTGTGAGAGAAGAAAGCTGAGAGTAAATGTGAATAAGAGCAAGGTTTGTTAGGTTCAGTAGGGTTGAGGGACAAGTCAATTGGGAGGTACGTTTGAATGGAGAAAGATTGGAGGAAGTGAAGTGTTTTAGATATCTGGGAGTGGATTTGGCAGCGAATGGAACCATGGAAGCGGAAGTGGGTCACAGGATGGGCGAGGGGGCAAAGGTTTTGGGAGCGTTGAAGAATGTGTGGAAGGCGAGAACGTTATCTCGGAAAGCAAAAACGGGTATGTTTGAAGGAATAGTGGTTCCAACAATATCATATGGTTGTGAGGCGTGGGCGATAGTTAGGGTTATGCGTAGGAGGGTGGATGTGTTAGGAATGAGATGTTTGAGGACAATATGTGGTGTGAGGTGGTTTGATCGAGTGAGTAATGAAAGGGTGAGAGAGATGTATGGTAATAAAAATGAGTGTGGTTGAGAGAGCAGAAGAGTTTGTTTTGAAATGGTTTGATCACATGGAGAGAATGAGTGAGGAAAGATCGACCAAGAGGGTATATGTGTCAGAGGTGGGGGGAACGAGGAGAAGTGGGAGACCAAATTGGAGGTGGAAGGATGGAGTGATAAAGATTTTGAGCGATCGGGAACTGAACATACAGAAGGGTGAAAGGCGTGCAAGAAATAGAGTGAATTGGAACGATGTGGTATACCGGGGTCGACGTGCTGTCAATGGACTGAACCAGGGCATGAGAAGCGTCTGAGGTAAACCATGAAATGTTTTGTGGGGCCTGGATGTGGAAAGGGAGCTGTGGTTTCGGTGCATTATACATGACAGCTAGAGACTGAATGCGAACAAATGTGACCTTTGTTGTCTTTTTCTAGCGCTACCTCGCGCGCTTGCTGGGGGAGGGGTCGTCATTTCATATGTGGCGGGGTGGCGACCGGAATGAATAAAGGCAGCAAGTACGAAATATGTACATGTGTACACATGTATATGTCTGTGTATATATATATATATATATATATATGTGTGTGTGTGTGTAAGTTGAAATGTATAGGTATGTATATGTGCGTGTGTGGACGTGTATGTATATACATGTGTATGTGGGTGTGTTGGGCCATTCATTCGCTTGTTTCCTTGCGCTACCTCGCTAACGCTTTAGACAGCGACAAAGTCTGATAAATATATAATAAATCGATAAATATACATATTTTCAAAAGTGTATGAACTAATAAAGAATGTTTATATAAAACCTTCATCTGAAGCCAAAGGGGAAAATTACGGACAAATGAGCTCATCGAGGTCACGGGCCTTAAGTGGAACATGAACATGCTCTTGGTACACGGGAATCAGAAGAGGAAAAATTATTTACGAGTTTTGTAGGGAGAGAATAACTTGCCTTTTATAAAGGGTAAGGTTGTAGTTGGTTACAAAGTCATGAGAAGGTAAAGCTTAGCGGTGGAGGGAAAGAAATAGCCCTAATAACGGCTCATCCTTATGTCGACATAGCCCACAATCATCAGATGCTGTGGCTTGCAGAGCATTACGTAGTGTAGCTTATGGTGGGGCAACTCAACGGGCTTATTCGAACAACTTTGGATCCGACTCAGTAGAGCTAAAATCTCCTTAGATGCAAGAGTAGTATGCGATCAAAGAACGAATCAGTCTTCTCTGTGTTGGAAGCACCTGATCCTGGGAGAAGAACTCTCAGCATCTGAACGGCATTCCTAATTTCTTAGGGGCAGACTTATCTCTTTGTGTAATGTCAGGTCCTCAAGACAGCCTGGATGTGACGGTAACACCTGCCATGTTTATTGTTCTAAGTGGTAGAGTTATAAACCTATTATCAGAGGAGACGAGAAACTTATAAAGGGTTTTACAAATATAATAGGACGACAATGGACTTTACAAGCGTACAATATGACCGAATGTACGTCTTCAGCTCTGGAGAATCCTGTTCTAAATCATTTTGTATAGTTGTGACAAAAGAAGCACATCCGATATCAGAAGACGGAACGGCTTTGAAAGGAACTGAGGAGTACAGTGTTGAGTCGTCGGCCTATGGGTGCTTTTGGTTTGCTGTTGCAAAAGGAAATCGTTGATCATAAGGACACAAAGCCTGAGAGAGCGGGTCATGAGTTTACATGAGTTTATATGAGAAAGACAGACAACAGGAAGCCTGATTGGCCCACGACTGGGTTATCTGGTTAAAAAAAAAAGAAATTAACTTGACAAGAAAATGTTATTTCGCTTAGCAGTTTTTTAAACTATCACGGACTCCCTGCTGTTGCATATTAGCCTTCTAGTGTCCCCGTTAACGCTGTCGTTTGTACAGTTTATTTCTGAAGTTTTTCTCAAGGTATACCTGAATTTATGAAATGTTTGTCGGAACGACTTTTGAAAGTATTTAGTCTCAGCATTCGGTACGTCTGACAGTAACTTATTCCAGTGCTCAACACACCTATAGGAAAAGAAGCTTTTTCCAACGTCCGTACTACATCTTTTAGCTTTTGTGTTTTATTCCAGTCGTCCTGGTAACCGTATTTTCTTGCATTTCGAAAAGATGTTCCCGATTTACTTACAGAACTTGCTCAGAATTCTGAACACTTGGATCAAGCCGCCGCGAAGACTACGTTTTTCAAGGGAGAAGAGATCCAATCGTTTTAGCCTTTCCTCGTATGCCAGATTTTTTGGGATGGGATAAATTTCGTCGCGCGTCTTTGTACTTGCTCAAATCTTTCCTCGTCTTCTATAGAGTGTAAGAATTGTTTCTGGTGTCTTGTAATCTTTGTTTCTGGCTATAAACCTAACATTTGGTTCCCCTTCTTACTTGCTGCTTGACACTGCTTACTGTATTTCAAATTGTTGCTAATGAAAACTCCAAGGTCCTTTTCTTCATCTACTTTAGTTAGAGAGTTTCCAAATTGTTTGTAGTCGTAACGCATATTCTTACCTCCAAAGTGCATAACTTTACACTTGTCAACATTAAACTTCATGTACCATCTATCTGACCACTCTGCTAGTACGTTAAGATCTATTTGAATCATTTTGCAACCCCGCCTGTTTACAGCTCTTCCTTCTAGTTTAGAATCGTCAGCAAACTTGGAGATCTTAGATATGGGACTGAGTTCTAGGTCATTAATGTATATTATGAAAAGAAATGGGCCTAGGAACGACCCCAGTGGCACACCAGTCGCTACTCCTAGCCAATCTGAGATTTCGCCGTTTAACACTACACTCTGTTTCCTTCCGGTAAGCCAGGCTTTTATCCATGTGCTAGGTTCTTCACAGATTCCGTGGGCTTTTAGTTCATATAAAAGTCTCTTGTGAGGTACTTTATCGAAAGTCTTTTGGAAATCTAAATATACTACATCAGATGGTAGTTTGTCGTCTCAATTCTGACAGATAACATTAAGAGATTCCAGGAGATTCGTTAGGCAGGATCTTCTATTGCAGAAACCGTGTTGGTTATCCAATATGATTTTGTGTTCTAGAAACGTGGCAGTTCCATCTGATATTATTTTTTCCATCGTTTTACCTAACATTGATAAAGGAAGAAGTTGATCCATATTAAATTATGGAGACAGACCGGCCAGAGAAGTTAGCTAGCGTGCGAGAAAAGCTATGGTAGAGGAGGAAAGCGGAGCTCAGTCCCCAATGCCACATCCTACCAGAAGCGATCAATATATGACGGCCATCAGCGAGGGATTGCATGAAGTCACAGGAGGATGACAAACCGACATGTTATGACTCTACCACAAATAGAACCTATTCCGTGTAGGATCACCTAGTACGTCCATGATTAATTTTACGATTCCTCTCCTGAAATAAAGTGGAACTATTATGATTATTGATACAATTAACTTTGTAATTAATCATGATTCCTGTAATTTTAAGCTAAGTAGAAGAAATACAACAGATAATAACTCCCATGGCCAGCCATATTCAAAAAGTCCAAAGACATCAGCAATTTCTTGCATCAGCTTATTAAAATGGAGTCCCTCACACAAACTATTGGTTACATTTGATAAACATATAGTTCTGGAGCGATGCATATAAGAGGTGGCAGCGTTCGGAACACCTGCCCTACCATATTGAATAACCTCACCACTGGAGCTGAGGAGGCCTGAACATGGAGAAGATTCCGAACCAGCTTGGATAGGATGGGCACAGGCTGCCTAATCTTGTATGCCAGAACTCAGGAGGGTCGGTCTTCCGTGGGAAACAGGGTTGGCAGAGGTATGAAAGTGATCACTTTTTCATCAGCAGTAGTGGTAGGAGGTAGTGGAGGAGGACGGCGCGTGGGATGGCTCCCTGTTCTTCATGAACGTGAACAGTCGGCACCTCTCCGTAGGTATGAAGGTGTTGAGGCTAGTGTCTCTACTTAGACCAGTTATGTCGCACGTTGCTGGTCTGCTTCAAAGGTGTCGTTGCACTTGGTCAACTGGATCGCGAATCAATGTGGCTGCCGACTGGAACGACTTCTACCCTTCACACTCACTCAGACACACGTCAACTGACTTCCTCAGGCTAGCTGCCAGCTTGCTTTGGTGTTCATGTCAGCCAGGTGACTCTGAAGTCCCCAACACTCAGGGTTAGACAATTAGCCGTCACAACGTCATTTCCCTGGCTTGGCTGAGGTCTGTTGCTTCCTTGAATGATTCCAGTGTGCCTCACAGGTCACTAATGACGATTCATTCACGGTGTTGCTGGCGGTATTCACAGATATGTTGTAGTCATGTCATGTAATCATGATTATGATTCCTACAGCCATGAAATCGAGTGCAATTACGATTCCTTAGCTTTCCGGAACAAACTGAGTCATTCCGATCTGAATTTCTCAAATTTGGAATAGATTCCAAATCATTACGAATTCTGATCATAATTACATGTTTGATGATGAAACAGTAGTAACGCGGGAAAGGACATCATTGATGAATCTTGCCTTGAGGAAGTCTTAATGATTAGAGCAATAAGACATTAGTCGGAACGGTCTTGGGATGAATTGTATAAATGTCTACTTCCAGTTTGATTTTAAGCACAAACGAAGCAAGGCCCTTGAGCCTTGTTTGCCTTGAGAGACAGAGGTGTTTTTCTGAATGTAGGGAAATAGATTATAAGGAAAAGGTATAGGAGGAATGAGAGATGCATCAGGGGCTGGATATAGTTCAAAGTTATCCAAAATGGAATAAAAAAGATAATCAAAAATTATTTATTGTAAAGACAGAGAGTTATGGTATCGTTGCAACAAGGAAGTGATAGAAAGGTTGTCACATATACTCTTGGCCAAAGACCATAAAGACCTACCAACGGAGGAGAAGGAAAGGTGGTCACACGTCCTTTGGATTACGAAATGTCCGCCTCACGAATAACGTATCTGCCTCAATTCAGACGGATGTGAATAATGAATGAGAGAGTTGGAGGATACGGAGCTTTCCTAGGTTCGATATACCGTGGGCCCTGACCTGAATGGTCTCATACCATGAATGACTTTAATCACTGATTGAAAGAAGAGATGGTCTTACAGGGGGCCAAAGGAGATGATACATTTGATATAGACATTTTACACAGGTTATGACAATCTAGGGATAGTTTGTGCAGTTATAGCATGAAGCACTGTAAGTGAAAAACAGATCCAGATCGATACGAGAGTAGTCGTAACGGCCTGGAATGTGGGGAGTGTAGATCATAAATTACCCAAGAAAATTTGGAAAGGGTGACGTAACAGCTGTGTCGGAGGAATTCAACCATCCCTTGTGATGTTCATTGAAATCTTATAAGCCGAAGATCTCAGCCTCAGCATGCGACGACATCATGGCCTCATGACTGGAGGTAATGTATTCGAGGAGAGTTTAAAAGGTTGTAGAGCTCGGAAAGCAGTAAACATTAAACGAATCAAAACAGTGATAGTTTAAAAACAAGTCTGAAGCCAGCTAGTGACGTGTGAAACTTAACTTGCTCCTTCATATCTACCTTCCTCTCTGGCCGATCTATCTCTGTGGTTGTTGATGGATCAACCTCCCCACTTTTCTCCATCAAAAACAGTGTCCCTCAAGGTTCTGTCCTGTTCTCTACACTTTTTCTCCTTTTTTCCAATGATTACCTCTCCACAAATAATCCTATGCACGTATAGGCTGATGACTCAATACTGCATTCTTCCACATCCTTCAATTCTGCTCCCCCTTCTCTCAGTCGATCTGCTTCTCGTCCTGACACAGCTTCCTCAGTAAATTCAGACTTGGAGAGGATATCTCAGTGGGGTACACAAAATCTTGTTAAGTTTAATGCCTCCAAGACCCAGTTTCTCCCAATCTCTTTATTGAAAACTCCTCACAACTCTCGTCTCTCCTTTGACGGTTCTTTAATTCCACCTCTTGACTCAATGAACTTATTTGGTATTATTGTAACATCCACTCTTTCTTGGAAACCCCACGTTACGGGAATAGCTAAGTCTGCCTCTAAGAAACTGGGTGTCCTGTTTCTATGTCGAAACTTCTCTCCTGAACAGTTGCTCCGTTTATGCAAGGGATTGATTCGTCCTTGTATGGAGTACTGCTCTCACAGTTGGGGTGGTTCTAGTTGAGTCGAAAGAAGTCCGCCTTGTAAACTGTCCCAGGCTAACCTCCAAACTTGACCCCCTTGCCCTACGCCGCAATGTTGGTTCACTTTCTCTCTTTTATAGGTATAACTTTGGTTTTTGCTTCCGAGAGCTGGCTGATTGTGTGCCTACACCACTAGTTAGACCACGCAATACTCGCCAAGTTGCTGCGTCACATGATTATTGTGTGGCCATCGGCAACTCGAGGGTGGAACATTTTGATACCTGCTTCTTTCCCTACACGTCGAAGCTTTGGAACTCTCTACGTTCTTATGTCTTTCCCAATAACTATGACCTGGCACATTTCAAAGGACAGGTTTTTCATTTTCTCAAAAATTTGTAAATACTTTCCCTTGTCTTTACATTTTCCGTTTCATAATTCTCTATATATTTCAGTCAAAGCCCGGCATTGATGGGCACTGTCGTCCGTGACTGGAGCAACCAGCGTTTAAAGAAAAAACAGTTGAGTCTCTGAGAGACACAAAATATTAGAATAGGTTACATCCACATAACATCAGACAGAAGAGAGATTAGTAGAGACTGTGAATGTTGTTGAATCATATGGAGAGTCAGGTCTACTTAAGGACTAATGGTCTTCGGCGTGAGGAGAGGTGCAGCAGCTTTTGCCTGAACCCTCCTTCCCGTTGGCAGCAGAAACAGAGGAGATCCAGAGATTTTTAAAAACATAGACGTAACTACGGATATTCGATCCCATAGGCCTAGTAGATGAATGTAGTCATATAAGACGTATCTTTAGGCAGTTATATCATCCCAGTTGGTTTGTGAATAAAGCTTACTGGAAAGCTAGAAAGACATTTTGTGCTTCTTGTAACAAAGATGTGACAAATAAGGGTGTCTAAATGTTTAGTGTTGCCCTATTCTCCCAACTTAGCTAGTCTCAGCCATGTTCTAAGGTACAGTTCTTGTAATGATGCTTTCCAGTACAATAACACCATCAGCAAGACCTTCATATATAATAGACCAAATCAAACAACAATTAGTAGTGTTTGCGCCCTCAAATGCAAGGCATGTATATATATATATGTAGGCCAGACAGGTAAAGTTGTAACGGAGAGGTGCTATTGGCAACAACATTCACTACGGAAGGATGACCACAAAAAAGCAATCGCTAAACATTGTCATGAAAATGATCACCCCATAGATCTTGAAAATTCCGTTATTCAATACCCTTCTGCTGATTATGCCACACGTAACGTCACTGAATGTCTTAATTGCTAATACTAAGAACTTCCATTTGTCCTCAGGCAATTTTGAAGCCCATCCTAGCATTAACCAAATCATTATGAGAGAATTGACAGAACAGGAAACATTAAGAATAAAGTTGGTCATGACACACCCAACTACCTAGGTCAACCATCCGCCACCTGACCCTCCTTAATCACTCTCCCTTACAAGGGTTACGACCAGACAGTAGACAGAGCCTGGCCTAGAAAGATTAGTGTTCGACGGTGGGAACCAAGTGTGATGCTGGAATTTGAATAACCTTGTTCAGTACCGACAACTGAGGAAGTGGATTGTCTCCAATAAACATGTCGTGCTACATGTAGAGAAAAATTACATGTTGAATGAAATTGTATGAACGTCTACAGAAGTGCGATTTCACTATATATATATATACATATATATATATATATATATATATATATATATATATATATATATATATATATATATATATATATATATATATATATATATATATATATATATATATATATATCATATTTGTAGTATAAGAACAGAACAAGAATCAAATGCCTTGTTTAATCACGTTAAAAACTATGATCATTGTATTGACTGGAGTAATGCCATCTCAGTTATTGACTCTAACTCTATTACCACGAGAAATATCATTGAATCTTCTATTATCTAATATACAAAGAATTATAATCTTAATATTCGTAATGGCCTATACAAATTAGATAACTTTATTGTTGATAAAATTTGTAAAATGATAAGTTTATGAACGCTCGTTGTATGTTTTGGATAATCATATGTTTACCAAATGGCGTCCTAGCTTCGTGTCTTCGATGTATATCAACTGACTGTTATATTTCTCTCTTGTATCTCCCCTGATGATGTGATTATTACACGAAAGTGCACTTGGGAACTTTTCGTGTTTCATTTTCCCCGTGGACTCATATGAATATCTTGATCACGCGCAAAATTGTGATCCTTTCCAATAATATATATATATATATATATATATATATATATATATATATATATATATATATATATATATATATATATATATATATATATATATATATATATATATATATATATATATATATATATATATATATGTATATAAACTGGAAGAAGTGAAGTGTTTTGGATATCTAGGAGTGGATTTGGCAGCGGATGGATCCATGGAAGCGGAAGTGAGTCACAGGGTGAGAGAGGGGGCGAAAGTTCTGAGAGCGTTGAAAAATGTGTGGAAGGCGGGAACATTATCTCGGAAAGCAAAAATGGGTATATTTGAAGGAATAATAGTACCAACAATGTTGTATGGTTGCGAGGCGTGGGCTGTAGCTAGAGTTGTGCGGAGGAGGGTGGATGTGTTGGAAATGAGATGTTTGAGGACATTATGTGGTGTGAGGTGGTTTGATCGGTTAAGTAATGAAAGGTAAAAGAGATGGGTGGTAATTATAAGAGTGTAGTTGAGAGGGCAGAATAGGGTGTTTTGAAATGGTTTGGTCACATAGAGAGAATGAGTGAGGAAAGATTGACAAAGAGGATATATGTGTCAGAGGTGGAGGGAGCGAAGAGAAGTGGGAGACCAAATTGGAGGTGGAAGGATGGAGTGAAGAAGATTTTGAGCGATCGGGGCCTGAACATGCAGGAGGGTGAAAGGCGTGCAAGGAATAGAGTATATTGGAACGATGTGGTATACCGGGGTCGACGTGCGGTCAATGGATTGAACCAGGGCATGTAAAGCGTCTGGGGTAAACCATACGAGTGCATGTGTGTATGTGAGAGGATGTGTCTGTCATCTGTTACTTGGCGTTACCTCGCTTACGCGAAATCAGCGATCAAATATAACAAAATAGATAGATGTATAAACAGATTTCTATTTTTGTATTAAGTGAACAGCAGAGGTAAAAGTCACTTCGTCTGTATAGAAAAATCAAACCTCGGTGTGAAAGAAGTTCATAGTCCGACCGTGGACATCACCGCGTCCTGTGTCAGCCTCACCTTACTGTTTCTCGCAAATTCATTCCACAGTCTCGTATAACAGGAGAACCTAATGCCCAGAGGACGAATAGCCTCGTCCTAACCCCGGCTTCTGAACCGACTTTCAAAGTTTTACACATCGTTTGGAGAACGAGTAGGAACCATGTTGAGATGCGGAATGTACACACAGCACAAAAACGATGGTTACATTTCATCGTGACAGATTATGACAAGTGATCATTCTGATACCTTTTATTCCCTGGTGGAAAGACTGTTTTTTTTACTGTCTTCATGAAGAATAAGACGTAGGTGTAATAGACACAGAATAACGAAAATAACAAACAAAATTCTACAATGAATAGTTCGGCATTGAAGTCCCTACCGTAAGTATTGTATTCAGTTTTGGTTACCCTACTTGCGCTACCCTACTTGCGTTACCCTACCTCGCAAACGCGGGAGACAGCGGCAAAAAAAAAAAAAAATATATATATATATATATATATATATATATATATATATATATATATATATATATATATATATATATATATATATATATATATATATGTACTCTATATATATATACTATGTACTCTATAAACCTCCCATTGACGCCAAGAATCTTTTAGTTCTCCCTTTTGATATAATTTCACTTTACTTCCCATGTTGCTTAAATCCTTTGATGTAAATGTTGCCTTCAGCAACAATAGTACTATAAAGAATATCTTAATCAGAAACTTACCAGAAAATTCTCTTGGATGCATCTATAAAGTGCCATGTGGAAATTGTGATACATTTGACGTTGGGCAGAGTGGTGAGGATCTTTCTGTTAGACCTGAGCAACATAAATATAGTATAAGAACGGGAGAAGAATCAAATGCCTTGTTTAATCATGTTAAAAACTATGGTCATCTCAGTTATTAATTCTAACTCTATTACCACGAGAAAAATCATTGAATCTTCGATCATTAAATACATAAAGAATTATAATCTTAATAGTAGCAATGATCTATAAAAATTAGATAACTTTATTATTGATAGAATTTGTAAAATGATAAGTTTATGAACGCTCGTTGTATGTCTTGGACAATCGCATGTTTACCAAATGGCGTCCTAGCTTCGTCTCTTCGATGTATATCAACTGACTTATATTTCTCTCTTGTGTCTCCCCTGATGATGTGATTATTACACGAAAGTGCACTTGGGAACTTATCGTGTTTCATTTTCCCCGTGGACTCATAGGAAAATCTTGATCACGGGCAAAATTTGATCCTTTCCATTATATATATATATATATATATATATATATATATATATATATATATATATATATATATATATATATATATATATATATATATATATTCTATTTATTCTTTTATTCATACTATTCGCCATTTCCCGCGTTAGCAAGGTAGCGTTAAGAACAGAGGACTGGACCTTTGAGGGAATATCCTCACCTGGCCCCCTTCTCTGTTCCTTCTTTTGGAAAATTAAAAAAAACTGAGAGGGGAGGATTTCCAGCCCCCCGCTCCCTTCCCTTTTAGTCGCCTTCTACGACACGCAGGGAATACGTGGGAAGTATTCTTTCTCCCCTATCCCCAGGAATAATATATATATATATATATATATATATATATATATATATATATATATATATATATATATATATATATATACTTAGAAAAGCAAATGGATTTATATGTAGCATTTATGGATCTGGAGAAGGCATATGACAGGTTTGACAGAGATGCTCTGTGGAGGATATTAAGAATATATGGTGTGGGAGGCAAGTTGTTAGAAGCAGTGAAAAGTTTTTATCAAGGATGTAGGGCATGGCATGTGTACGTGTAGGAAGAGAGGAAAGTGATTGGTTCTCAGTGAATGTTGGTTTGCGGCAGGGGTTCGTGATGTCTCCATGGTTGTTTAATTTGTTTATGGATGGGGTTGTTTGGGAGGTGAATGCAAGAGTTTTGGAAAGAGAGGCAAGTATGCACTCTGTTGTGGATGAGAGAGCTTGGGAAGTGAGTCAGTTGTTGTTCGCTGATGATACAGCGCTGGTGGCTGATTCGGGTTAGAAACTGTAGAAGTTGGTGACTGAGTTTGGTAAAGTGTGTGAAAGAAGAAAGCTCAGAGTAAACTTGAATAAGAACAAGGTTATTAAGTGCAGCAGGGTTGAAGGACAAGTCAACTAGGAGGTAAGTTTGAATGGAGAAAAACTGGAAGAAGTGAAATGTTTTAGACATCTGGGGGTGGATTTGGCAGAGGATGGAACCATATAAGCGGAAATGAATCATAGGGTGGGGGAGGGGGCGAAAGTCTGGAAGCTTTAAAAAGTGTGTGGAAGTCGAGAACGTAATCTCGGAAAGCAAAAATAGGTATGTTTGAAGGAATAGTAGTTCCAACAATGTTACATGGTTGCGAGGCGTGGGCTGTTGTTAGTTGTGCGGGGTAGGGTGGATGTGCTGGAAATGAGGTGTTTGAGGACAATATGTGGTGTGAGGTGGTTTGATCTGTTAAGTAATAAAAGGGTTAGAGATATGTCTGGTAATAAAAAGAGTGTGGTTGAGATAGCATATAGAGGGTGTTTTGAAATGGTTTGGTCACATGGAGAGAATGAGTGAGGAAAGATTGACAAAGAGGATGTGTGTGTCAGAGGTGGAAGGAGCGAGGAGAAGTGGGAGACCAAATTGGAGGTGGAAAGATGGAGTGAAAAAGATTTTGAGTGATCGGGGCCTAAACATGCAGGAGGGTGAAAGGCGTGCAAGGAATAGAGTGAATTGGAACTATGTGGTATACCGGGGTCGATGCGCTGTCAGTGGATTGAATTAGGGTATGTGAAGCGTCTGGGGTAAACCATGGAAAGTTTTGTGGGGCTTGGACGTGGAAAGGGAGCTGTGGTTCGGTGCATTATACAAGACTGCTAAAGACTGTGAACAAATGTGGTCTTTGTTGTGTTTTCCTCGCGCTACCTCACGCACATGCGGGGAAGGGGTTTTTCATTTCATGTGTGGCAGGGTGGCGACGGAAAGGAATAAGGGCAGACTATGAATTATGTACATGTGTATATATGTATATGTCTGTGTGTATATATGTATATGTTGAGATGCATAGGTATGTATATGTGCGTGTGTGGACGTGTATGTATATACATGTGTATGTGAGTGGGTTGGGCCATTCTTTGGTCTGTTTCCTTGCGCTGCCTCGCTGGCGCGGGAGAGAGCGACAAATCATAATAAATGAATAGATTATTTATCTATTTTGCTTTGTCGCTGTCTCCCGCGTTGGCAGGGTGGCCCAAGGAAACAGACATGTATGTATATACATGTGTATGTGGGTGGGTTGGGCCATTCTTTCGTCTGTTTCCTTGCGCTACCTCCCTAACGCGGGAGACAGCGACAAAGCAAAATAAGATAATGAATATATATATATATATATATATATATATATATATATATATATATATATATATATATATATATATATATATATATATATACATACATATATATATATATATATATATATATATATATATATATATATATATATATATATATATATATATATATATATATATATATATATATTTATTTTATTTAAATATTTATTTTGCTTTGTCGCCGTCTCCCGCGTTTGCGAGGTAGCGCAAGGAAACAGACGAAAGAAATGGCCCAACCCTCCCCCATACACATGTATAATCATACACGTCCATACACGCAAATATACATACCTATACATCTCAATGTACACATATATATACACACACAGACACATACATATATACACAATTCACAATTCACACTGTCTGCCTTTATTCATTCCCATCGCCACCTCGCCACACATGGAATACCATCCCCCTCCCCCCTCATGTGTGCGAGGTAGCGCTAGGAAAAGACAACAAAGGCCCCATTCGTTCACACTCAGTCTCTAGCTGTCATGCAATAATGCCCGAAACCACAGCTCCCTTTCCACATCCAGGCCCCACACAACTTTCCATAGTTTACCCTAGACGCTTCACATGCCCTGATTCAATCCACTGACAGCACGTCAACCCCGGTAGACCACATCGATCCAATTCACTCTATTCCTTGCCCGGCTCTCACCCTCCTGCATGTTCAGGCCCCGATCACTCAAAATCTTTTTCACTCCATCTTTCCACCTCCAATTAGGTCTCCCACTTCTCCTCGTTCCCTCCAACTCCGACACATATATCCTCTGGGTCAATCTTTCCTCACTCATTCTCTCCATGTGCCCAAACCATTTCAAAACACCCTCTTCTGCTCTCTCAACCATGCTCTTTTCATTTCCACACATCTCTCTTACCCTTACATTACTTACTCGATCAAACCACCTCACACCACACATTGTCCTCAAACATATCCTATGTGAGCCGACTACATGACAAATTAATTCAGTTTCGAAACATAAAGGTTAACTGATTTGATTCAGATATTTAAAATCATCAAACGTTTCCATATTATCTATCCACGCAGCTATCTAGGGCTAATTATGCCTGATTTCAGTCGTAGTAACTGATACAAACTCGTTGGCCGACGTTTTACTTCGAATGAGAAGAAGCACTTTTTCGTCAACATGATCGATAACATACGGAATGATTCGCCAATAGTTGTGGTTGCGAGCAGCACCACAGATACGTTTAAGATTACATCTGAGAATTAATTAGGTTCAAGTCCACGACTGAATTATATGAAAAAGTTTATAGGTATTTCTCCTGAAGTTATCTGCTTGTTTTCCTTAACACATTAATCTCTGTGTTTCTGACACCATTCACTATCACAAACACCCTCGAAAGGACCCAGTGGTCTGTTGCTGTTTGAATTCCTTTGGATTCCTAAGTCCAAGTTTTCTGTTGCCACGACCATTTCAGGTCATCGACAGATGTGGTCAATTACCACATACTGGAAGGACAACGCTGACCTCTGTGACCGAGGATATGAGGGTCAACACTGACCTCTGTGACCGAGGATATGAGGGGCAACGCTGACCTCTGTGACCGAGGATATGAGGGTCAATACTGACCTCTGTGACCGAGGATATGAGGATCAACGCTGACCTCTATGACCGAGGATATGAGGGTCAACACTGACCTCTGTGACTGAGGATATGAGGGTCAACGCTGACCTCTGTGACCGAGGATATGAGGGTCAACGCTGACCTCTATGACCGAGGATATGAGGGTCAACACTGACCTCTGTGACCGAGGATATGTGGGGCAACGTGACCTCTGTGACCGAGGATATGAGGGTCAACGCTGACCTCTGTGACCGAGGACATGAGGGTCAACACTGACCTCTGTGATCGAGGATATGAGGGTCAACACTGACCTCTATGACCGAGGATATGAGGGACAACACTGACCTCTGTGACCGAGGATATGAGGGTCAAGACTGACCTCTGTGACCGAGGATATGTGGGGCAACGTGACCTCTGTGACCGAGGATATGAGGGTCAACGCTGACCTCTGTGACCGAGGACATGAGGGTCAACACTGACCTCTGTGATCGAGGATATGAGGGTCAACACTGACCTCTGTGATCGAAGATATGAGGGGCAACGCTGACCTCTGTGACCGAGGATATGAGGGTCATCGCTGACCTCTATGACCGAGGATATGAGGGACAACGCTGACCTCTGTAACCGAGGATATGAGGGGCAACGCTGACCTCTGTGACCGAGGATATGAGGGTCAACGCTGACCTCTGTGACCGAGGATATGAGGGTCAACGCTGACCTCTGTGACCGAGGATATGAGGGGCAACGCTGACCTCTGTGACCGAGTGTATGAGGGTCAATACTGACCTCTGTGACCGAGGATATGAGGGGCAACGCTGACCTCTGTGACCGAGGATATGAGGGGCAACGCTGACCTCTGTGACCGAGGATATGAGGGTCAACGCTATCCTCTGTGACCGAGGATATGAGAGTCAATACTGACCTCTGTGACCGAGGATATGAGGGTCAACGCTGACCCCTGTGACCGAGGATATGAGGGTCAACGCTGACCTCTGTGACCGAGGACATGCAGGGTAACTTTGATCTTGTGTGGACGGCATAGGAGCATATATGACTTTATGGTTCGTACAGTTGATAAACACTCATGTCACCAGTGGCTGGACGACCGTAGGGCAGTTGCATGCTTTACTTGTGACCTGTATGATCAGAAAATTGGAAACTGCACAACATATCTGTCACTGACGACATGGAAGGTACCTGTTGCCTCTGTGACTAAATAATTGGGAGGGACTTACTTTCTTTATGAGTCGCAATATGGAGAGCCTTTTTTACCTCGGTGTCTGAACACCTGGAGGTCACTTTCAAGAACCTGTGGCATCTTGAAGCACGCGGCAGGAGAGTGCCTGAGCCATCTATAACCATGCATCAGGAAGGTACCTGTAACCGGGTGCCAATGTTCTCACCCTTCAGCCCCAGGACCAGGCACTACCAGCGTCCCTCAGCAGGTACAATATGCATCAGGTACAAGCCTGGGGAAGGTAGTGCACAGCCCACCATGCCCGTGGAGCTCACACTTACACTCACGCTCGCTGCAGACCATGAGAGACAAGATACACTCGGGCAGTGTACAGACACAAATCCAGTCATTTGTGAAGCGTGAATTCCAGTATTTCCAGTAACTGAACCTAAAGAGAGTTATTTGGGAGGTTGTCAGCAGAGGTTATCATATGACGGTACTACTCCTGATCCAACTACTAATCCTGAACATCCCCTCCAGCTGTAGTGACCCTCGTCCTCGCACACCACACTCACCATCAAGACCCAGGTGACCCACCCTCGTGGGTCACAAGTAGTACTCTCACCTGACGATGGGCCGGTGCGAGTGGCGCCTCCCTCCTCCTCTGTTGTCTCCTTCTCTTCACTCTCCTCCTCGTCTTCTTCCTCTCCCTCCTCCCACTCCTCGCCTGTAATCAAGAACATATGTTTCATATGGAAGGGCTCCACAAAAGCACATATATCAATAAATAAATCTTGAATTAATCACCAATACTCATCAAATATCATCTAGGAAAATTACTGAAAAAGAAAATATGTATACATTTGTCTAGTTCTGAGATATTAAGTGATTGAAAAGATCCTCGGCTTCCCTAGAGACAATACTTAAAAATATGATACAACTTAACACGAAAAATATATGAGAATAAAACAGAAGAGACCAGAGGTGTGGCTAGTAAGTTTGGTGAGGAACCAGCTGGACATCAGCTTTCAGGAGCCATGTCGTAAACTCTGATAGACAACGTAATGCTATGCCGTATTCAGTTTCAGTATACCACATCAATCCAATTCACTCTATTCCTTCAACGCCTTTCACCCTCCTGCATGTTCACGCCCCGATGACTCAAAATCTTTTTCATTCCATCTTTCCACCTCCAATTTGGTCTCCCACTTCTCCTCGTTCCCTCCACCTCCGACACATATATCCTCTTGGTCAATCTTTCCTCACTCATTCTCTCCATGTGACCAAACCATTTCAAAACACTCTCTTCTGCTCTCTCAACCACACTCTTTTTATCACCACATATCTCTCTTACCCTATCATTACTTATTCGATCAAACCACCTCACACCAAATATTGTCCTCAAGCATCTCTTTCCAGCACATCCACCCTCCTGCGCACAACTCTATCCGTAGCCCACGCCTCGCAACCATACAACATTGCTGGACCCACTATTCCTTCAAACATACCCATTTCTGCTTTCTGAGATAATGTTCTCGACTTCCACACATTCTTCAAGGTTCCCAGAATTTTCGCCCCCTCCCCCACTCTACGATTCACTTCCGCTCCAATGGTTCCATCCGCTGCCAAATCCACTCCCAGATATCTAAAACACTTCACTTCCTCCAGTTTTTCTCCATTCAAACTTACCTACCAATTGACTGGACCCTCAACCCAAATGTACCTAATAACCTTGCTCTTATTCACATTTACTCTTAACTTTCTTCTTCCACACACTTTACCAAACTCAGTCACCAGCTTCTGCAGTTTCTCACATGAATCAGCCACCAGCGCTGTATCATCAGCGAACAACAACTGAGACTTCCTAAGCTCTCTCATCCACAACAGACTGCATACTTGCCCCTCTTTCCAAAACTTTTGTATTCACCTCCCTAACAACCCCATCCATAAACAAATTAAACAACCATGGAGACATCATACACCCCTGCCGCAAACCTACATTCACTGAGAACCAATCACTTTCCTCTCTTCTTAAACGTACACATGCCTTACATCCTCGATAAAAACTTTTCACTGCTTCTGACAACTTGCCTTCCACACCATATATTCTTAATACCTTCCACAGAGCATCTCCATCTGCCTTCTCCAGATCCATAAATGCTACATACAAATTCATTTGCTTTTCTAAGTATTTCTCACATACATTCCTCAAAGCAAACACCTGATCCACACATCCTCTACCACTTCTGAAACCATACTGCTCTTCCCCAATCTGATGCTCTGTACATGCCTTCACCCTCTCAATCAATACCCTCCCATATGATTTCCAAGGAATACTCAACAAACTTATACCTCTGTAATTGGAGCAATTTGTAATTTGTAATTTATAATTTGCCTTTGTACAATGGCACTATGCACGCATTCCGCCAATCCTCAGGCACATCACCATGAGTCATACATACATTAAATAACCTTACCAACCAGTCAACAATACAGTCACCACCTTTTTTATAAATTCCACTGCAATATCATCCAAACCCGCTGCCTTGCCGGCTTTCATCTTCCGCAAAGCTTTTACGACCTCTTCTCTGTTTACCAAATCATATTCCCTAACCCTCTCACTTTGCACACCACCTCGACCAAAACACCCTTTATCTGCTACTCTATCATCAAACACATTCAACAAACCTTCAAAATACTCACTCCACTTCCTTCTCACATCACCACTACTTGTTATCACCTCCCCATTAGCCCCCTTCAATGAAATTCCCATTTGTTCCCTTATCTTACGCACTTTAGTTACCTCCTTCCAGAACATCTTTTTATTCTCCCGAAAATCCAATGATACTCTCTCACCCCAACTCTCATTTGCCCTCTTTTTCACCTCTTGCACCTTTCTCTTGACCTCCTGCCTCTTTCTTTTATACATCTCCCACTCATTTGCATTATTTCCCTGCAAAAATCGTCCAAATGCCTCTCTTCTCTTTCATTAATAATCTTACTCCTTCGTCCCACCACTCACTACCCTTTCTAATCTGCCCACCTCCCACGCTTCTCATGCCACAAGCATCTTTTGTGCAAGCCATCACTGCTTCCCTAAATGCATCCCATTCCTCCCCCACTCCCCTTACCTCCTTTGTTCTCACCTTTTTCCATTCTGTACTCAGTCTCTCCTGGTACTTCCTCACACAAGTCTCCTTCCCAAGCTCACTTACTCTCACCACTCCCGCGTTTGCGAGGTAGCGCAAGGAAACAGACGAAAGAAATGGCCCAACCCCCCCCCATACACATGTATATACATACGTCCACACACTCAAATATACATACCTACACAGCTTTCCATGGTTTACCCCAGACGCTTCACATGCCTTGATTCAATCCACTGACAGCACGTCAACCCCGGTATACCACATCGCTCCAATTCACTCTATTCCTTGCCCTCCTTTCACCCTCCTGCATGTTCAGGCCCCGATCACACAAAATCTTTTTCACTCCATCTTTCCACCTCCAATTTGGTCTCCCTCTTCTCCTCGTTCCCTCCACCTCCGACACGTATATCCTCTTGGTCAATCTTTCCTCACTCATTCTCTCCATGTGATCAAACCATTTCAAAACACCCTCTTCTGCTCTCTCAACCACGCTCTTTTTATTTCCACACATCTCTCTTACCCTTACGATACTTACTCGATCAAACCACCTCACACCACACATTGTCCTCAAACATCTTATTTCCAGCACATCCATCCTCCTGCGCACAACTCTATCCATAGTCCACACCTCGCAACCATACAACATTGTTGGAACCACTATTCCCTCAAACATACCCATTTTTGCTTTCCGAGATAATGTTCTCGACTTCCACACATTCTTCAAGGCTCCCAGAATTTTCGCCCCCTCCCCCACCCTATGATCCACTTCCGCTTCCATGGTTCCATCCGCTGCCAGATCCACTCCCAGATATCTAAAACACTTCACTTCCTCCAGTTTTTCTCCATTTAAACTCACCTCCCAATTGACTTGACCCTCAACCCTACTGTACCTAATAACCTTGCTCTTATTCACATTTACTCTTAACTTTCTTCTTTCACACACTTTACCACACTCAGTCACCTGCTTCTGCAGTTTCTCACATGAATCAGCCACCAGCGCTGTATCATCAGCGATATATATATATATATATATATATATATATATATATATATATATATATATATATATGTATATATATATATATATATATTCTTTCTTTTCTTTTAAACTATCCGCCATTTCCCGCGTTAGCAAGGTGGCGTTAGGAACAGAGGACTGGGCCTTTTTTGGAAAATCCTGTATAATAGGAAACAACTATTCGAAATACTTAGTACTCGAATACCCTTCGTCTCACTATGGTGAGCAACGGGGTCTATCGGTTGTTTCCGAACAGAACACATAGCCAGCTGAGAGCGTTTTACCGAACCTGACTGTACAACGCGGAGTTATATGAATACGAATAAAGTGTATATGAACGCGCACCTTCATAGAACATACAAAGCTCCATCAGCCAGGATCGTAGGGTATTCGAGTACTAAGTATTTCGAATAGTTCTTTCCTATTATACAGTCCCTTAGCCTAGCGTTTAGCATGCCTGCCTCTTGCACAAGGGGTCCCAGGTTCGATCCTGGCTGATGGAGCTTTGTATGTTCTATGAAAGTGCGCGTTCATATACACTTTATTCGTATTCATATAACTCCGCGTTGTACAGTCAGGTTCGGTAAAACGCTCTCAGCTGGCTATGTGTTCTGTTCGGAAACAACCGATAGACCCCGTTGCTCACCATAGTGAGACGAAGGGTATTCGAGTACTAAGTACCTCGAATAGTTGTTTCCTATTATACAGTCCCTTAGCCTAGCGGTTACATGCCTGCCTCTTGCACAAAGGGTCCCAGGTTCGATCCTGGCTGATGGAGCTTTGTATGTTCTATGAAGGTGCGCGTTCATATACACTTTATTCGTATATGTATATATATATATATATATATATATATATATATATATATATATGTTTGAAGGAATAGTGGTTCCAACAATGTTGTATGGTTGCGAGGCGTGCTCTATGGATAGAGTTGTGCGCAGGAGGGTGGATGTGCTGGAAATGAAATGTTTGAGGACAATATGTGGTGTGAGGTGGTTTGATCGAGTAAGTAATGTAAGGGTGAGAGAGATGTGTGGAAATAAAAAGAGTGTGGTTGAGAGAGCAGAAGAGGGTGTTTTGAAATGGTTTGGTCACATGGAGAGAATGAGTGGGGAAAGTATGGCCAAGAGGATATATGTGTCAGAGGTGGAGGGAACGAGGAGAAGTGGGAGACCAAATTGGAGGTGGAAAGATGGAATGAAAAAGATTTTGAGTGATCGGGGCCTGAACATGCAGGCGGGTGAAAGGCGTGCAAGGAATAGAGTGAATTGGAACGATGTGGTATACCGGAGTCGACGTGCTGTCAATGGATTGAACCAGGGCATGTGAAGCGTCTGGGGTAAACCATGCAAAGTGTGTGGGGCCTGGATGTGGAAAGGGAGCTGTGGTTTCGGTGCATTATTACATGACAGCTAGAGACTGAGTGTGAACGAATGGGGCCTTTGGTGTTTTTCCTAGCGCTACTTCGCACACATGAGGGGGGAGGGGGTTGTTATTCCATGTGTGGCGGGGTGGCGATGGGAGCAAATAAAGGCAGACAGTATGAATTATGTACATGTGTATATATGTATATGTCTTTGTGTGTATATATATGTGTACATTGAGATGTATAGTTATGTATATTTGCGTGTGGACGTGTATGTATATACATGTGTATGTGGGCGGGTTGGGCCATTCTTTCGTCTGTTTCCTTGCGCTACCTCGCTAACGCGGGAGACAGCGACAAAGCAAAATAGATAAAAATAAATAAATATATATATATATATATATATGTGTGTGTGTGTGTGTGTGTGTGTGTGTGTGAGTGTGTCAGAGGTGGAGGGAACGAGGAGAGGTGGGAGACCAAATTGGAGGTGGAAAGATGGAGTGAAAAAGATTTTGAGTGATCGGGGCCTGAACATGCAGGAGGGTGAAAGGCGTGCAAGGAATAGAGTGAATTGGAACGATGTGGTATACCGGGGTCCACGTGCTGTTAATGGATTGAACCAGGGCATGTGAAGCGTCTGGGGTAAACCATGGAAAGTGTGTGGGGCCTGGATGTGGAAAGGGAGCTGTGGTTTCCGTGCATTATTACATGACAGCTAAAGACTGAGTGTGAACGAATGGGGCCTTTGGTGTCTTTCCTAGCGCTACCTCGCACACGTGAGGGGGAGGGGGTTGTTATTCCATGTGTGGCGAGGTGGCGATGGGAACAAATAAAGGCAGACAGTATGAATTATGTACATGTGTATATATGTATATGTCTTTGTGTGTATATATATGTGTACATTGAGATGTATAGTTATGTATATTTGCGTGTGGACGTGTATGTATATACATGTGTATGTGGGCGGGTTGGGCCATTCTTTCGTCTGTTTCCTTGCGCTACCTCGCTAACGCGGGAGACAGCGACAAAGCAAAATATATATGATGTATATATATATATATATATATATGTATATATATATGTATATATATATATATATATATATATATATATATATATATATATATATATATATATATATATATATATATATATATATATATATAATCACGACGATATTGCTGTGAATAATCATGTTGGAAGGTAGTCCAGGGGAGGAAGCTTTCTTTTCGTTTTCCATTAAGGTCACAAGAAACACCTGAGACATCAACTGCTACTTCAACGAAGACCAAATAAACCAGCAATCAAATTTCGTATCTGTACGATCAGAGCTGTATAATCAGAGCTGTATAATCAGACTCAGAGCTGTATTATCAGAGCTGTATAATCAGAGCTGTATAATCAGACTCAGAGCTGTATTATCAGAGCTGTATAATCAGAGCCGGTTCTTATAACGTGCTCTTGTCTTGCCTCAGCGCAGACGAATGAGATTTCTGAAAATCGGTCTATGATTTCATGAACAAATAAGACTCTGATACATTGCCCTCAACAAACGCTCCTAATATCTTGGACGGACTAAGAAAATCCAACGTCAGGTAACCCATCTATCAACACCGGTTGATGTGAGAGCTCTCTAAGCCACGTCTTTAGGCAGCTTTTGTTCAATCTATAAATCTTGGTCAGAGAAAATAGAACACCACCTACATCTACCTGCACTACAGCCAAACCAGTTTCAATCGGCATCGATTGAAACATCGATCTTGTTATATCTATGATCATATCATATCTATGATATTTCCAATATTTGATAACTGTTTCTATAACTTTGAGTCATCTACACACCTTGAGTTATTTCATCTCGAATGATAAGGATAATTATGATTATATATACCACTCATAAGCTTCATATGTATAATAACGGACATTAAGTTATTCATATCAGATGTGTATCTATGCTACATAGATGAACTGATGAGTCATTTATATATCAACTACTGGGTCCTATTACAGCTGCCTGCACTTCATACTGTGTCTTAGAAAACAACCTGCATTTCCTTGTGTGTCTTATTACAACAACCTGCACTTCCTACTGAGTCTTATAACAGCTACCTGCACTTCCTACTCGGTCTTATAACAGCTACCTGCACTTCCTACAGGGTCTTATGACAGCTACCTGCACTTCTTACTGGGTCCTATGACAGCTACCTGCACTTCCTACAGGGTCTTATGACAGCTATCTGCACTTCTTACTGGGTCCTATGACAGCTACCTGCACTTCTTACTGGGTCCTATGACAGCTACCTGCACTTACTAATGGGTCTTATGACAGCTACCTTCACCTCCCACTGGGTCTTATGACAGCTACCTGCACTTCCTACTGGGTCTTATGACCGCTACCTGCGCTTCCTCTTATGTCTACATCAGGGCTTCAAAAGAGGAAAACGGGATTAGAATAATGGATTTCTGAACTTAATGGAACTCACTGATGGTACAGACGGCAGGTAAAGATGGCATCAACTGCTTCTGAGAGGCAGCGACCAATGATTTTACTAAAGTTTTGTTTCAACACCAACTGCATCGAACTGAAATACTTTCAGCCAGAAACATCAGAAGCCACTTGTATTCATTGTTTGCATAGATCTTTACTAACAAACCACGATATACATCTCGCACAATATACATATAAATATATATATATATATATATATATATATATATATATATATATATATATATATATATATATATATATATATATATATATATATATATATATATATATATATATATAAAGCAAATGGATTTGTATGTAGCATTTATGGATCTGGAGAAGGCATATGATAGAGTTGATAGAGATGCTCTGTGGAAGGTATTAAGAATATATGGTGTGGGAGGCAAGTTGTTAGAAGCAGTGAAAAGTTTTTATCGAGGATGTAAGGCATGTGTACGTGTAGGAAGAGAGGAAAGTGATTGGTTCTCAGTGAATGTAGGTTTGCGGCAGGGGTGTGTGATGTCTCCATGGTTGTTTAATTTGTTTATGGATGGAGTTGTTAGGGAGGTAAATGCAAGAGTTTTGGAAAGAGGGGCAAGTATGAAGTCTGTTGGGGATGAGAGAGCTTGGGAAGTGTCAGTTGTTGTTCGCTGATGATACAGCGCTGGTGGCTGATTCATGTGAGAAACTGCAGAAGATGGTGACTGAGTTTGGTAAAGTGTGTGGTAGAAGAAAGTTAAGAGTAAATGTGAATAAGAGCAAGGTTATTAGGTACAGTAGGGTTGAGGGTCAAGTCAATTGGGAGGTGAGTTTGAATGGAGAAAAACTGGAGGAAGTGAAGTGTTTTAGATATCTGGGAGTGGATCTGGCAGCGGATGGAACCATGGAAGCGGAAGTGGATCATAGGGTGGGGGAGGGGGCGAAAATTCTGGGGGCCTTGAAGAATGTGTGGAAGTCGAGAACATTATCTCGGAAAGCAAAAATGGGTATGTTTGAAGGAATAGTGGTTCCAACAATGTTGTATGGTTGCGAGGCGTGGGCTATGGATAGAGTTGTGCGCAGGAGGATGGATGTGCTGGAAATGAGATGTTTGAGGACAATGTGTGGTGTGAGGTGGTTTGATCGAGTGAGTAACGTAAGGGTAAGAGAGATGTGTGGAAATAAAAAGACTGTGGTTGAGAGAGCAGAAGAGGGTGTTTTGAAGTGGTTTGGGCACATGGAGAGAATGAGTGAGGAAAGATTGACCAAGAAGATATATGTGTCGAAGGTGGAGGGAACGAGGAGAAGAGGGAGACCAAATTGGAGGTGGAAAGATGGAGTGAAAAAGATTTTGTGTGATCGGGGCCTGAACATGCAGGAGGGTGAAAGGAGGGCAAGGAACAGAGTGAATTGGAGCGATGTGGTATACCGGGGTTGACGTGCTGTCAGTGGATTGAATCAAGGCATGTGAAGCGTCTGGGGTAAACCATGGAAAGCTGTGTAGGTATGTATATTTGCGTGTGTGGACCTATGCATTTACATGTGTATGGGGGGGGTTTGGCCATTTCTTTCGTCTGTTTCCTTGCGCTACCTCGCAAATGCGGGAGACAGCGACAAAGTATAATAATATAAAAAAAAAATATATATATATATATATATATATATATATATATATATATATATATATATATATATATATATATATATATATATATATATATATATATATATATATATTTGTTTAATTTGTTTATGGATGGGGTTGTTAGGGAAGTGAATGCAAGAGTTTTGGAAAGAGGGGCAAGTATGAAGTCTGTTGTGGATGAGAGAGCTTGGGAAGTTAGTCAGTTGTTGTTCGCTGGTGATACAGAGCTGGTGGCTGATTCATGTGAGAAACTGCAGAAGCTGGTGACTGAGTTTGGTAAAGTGTGTGGTAGAAGAAAGTTAAGAGTAAATGTGAATAAGAGCAAGGTTATTAGGTACAGTAGGGTTGAGGGTCAAGTCAATTGGGAGGTGAGTTTGAATGGAGAAAAACTGGAGGAAGTGAAGTGTTTTAGATATCTGGGAGTGGATCTGGCAGCGGATGGAACCATGGAAGAGGAAGTGGATCATAGGGTGGGGGAGGGGGCGAAAATTCTGGGAGCCTTGAAGAATGTGTGGAAGTCGAGAACATTATCTCGGAAAGCAAAAATGGGTATGTTTGAAGGAATAGTGGTTCCAACAATGTTGTATGGTTGCGAGGCGTGGGCTATGGATAGAGTTGTGCGCAGGAGGATGGATGTGCTGGAAATGAGATGTTTGAGGACAATGTGTGGTGTGAGGTGGTTTGATCAAGTAACGTAAGGGTAAGAGAGATGTGTGGAAATAAAAAGAGCGTGGTTGAGAGAGCAGAAGAGGGTGTTTTGAAATGGTTTGGGCACATGGAGAGAATGAGTGAGGAAAGATTGACCAAGAGGATATATGTGTCGGAGGTGGAGGGAACGAGGAGAAGAGGGAGACCAAATTGGAGGTGGAAAGATGGAGTGAAAAAGATTTTGTGTGATCGGGGACTGAACATGCAGGAGGGTGAAAGGAGGGCAAGGAATAGAGTGAATTGGAGCGATGTGGTATACCGGGGTTGACGTGCTGTCAGTGGATTGAATCAGGGCATGTGAAGCGTCTGGGGTAAACCATGGAAAGCTGTGTAGGTATGTATATTTGCGTGTGTGGACGTATGTATATACATGTGTATGGGGGTGGGTTGGGCCATTTCTTTCGTCTGTTTCCTTGCGCTACCTCGCAAACGCGGGAGACAGCGACAAAGCAAAAAAAAAAAAAAAAAAAAAATATATATATATATACATATATATATATATATATATATATATATATATATATATATATATATATATATATGCATATATATATATACATATATATACGAATAAAGTGTATATGAACGCGCACCTTCATAGAACATACAAAGCTCCAACAGCCAGGATTGAACCTGGGACCCCTTGTGCAAGAGGCAGGCATGCCTAGCGGTTAGCATGCCTGCCTCTTGCACAAGGGGTTCCAGGTTCGATCCTGGCTGTTGGAGCTTTGTATGTTCTATGAAGGTGCGCGTTCATATACACTTTATTCGTATTCATATAACTCCGCGTTGTACAGTCAGGTTCGGTAAAACGCTATCAGCTGGCTATGTGTTCTGTTCGGAAACAACCGATAGACCCCGTTGCTCACCATTGTGAGACGAAGGGTATTCGAGTACTTAGTATTTCGAATAGTTGTTTCCTATTATACAGTCCCTTAGCCTAGCGGTTAGCATGCCTGCCTCTTGCACAAAGGGTCCCAGGTTCGATCCTGGCTGTTGGAGCTTTGTATGATATAAATATATATATATATATATATATATATATATATATATATATATATATATATATATATGTATATATATACATATATATATATATATATATATATGTATATATATATATATATATATATATATATATATATATATATATATATATATATTTTTTTTTTTTTATACCTCGTCGCTGTCTCCCGCGGTTGCGAGGTAGCGCAAGGAAACAGACGAAAGAAATGGCCCAACCCCCCCATACACATGTACATACACACGTCCACACACGCAAATATACATACCTACACAGCTTTCCATGGTTTACCCCGGACGCTTCACATGCCTTGATTCAATCCACTGACAGCACGTCAACCCCTGTATACCACATCGCTCCAATTCACTCTATTCCTTGCCCTCCTTTCACCCTCCTGCATGTTCAGGCCCCGATCACACAAAATCCTTTTCACTCCATCTTTCCACCTCCAATTTGGTCTCCCTCTTCTCCTCGTTCCCTCCACCTCCGACACATATATCCTCTTGGTCAATCTTTCCTCACTCATTCTCTCCATGTGCCCAAACCATTTCAAAACACCCTCTTCTGCTCTCTCAACCACGCTCTTTTTATTTCCACACATCTCTCTTACCCTTACGTTACTTACTCGATCAAACCACCTCACACCACACATTGTCCTCAAACATCTCATTTCCAGCACCTCCATCCTCCTGCGCACAACTCTATCCATAGCCCACGCCTCGCAACCATACAACATTGCTGGAACCACTATTCCTTCAAACATACCCATTTTTGCTTTCCGAGATAATGTTCTCGACTTCCACACATTTTTCAAGGCTCCCAAAATTTTCGCCCCCTCCCCCACCCTATGATCCACTTCCGCTTCCATGGTTCCATCCGCTGACAGATCCACTCCCAGATATCTAAAACACTTCACTTCCTCCAGTTTTTCTCCATTCAAACTCACCTCCCAATTGACTTGACCCTCAACCCTACTGTACCTAATAACCTTGCTCTTATTCACATTTACTCTTAACTTTCTTCTTCCACACACTTTACCAAACTCCGTCACCAGCTTCTGCAGTTTCTCACATGAATCAGCCACCAGCGCTGTATCATCAGCGAACAACAACTGACTCACTTCCCAAGCTCTCTCATCCCCAACAGACTTCATACTTGCCCCTCTTTCCAAGACTCTTGCATTCACCTCCCTAACAACCCCATCCATAAACAAATTAAACAACCATGGAGACATCACACACCCCTGCCGCAAACCTACATTCACTGAGAACCAATCACTTTCCTCTCTTCCTACACGTACACATGCCTTACATCCTCGATAAAAACTTTTCACTGCTTCTAACAACTTGCCTCCCACACCATATATTCTTAATACCTTCCACAGAGCATCTCTATCAACTCTATCATATGCCTTCTCCAGATCCATAAATGCTACATACAAATCCATTTGCTTTTCTAAGTATTTCTCACATACATTCTTCAAAGCAAACACCTGATCCACACATCCTCTACCACTTCTGAAACCACACTGCTCTTCCCCAATCTGATGCTCTGTACCTGCCTTCACCCTCTCAATCAATACCCTCCCATATAATTTACCAGGAATACTCAACAAACTTATACCTCTGTAATTTGAGCACTCACTCTTATCCCCTTTGCCTTTGTACAATGGCACTATGCACGCATTCCGCCAATCCTCAGGCACCTCACCATGAGTCATACATACATTAAATAACCTTACCAACCAGTCAACAATACAGTCACCCCCTTTTTTAATAAATTCCACTGCAATACCATCCAAACCTGCTGCCTTGCCGGCTTTCATCTTCCGCAAAGCTTTTACTACCTCTTCTCTGTTTACCAAATCATTTTCCCTAACCCTCTCACTTTTCACACCACCTCGACCCAAACACCCTATATCTGCCACTCTGTCATCAGACACATTCAACAAACCTTCAAAACACTCATTCCATCTCCTTCTCACATCACCACTACTTGTTATCACCTCCCCATTTACGCTCTTCACTGAAGTTCCCATTTGCTCCCTTGTCTTACGCACCCTATTTACCTCCTTCCAGAACATCTTTTTATTCTCCCTAAAATTTACTGATAGTCTCTCACCCCAACTCTCATTTGCCCTTTTTTTCACCTCTTGCACCTTTCTCTTGACCTCCTGTCTCTTTCTTTTATACTTCTCCCACTCAATTGCATTTTTTCCCTGCAAAAATCGTCCAAATGCCTCTCTCTTCTCTTTCACTAATACTCTTACTTCTTCATCCCACCACTCACTACCCTTTCTAAACAGCCCACCTCCCACTCTTCTCATGCCACAAGCATCTTTCGCGCAATCCATCACTGATTCCCTAAATACATCCCATTCCTCCCCCACTCCCCTTACTTCCATTGTTCTCACCTTTTTCCATTCTGTACACAGTCTCTCCTGATACTTCCTCACACAGGTCTCCTTCCCAAGCTCACTTACTCTCACCACCTTCTTCACCCCAACATTCACTCTTCTTTTCTGAAAACCCATACTAATCTTCACCTTAGCCTCCACAAGATAATGATCAGACATCCCTCCAGTTGCACCTCTCAGCACATTGACATCCAAAAGTCTCTCTTTCGCACGCCTGTCAATTAACACGTAATCCAATAACGCTCTCTGGCCATCTCTCCTACTTACATAAGTATACTTATGTATATCTCGCTTTTTAAACCAGGTATTCCCAATCATCAGTCCTTTTTCAGCACATAAATCTACAAGCTCCTCACCATTTCCATTTACAACACTGAACACCCCATGCACACCAACTATTCCCTCAACTGCCACATTACTCACCTTTGCATTCAAATCACCCATCACTATAACCCGGTCTCGTGCATCAAAACCGCTAACACACTCATTTAGCTGCTCCCAAAACACTTGCCTCTCATGATCTTTCTTCTCATGCCCAGGTGCATATGCACCAATAATCACCCATCTCTCTCCATCAACTTTCAATTTTACCCATATTAATCGAGAATTTACTTTCTTACATTCTATCACATATATATATATATCTTCTTCTTCATACTACTCGCCATTTCCCGCGCTAGCGAGGTAGCGTTAAGAACAGAGGACTGGGCCTTTGTGGGAATATCCTCATCTGGCCCCCTTCTCTGTTCCTTCTTTGGAAAAAAAAAAGAAAAAAAAAAGAGGGGAGGATTTCCATCCCCCCGCTCCCTTCCCTTTTAGTCGCCTTGTACGACACGCAGGGAATACGTGGGAAGTATTCTTTCTCCCCTATCCCCATTGATGATATATATATATATATATATATATATATATATATATATATATATATATATATATATATATACTAGATCACTTTCATCATTTCCGACGCCATCCCGCCCCACAAGGAACAGCACAAATGCATGAAAGAAAAGAACAAGCTGATAATATTTACATTTTCCTCTTCACATCTGGTCCCGGTATACCACATCGTTCCAATTCATTCTATTCCGGGCACGCCTTTCACCCTCTTGTATGTTCAGGACCTGATCGCTCAAAATCCTTTTCACTCCACTCCTCCGTCTCCGATTTGGTTTCCTGCTTCTTCTTTTTCCCTCCACCTCTGACGCATATATCCTCTTTGTAAACCTTTACTCACTCATTCTCTCCATATGACCAAACGATATCAATACACTCTCTTCTGCTCTCTTAACCACGCTTATCTTATTACCATACATCTCTCTTACTCTTTCATTACTTACTCGATCAAACCACCTCACACCACATATTGTCCTCCAACATTTCATTTCCAACACATCCACCCTCTTCCGCACAACCCTATCTATCGCCCATGCCTCGCAACCATATGATATGTTGGGAGTTTTGTTCCTTCAAACGTATATACTCATTGCTCCCCCCCCTCCCCCCGAGACGTTTTCTTTTTCCTCACATTCTTCAGCGCTCCTATAACTTTCGCCCCCTCCTCCACCCTACTCTCATTTCCGGTTTCATGGTTTCATGGTTCCATTAGCTGCCAAGTCCACCACCTGAGATCTAAAACATTTCATTTCCTCAACTTTTTCTTCATTGAAACTTATATCCCAACGAAATTGTCCCTTAACCCTGCGGAGCATGATAGCTTTTCCTTCTATATACATGCACTCTCAACTTTCTCCTTTCACACACTCTTCTAAACTCAGTTACTAATTTCTGCAGTTTCTCACTCGAATCTGCCACCAGTACTGTATTATCAGCAAACAACAACTTACTTCTTAGGTCCTCTCATCCTCAACAGACTGCATACTAGCCCCTCTCTCCAAGACTCTTGCATTCACCTCCCTCACCACTCCATCTATCAACAAATCAAAGAACCATCGTGACATAACACACATCTGCCGCAGACCGACCTTCACATGGAATAATTTATCCTCCTCTATTCTACTCGAATACAAACCTTACACCATTGTTAAAAACTTCTCATTGCTTCTAGCAGCTTACCTCCCACACCGTATATTATTAAGGCCTTCCACAAAACATCTCTACCAACCCTATCATATGTCTTCTATAGATACGTAAATGTCACATAAAAATCCATTTGTTTTTCTAAGCATTTTTCACACATCCTTTAAAGCAAACACCTGATCCACACATCCTCTACTGATGCTCTGTACATGCCTTCATCCTCTCAGTCAACTCCCCGTACAACTTACCACGTGTTCTTAACAAACTTATACCTCTGTAGTCTGAACATTTACCATACATGCATTCCGCCAATCCTCAAGCGCTTTACCATGATCAGTACATACACTGAATATCCTTACCAATTCAACCGCACAACCATCCATTCCAGCCGCCTTGCCGCATTACATCTTTCGCCTCCTTCACCGATGTTCCTATCTGTTCTCTTGTCTTTCGCAAATTACTTGCTTCCTTCCAAAAATCTTTTTATTCTCCCTTAAGTCTAATGACACTCGCTCACCCCAACTCTCATTTGACCTATTTTTCAGCCCATGCACCTTCCTCTTGACCTCCTGCGGCTCTCTCTTATATATCTCCCAATCATTCCCATTCATTTCCAGTAAAGTACCGCCCAAACGCCTCTCTTTTTCTCTTTCGCTAGCATCTTTTCTTCTTCATCCCACCACTCACTACCATTTCCCAAGCTACTCAGCTTCCAACTTTTGCATACCACATGCATCACCTGCATATGTCATCACTGCTTTCCTATATACCTCCTATTCCTTACCCACTCCCCTCACTTCATTTGCTCTCACCTTTTGCAATTCTACACTCAATCTCTCCCGATATTTCTTCACACAAGTCTCACTTCTAGACTCACTTACTCTCACCACTCACCTTTCCCAAAAACAGTTTCCTATTTTTCGAAAATCTCTACAAATCTTCACCCCTCGCCTCTTAAAGATAATGAACAGACATACCACAGGCTGCCCCTCTCAGCACATTTACACCCAAAAGTCTCTCTTTTACACGTCTATCAAATAATATGTAAACTTATAATGCCCTTTGACTAACTCCACATGTTGTTCACCAATTCCATTCATAACAGTGCATACCCTATGTGCACCAGTCATACCCTCAAATGCCACATACTTTTTTTTTTTTTTTTTTTTTTTTTTATACTTTGTCGCTGTCTCCCGCGTTTGCGAGGTAGCGCAAGGAAACAGACGAAAGAAATGGCCCAACCCCCCCCATACACATGTACATACACACGTCCACACACGCAAATATACATACCTACACAGCTTTCCATGGTTTACCCCAGACGCTTCACATGCCTTGCTTCAATCCACTGACAGCACGTCAACCCCTGTATACCACATGACTCCAATTCACTCTATTTCTTGCCCTCCTTTCACCCTCCTGCATGTTCAGGCCCCGATCACACAAAATCTTTTTCACTCCATCTTTCCACCTCCAATTTGGTCTCCCTCTTCTCCTCGTTCCCTCCACCTCCGACACATATATCCTCTTGGTCAATCTCTCCTCACTCATTCTCTCCATGTGCCCAAACCATTTCAAAACACCCTCTTCTGCTCTCTCAACCACGCTCTTTTTATTTCCACACATCTCTCTTACCCTTACGTTACTTACTCGCTCAAACCACCTCACACCACACATTGTCCTCAAACATCTCATTTCCAGCACATCCATCCTCCTGCGCACATCTCTATCCATAGCCCACGCCTCGCAACCATACAGCATTGTTGGTACCACTATTCCCTCAAACATACCCATTTTTGCTTTCCGAGATAATGTTCTCGACTTCCACACATTTTTCAAGGCTCCCAAAATTTTCGCCCCCTCCCCCACCCTATGATCCACTTCCGCTTCCATGGTTCCATCCGCTGACAGATCCACTCCCAGATATCTAAAACACTTCACTTCCTCCAGTTTTTCTCCATTCAAACTCACCTCCCAATTGACTTGACCCTCACCCCTACTGTACCTAATAACCTTGCTCTTATTCACATTTACTCTCAACTTTCTTCTTCCACACACTTTACCAAACTCAGTCACCAGCTTCTGCAGTTTCTCACATGAATCAGCCACCAGCGCTGTATCATCAGCGAACAACAATTGACTCACTTCCCAAGCTCTCTCATCCCCAACAGACTTCATACTTGCCCCTCTTTCCAGGACTCTTGCATTTACCTCCTTTACAACCCCATCCATAAACAAATTAAACAACCATGGAGACATCACACACCCCTGCCGCAAACCTACATTCACTGAGAACCAATCACTTTCCTCTCTTCCTACACGTACACATGCCTTACATCCTCGATAAAAACTTTTCACTGCTTCTAACAACTTGCCTCCCACACCATATATTCTTAATACCTTCCACAGAGCATCTCTATCAACTCTATCATATGCCTTCTCCAGATCCATAAATGCTACATACAAATCCCTTTGCTTTTCTAAGTATTTCTCACATACATTCTTCAAAGCAAACACCTGATCCACACATCCTCTACCACTTCTGAAACCGCACTGCTCTTCCCCAATCTGATGCTCTGTACATGCCTTCACCCTCTCAATCAATACCCTCCCATATAATTTACCAGGAATACTCAACAAACTTATACCTCTGTAATTTGAGCACTCACTCTTATCCCCTTTGCCTTTGTACAATGGCACTATGCACGCATTCCGCCAATCCTCAGGCACCTCACCATGAGTCATACATACATTAAATAACCTTACCAACCAGTCAACAATACAGTCACCCCCTTTCTTAATAAATTCCACTGCAATACCATCCAAACCTGCTGCCTTGCCGGCTTTCATCTTCCGCAAAGCTTTTACTACCTCTTCTCTGTTTACCAAATCATTTTCCCTAACCCTCTCACTTTGCACACCACCTCGACCAAAACACCCTATATCTGCCACTCTGTCATCAGACACATTCAACAAACCTTCAAAATACTCATTCCATCTCCTTCTCACATCACCGCTACTTGTTATCACCTCCCCATTTACGCCCTTCACTGAAGTTCCCATTTGCTCCCTTGTCTTACGCACCCTATTTACCTCCTTCCAGAACATCTTTTTATTCTCCCTAAAATTTACTGATAGTCTCTCACCCCAACTCTCATTTGCCCTTTTTTTCACCTCTTGCACCTTTCTCTTGACCTCCTGTCTCTTTCTTTTATACTTCTCCCACTCAATTGCATTTTTTCCCTGCAAAAATCGTCCAAATGCCTCTCTCTTCTCTTTCACTAATACTCTTACTTCTTCATCCCACCACACACTACCCTTTCTAAACAGTCCACCTCCCACTCTTCTCATGCCACAAGCATCTTTTGCGCAATCCATCACTGATTCCCTAAATACATCCCATTCCTCCCCGACTCCCCTTACTTCCATTGTTCTCACCTTTTTCCATTCTGTACACAGTCTCTCCTGGTACTTCCCCACACAGGTCTCCTTCCCAAGCTCACTTACTCTCACCACCTTCTTCACCCCAACATTCACTCCTCTTTTCTGAAAACCCATACTAATCTTCACCTTAGCCTCCACAAGATAATGATCAGACATCCCTCCAGTTGCACCTCTCAGCACATTAACATCCAAAAGTCTCTCTTTCGCACGCCTGTCAATTAACACGTAATCCAATAACGCTCTCTGGCCATCTCTCCTACTTACATAAGTATACTTATGTATATCTCGCTTTTTAAACCAGGTATTCCCAATCATCAGTCCTTTTTCAGCACATAAATCTACAAGCTCTTCACCATTTCCATTTACAACACTGAACACCCCATGCATACCAATTATTCCCTCAACTGCCACATTACTCACCTTTGCATTCAAATCACCCATCACTATAACCCGGTCTCGTGCATCAAAACCGCTAACACACTCATTTAGCTGCTCCCAAAACACTTGCCTCTCATGATCTTTCTTCTCATGCCCAGGTGCATATGCACCAATAATCACCCACCTCTCTCCATCAACTTTCAATTTTACCCATATTAATCGAGAATTTACTTTCTTACATTCTATCACATACTCCCACAACTCCTGTTTCAGGAGTATTGCTACTCCTTCCCTTGCTCTTGTCCTCTCACTAACCCCTGACTTCACTCCCCAGACATTTCCAAACCACTCTTCCCCTTTACCCTTGAGCTTCGTTTCACTCAGAGCCAAAACATCCAGGTTCCTTTCCTCAAACATACTACCTATCTCTCCTTTTTTCACATCTTTTTCACATACTTACCTTTATATTTAAATCACTCATCACTGATACCCGGTCTCGTACACCAAAACTGCTATCACACTCACTCAGCTGCTCCCGAAACACTTGCCTCTCATTGTCTTTCTTCACTTGGCCTGATGCATAATCACCCATCTCTCGCCTTTCACTTTCAGTTATGCTCACATCATTTTAGAATTTGCTTCCTTATATTCTATCACATATTCCCATAACTCTTGCTTTAGGAGTAGTGGTACTCCTTCCTTAGCTCTTCTCCTCTTACCAACCACTGACTTTACTCCTAAGACATTTCCAAACCATTCTTCCCCTTTATCCTTGAGCTTTGTTTCACTTAGAGCTAAATCATCAAGGTTTCTTTCCTCAAACATACCACCTATCTCTCCTCTCTTCTCATCATGGTTACATCCACACACATTCACACATCCTAATCTAAGCTTTAGAAAGGAGGATGAGCACTCACCGCCTGGTTCCTTCTTCTTTTTCCTTGTTTAGAAATTGAAATATAAGAAGGGGAGGGTTTCCAGCCACCCTCCCCCCAACACACACACACACACACACACACACACACACACACACACACACACACATACATACACACACACACAAACACACACACACACACACACACACACACACACACACACACACACACACACACCCAAACACACACACACACACACACACACACACTCCCGCCCCATTTAGTCACCTTCTACGACAGGCGGGGAATACGGATGTAGAATTCTTTCCTCCCTACATCAAGGATATGTATATATCATCATCCAGTTGTCACTTGGCGCTTGGGTGGCTGCACTGAATGTGGCCAGGTCGACTGGAGTGTCACTGATCTCCCCTCGACACACTGTGACCAGCCTTGCAACGCTTGCCTCACTGTGTAACTGCCTCACATCATTATAACAAACAGTCCAACCGTTCGACACAATGTGCTTTAGTGATAAGAGACTAGATATAGGACCGCACACCTCTGACCCTTCAGTTACCATATGGGAAAATAGGAAATCTCTAAAGCAGGTTCAGGTGAGGACAAGACGGTGTCCTAACTCTTCCTAAATGTTGTAAGTCATAAACAGTAATCATGTGTCAGATGAATGTACCTTTAACAAGGCCAAGAGACACGCACTATAGTTTTTTTCTTTCATTTCACTACCATACGAGCAAATCTAATGAGGGTGTCTTTAAAATTTTGACACGAATAAATAATCCTTACGATTGGTTAGGTGAGAAGACGATCATGTTGTGGTTAGTGTTCCTTGTGGCTATAGGGAACCCAGGAGTGACCCAGCTTGACCACTTGTCAACTGAGAGACAGCCTATGTGGAATGACGTTTACAGACGTACTATGTTGGTAATGCTATTTACGTTGGAGGAAAGACGTCTGGACAAAGAGGAAAGTGCAGCTAAGGATAGGAGCATGGCAAGACCTGAATAATTCAAAGATACGTAATTAATCGAATTTCTGGATTTTGCGAAAGAGAATTAAACTGGTAGAATAACTACCGGAAACAACCAATTTGGAAGGCAGTTTACTTAGGAAAAGGACAATAATCAGTTTAGCGTGTGGAGGACTGGATGGGAGACTTACGAGAGTTATGTCACTCAGAACAAATGTGCGGGAATGAAAATACGGATTATAGATATGTTAACAGCTGACAAGGCGATTACAACCCAATTACATAAGATAACGAACAAAGTGTTCACTCCTCAGGTGACAGAAATTGTACAGAATGAAGTTAACTGAGGTTAAGTCTGTGACACTCTTTCAGGAAAACATCTGAACAAAGAAAAGAGACAAAGAAAGTGGAGTATGTAAAGAAGGTACTTCAAGTGGTGGGCTTGCTACATGCAAGTTTGGAAGGGAAGTAAGTTCGGAGAATTGCTATACACAGGCGAGACATACAGGAATGACCATAGAGGATTACCCCTGATACGGATGACTGTTCAAAAAAGTATTCGTCAGAAGAGACAAACCAAGAGAAGAGCAACATTGGTAAACAATCTAGGTAAAAGGGGGGAAAAAAGAAAGGAATCAAATGAGGCTAAAAGCGGGATCAACACTGTCGCTTCTAGCTCGGAGACGCCGAGATGAGTATGTAGTATCTGCCTCAGGCTAAAGCTCATATGCACAAATGTAGACGGACCGGTAGTGAATGGTATGAGGTTAGAGCTCAAATACCAATTCAAGGAAATTAATCCTACCACTGCTGACGAAGTGGAAAAAACTCCCAAAAGAGTTTTTCCTGCATTATTTGTCCAGACGGGTAAATGACAGCAAAAAGAGATGGTGGATATCAAGTGGAGGAGGGATATCGGCCTTCTTAGCACGGTACATCATTAATTTTCAGGAAATATCAATGGATGGTTCATCAAACAGCACATAACGAGAAGCAAGAGAGACGTGTAAGAGGTCCTATAATGACCGAAAACGTTTAAGCAATTACAACATTAAAGAAATCATCAGGATGGTTGAAAATACAATGAGACACTCACTCCTGGGAGAAGGTAAAGTCCTGATGATGTGAGATTTCAGCAGCAAAGAAACAGACTGAGAGAATTTCGATTCTCACGGAAATAAAGAGTCAGTGAGAATGTTCTGCATGAGCACGTCACGAGGCTTACCAGAACCAAATGTGTGGTGCATCATCACTGCTAAACCTCTGTACACATAACATCATGAACATATCAGATATAAGACGCCAGTCGGAAAAAGTGATCAAGTAACGCTTCAGTTTCAGTGTATGGTTATAAAATAACACCAGAGGCGGATCACATGGGATAGCTGAACTCAAAGAGGATATATGATAATGGCGACTACACAGAAATGGACAAGTTCTTTGGGAATATAAACTGAAAAATGTATCCTCATTACCAGAGTATAGACCACTGTAGGAACCCTTCTGTAGAACCTACGAGGGAGTTAGAACATGGGAACCACTAGACGTAAAGAAAGGAGAAAGATCGATGTTGAGAGAAATACAGTTCTGTGAAAGATGTAAAGGAAAGAACAACTCAAGAGATGTATTATGGAAGCGGTAGAAAGAGCACAATTGCCAGCCAGCAACTGAATGGTATAAGAGAGCAAAGAATGACGACTGCTTTTCATACTGTCTTCAGTACTATAGTTCATCTTCATTTTGATAATTTTCTTATTCTCTCTGAAGGTAGCTCACCCTCTCTCACCCTAACTCTCTTTTGCTTTTTTTTCAGCATCTGCAACTTCCTCTTGTCCCCCTGCCCCTTCCTGTTTTACATCCCTAAGTCACTTGCACTCCTTTCAAGCAGGTAACGCCCATACATCTCTTTCCTCTTTCACGAAAATGATAACTCCTTCATCCCACCACTCATTACCCTTTCTCGCGCGCCCGCATCCCATCTTTTGCATGCGGCGCTCTTCTCTTGCTCATTGTAAACAATGCCTCCCTAAATTCTTTCCATCTCTCACTCACTCACACAGTTTGATTTACTCTAATTTTCTGTAAATATTCACTCAGTCTCTCTTGGTACCTCCTCACACAAGCCATCTTTCGAAGCTCACTCACTTCCACTCATATTATTTCCTCTTTTCCTAAACACTCTACAAATTTTCACCTTCGCTTCCATCAAGAAGTGATCAGACGTTCCACCAGCTGCCCCTCTCAGCACATTTAATTCCAAAAGTCTCCCTTAAACACGCCTATCAAGTGAGGAATAATGCAATCTATGTCCCTCTTTTTAAACCCGGTATTGTCAGTCATCAATTCCTTTTTCAACACACAATTCAATAAGCTCATCACCATTTCTATTCATCTTACTGAATACCCCATGCCCCCCAGTCATACCCTCAACTATCACGTCACCCAAACTTGTATTCAAATCGCCCTTCACTATTATTCGATCCATGAAGCACTCAAACAGCTCCTCCTAGAACACCCGTCTCTATTCGGTACTCCTTTCGCTCCCAGGTGAATAAGCGCTAAAAAATCACCCATTTCTCGAAATCCAACTTGACTTTCACTGACATCAGTTTAAGGTTTACTTCCTTACATTTCTTCACCCATTCCCACAGATGATGAGCCACTTCCTCCTCTGCTTTCCCTCTCTAACACTAATCCGGGACTTTAGTACATTCACAAACATTCTTCTCTGTCCCTCATGAGATTGGTTTTACTCAGAACCAAAACATCCAGGTTCCTCTCTCTAAATCATACCACCTATCTCTCCCATCTTCTTATCCTGGTTACATCTACGCATTTCCAGACATATTAATCTAAACCTACTTGAGGCTACACCGCAAGTGAAGAGTCGCCTTTGGCCCATCCTTTTTTTTCACTCGCTGTTAACTGCGTTAGCAAGGTATAGCCAGGAACTGACGCAGAACAGCCTCATTTGTTCACTTCCATTCTCTAGCTTTCATGGATAATCCACTAAAACCAGAGCCCTTTATCAATAGCCAGACCCTACAGACCTTTCTGTGATTTCCCTTGACAGCTTCATGTGCTCATCGCCTCGGTTCGCTCTATCTATGCACGTCTCACACCCTTCTACATGCTCAGGCCCCGACTTTTTAATACATTTTTCACTCCATCCTTCTACCCCCTCTTCAATTTTTCCTTCTTCCCTCCACTTTCAACATATATACCCTTTTAGTCAACCTGTCCTCAATCATCTTCTTCATATGTTTAAGCCATTACGGCACACCCTCTTCAGTTCTGTTAAACATAATTCCTCTTACTACCACAATCTTCTCTTACACTATCATTTCTTAATCGATCACTCCTACTCACACCACATACTGCACTCACACATTTCATTTCAAACAACTATACCATCCTCTAGACAGTTGTTTATCTGGGGCCAGTGCCTTACATCCACACAACAGCGCTGGGACTAAATATAACATGCCCTCATTGACAGTGAACTATCTTCACACACTCTCCACAATGCACCATGGATCTACCAAGTCCACTTTCTGGTATCTAAAACACTCCACTTCCTCTAAATTTTCTCCATTCAAACTCACACTCCAACTAACCTGTCTCTCTCTACTGCTAATCCTGATAACGTTGCCCTTTATTCACATTTGCTCTCAACTTTCTCCTTTCACACACACTTTCACACTCAGAGACCAGCTTCTGCAGTGTCTAACCCGAATCTGCCACCAGCGTTGTGTCATCTGTTTACCCGTCAATTTCTTTATAACTTTCACGGGACGTCTTTCTTCAGAGTCCTGGTGTTACTCCAAGGATCATTTTCCAGGAACTCCAGCAGCTCCGAGGCTGCGAGACTTCCAGTGGCAGGGAAATGATGGACTCCTTCGGAAGGAAGTGCCATGTAGAAACTGTGATAAGTTTTATGTTGGTCAGCCTGGTAAGGATCTTTCTGTTAGACTTCAGTAACATAAATATAGTATAAGAACGGGACAAGAATCAAATGACTTGTTTAATCACGTTAAAAACTATGATCATTGTATTGACTTGAGTAATGCCATCTCAGTCATTAACTCTAACTCCAGTAGCACGAGAAATATCATTGAATCTTCTATTATCAAATACACAAAGAAATACAATCTTAATATTAGTGATGGTCTATACAAATTGGATAACTTTATTATTGATAAAATTTGTAAACAATTCACTTTCTTGTCCACATAATAAGTTTATGATACGCTCGTTGTCTGTCTTGGACAATCGCATGTTTACCAAATGGCTTCCTAGCTACGTCTCTTCATTGTATATCAACTGACTATTATATTCTCTCTTGTGTCTCCCCTGATGATGCGATTATCACACGAAAGTGCACTTGGGAACTTATCGTGTTTCATTTTTCCCGTGTATATATATATATATATATATATATATATATATATATATATATATATATATATATATATATATATATATATATATATATATATATATATATATATACACACACTACGAAACATTGGTAGATAAGACACACATTGGAGAAATAAAAGATGTTTAGGACCACCTCGATATTTCGGGCCAAACAGTAAGGCCTCCTTCAGGAGACTGTCATGAATCTACAATAAAAGATAAAGAAGTTTGAGAACATCAGAGGAATACTGGCTCTGTCGTGTCATATGACCTGTCATATAGGTTGGGGGTGAGGTGCGTACCTGGGATAATCCTCTTAGTGGCGGCCAGGGTGATGGGACCTGCAGCCCTTGGGAGAACTTTACCCTGGCTGTGCAAACAATAAATGTAGATCGTAGAATTGTTCCTTTCTGAAGCTTTAGTCTGGCATATAAAACTGAGGCATTATTCCAATGTACTTTTGAGGACATGATTAGAAAGTTTTCTTGGTCATATCGTTGACCCTGGCGTCTAAGTAGCGACCAGCTTGACCGATGTGTGCATCAGGATGATGTCTATAATGTTGCACACTCCAATATTACCATCCTGACAAGATCCTATTTCACCTTCGTTATTGGGATACGTATATCATTAAAGTACTTACATACCGAGTTTACCTTCTTTCAGTAATCACTTAAAATCCATAAATGACAGATTGACAGAAGTACCTTGTGGAGGATGCTACGAACATATGGTGTGTGGGGGAAAGTTACATGAAGTTGTGTGGAGCAGGGGTGGGGAAGTGGTTTGTCCCAGGCGAAGATGGGGCTCGGTCTATGGTGAGTGATGGCACCAAGACTGTTTAATCTGTTCACACACGGAGTGGTGTGGGAGGTAAAGGCGAGGGTCTCGGAGAGGATGGGCGGGTCTACAGTATCCTGGGGATGGTGGTTGTCTGGGAGGTGAGTCAGTTGCTGTTTGCTGATACACTCGAAACAGAGACTCCAGAAGATGATGTCCGAAGCTGGGAGACTGTGTGAAAGAAAGAAGGCGACAGTTAATGTGAATAGAAGTAAAACAACGAGGAGTGGCAACACAGGGCGAGCAAGAATGGCCTGAGAGTCTGAATTACCCCGAACTCTTCCCACACAGAGACATGCGCACACATACATCATTATACGACCTATGGTTACGCCCGGAAGACGTGGCGGGAGTACCATAGAGAAAGATGAGTCTATGGTACAGAAAATAGTTGAATATATACATGCATATATATATATATATATATATATATATATATATATATATATATATATATATATATATATATATATATATATATATATATATATATATATTTTTTTTTTTTTTTTTTATACTTTGTCGCTGTCTCCCCCGTTTGCGAGGTAGCGCAAGGAAACAGACGAAAGAAATGGCCCAACCCCCCCCCCCATACACATGTATATACATACGTCCACACACGCAAATATACATACCTACACAGCTTTCCATGGTTTACCCCAGACGCTTCACATACCTTGATTCAATCCACTGACAGCACGTCAACCCCGGTATACCACATCGCTCCATATATATATATATATATATATTTGATTTTTTATCTATTTTGCTTTGTCGCTGTCTCCAGCGTTTGCGAGGTAGCGCAAGGAAACAGACGAAAGAAATGGCCCAACCCACCCCCATACACAATGTATATACATACACGTCCACACACGCAAATATACATACCTATACATCTCAATGTAAACATATATACACACACACAGACACACACATATATACCCATGCACACAATTCACACTGTCTGCCTTTATTCATTCCCATCGCCACCTTGCCACACATGGAATACCATCCCCCTCCCCCTCATGTGTGAAAGGTAGCACTAGGAAAAGACAACGAAGGCCCCATTCGTTCACACTCAGTCTCTAGCTGTCATGCAATAATGCCCGAAACCACAGCTCCCTTTTCACATCCAGGCCCCACAAAACATTCCATGGTTTACCCCAGACGCTTCACATGCCCTGATTCAATCCAAAGACAGCACGTCAACCTCGGTATACCACATCGATCCAATTCACTCTATTCCTTGCCCTCCTTTCACCCTCCTGCATATTCAGGCCCCGATCACACAAAATCTTTTTCACTCCATCTTTCCACCTCCAATTTGGTCTCCCACTTCTCCTCGTTCCCTCCACCTCCGACACATATATCCTCTTGGTCAATCTTTCCTCACTCATTCTCTCCATGTGCCCAAACCATTTCAAAACACCCTCTTCTGCTCTCTCAACCACGCTCTTTTTATTTCCACACATCTCTCTTACCCTTACGTTACTTACTCGATCAAACCACCTCACACCACACATTGTCCTCAAACATCTCATTTCCAGCACATCCGTCCTCCTGCGCACAACTCTATCCATAGCCCACGTCTCGCAACCATACAACATTGTTGGAACCACTATTCCTTCAAACATAACCATTTTTGCTTTCCGAGATAATGTTCTCGACTTCCACACATTCTTCAAGGCTCCCAGAATTTTCGCCCCCTCCCCCACCCTATGATCCACTTCCGCTTCCATGGTTCCATCCGCTGACAGATCCACTCCCAGATATCTAAAACACTTTACTTCCTCCAGTTTTTCTCCATTCAAACTTACCTTCCAATTGACTTGACCCTCAACCCTAATGTACCTAATAACCTTGCTCTTATTCACATTTACTCTTAACTTTCTTCTTTCACTCACTTTACCAAACTCAGTCACCAGCTTCTGCAGTTTCTCACATGAATCAGCCACCAGCGCTGTATCATCAGCGAACAACTGACTCACTTCCCAAGCTCTTTCATCCCCAACAGACTTCATACTTGCCCCTCTTTCCAAAACTCTTGCATTCACCTCCCTAACAACCCCATCAATAAACAAATTAAACAACCATGGAGACATCACACACCCCTGCCGCAAACCTACATTCACTGAGAACCAATCACTTTCCTCTCTTCCTACACGTACACATGCCTTATATCCTCGATAAAAACTTTTCACTGCTTCTAACAACTTGCCTCCCACACCATATATTCTTAATACCTTCCACAGAGCATCTCTATCAACTCTATCATATGCCTTCTCCAGATCCATAAATGCTACATACAAATCCATTTGCTTTTCTAAGTATTTCTCACATACATTCTTCAAAGCAAACACCTTATCCACACATCCTCTACCACTTCTGAAACCACACTGCTCTTCCCCAACCTGATGCTCTGTACATGCCTTCACCCTCTCAATCAATACCGTCCCATATAATTTACCAGGAATACTCAACAAACTTATACCTCTGTAATTTGAGCACTCACTCTTATCGCATTCCGCCAATCCTCAGGCACCTCACCATGAGTCATACATACATTAAATAACCTTACCAACCAGTCAATAATACAGTCACCCCCTTTTTTAATAAATTCCACTGCAATACCATCCAAACCTGCTGCTTTGCCGGCTTTCATCTTCCGCAAAGATTTTACTACCTCTTCTCTGTTTACCAAAAAATTTTCCCTAACCCTCTCACTTTGCACACCACCTCGACCAAACCACCCTATATCTGCCACTCTATCATCAAGCACATTCAACAAACCTTCAAAATACTCACTCCATCTCCTTCTCACATCACCACTACTTGTCATCACCTCCCCATTTGCGCCCTTCACTGAAGTTCCCATTTGCTCCCTTGTCTTACGCACTTTATTTACCTCCTTCCAGAACATCTTTTTATTCTCCCTAAAATTTAATGATACTCTCTCACCCCAACTCTCATTTGCCCTCTTTTTCACCTCTTGCACCTTTCTCTTGACCTCCTGTTTCTTTCTTTTATACATCTCCCACTCAATTGCATTTTTTCCCTGCAAAAATCGTCCAAATGCCTCTCTCTTCTCTTTCACTAATAATCTTACTTCTTCATCTCACCACTCACTACCCTTTCTAATCAACCCACCTCCCACTCTTCTCATGCCACAGGCATATTTTGCGCAATACATCACTGATTCCCTAAATACATCCCATTCCTTCCGCACTCCCCTTACTTCCATTGTTCTCACCCTTTTCCATTCTGTACTCAGTCTCTCCTGGTACATCCTCACACAAGTCTCCTTCCCAAGCTCACTTACTCTCACCACCCTCTTCACCCCAACATTCACTCTTCTTTTCTGAAAACCCATACAAATCTTCACCTTAGCCTCCACAAGATAATGATCAGACATCCCTCCAGTTGCACCTCTCAGCACATTAACATCCAAAAGTCTCTCTTTCGCGCGCCTGTCAATTAACACGTAATCCAATAACGCTCTCTGGCCATCTCTCCTACTTACATACGTATACTTATGTGTATCTCGCTTTTTAAACCAGGTATTCCCAATCACCAGTCCTTTTTCAACACATAAATCTACAAGCTCTTCACCATTTCCATTTGCAACACTGAACACCCCATGTATACCAGTTATTCCCTCAACTGCCACATTACTCACCTTTGCATTCAAATCACCCATCACTATAACCCGGTCTCGTGCATCAAAACCACTAACACACTCATTCAGCTGCTCCCAAAACACTTGCCTCTCATGATCTTTCTTCTCATGCCCAGGTGCATATGCACCAATAATCACCCATGTCTCTCCATCAACTTTCAGGTTTACCCATATTAATCGAGAATTTACTTTCTTACATTCTATCACATACTCCCACAACTCCTGTTTCAGGAGTACTGCTACTCTTTCCCTTGCTCTTATATATATATATATATATATATATATATATATATATATATATATATATATATATATATATATATATATTTTTTTTTATCTTGGAAAGCAAAAATGGGTATGTTTGAAGGAATAGCGGTTCCAACAATGTTGTATGGTTGCGAGGCGTGGCTATGGATAGAGTTGTGCGCAGGAGGATGGATGTGCTGGAAATGAGATGTTTGAGGACAATGTGTGGTGTGAGGTGGTTTGATCGAGTAAGTAACGTAAGGGTAAGAGAGATGTGTGGAAATAAAAAGAGCATGGTTGAGAGAGCAGAAGAGGGTGTTTTGAAATGGTTTGGGCACATGGAGAGAATGAGTGAGGAAAGATCGACCAAGAGGATATATGTGTCGGAGGTGGAGGGAACGAGGAGAAGTGGGAGACCAAATTGGAGGTGGAAAGATGGAGTGAAAAAGATTTTGTGTGATCGGGGCCTGAACATGCAGGAGGGTGAAAGGAGGGCAAGGAAGAGAGTGAATTGGATCGATGTGGTATACCGGGGTTGACGTGCTGTCAGTGGATTGAATCAGGGCATGTGAAGCGTCTGGGGTGAACCATGGAAAGCTGTGTAGGTATGTATATTTGCGTGTGTGGACGTATGTATATACATGTGTATGGGGGTGTGTTGGGCCATTTCTTTTGTCTGTTTCCTTGCGCTAATTCGCAAACGCGGGAGACAGCGACAAAGCAAAAAAAAAAGATATATATATATATATATATATATATATATATATATATATATATATATATATATATATATATATATATGTATGTGTATATATATATATATATATATATATATATATATATATATATATATATATATATATATATATATATATATATATATATATATATATATATATATATATATATATATATATATATATATTCCTAGGGATAGGGGAGAAAGAATACTTCCTTGTGTGTCGTAGAAGGTGACTAAAAGGGAAGGGAGCGGGGTGCTGGAAATCCTACCCTCTCGTTTTTAATTTTCCAAAAGAAGGAACAGAGAAGGGGGCCCAAGTGAGGATTTCCCTCAAAGGCTCTGTCTTCTGTTCTGTACGCTACCTCGCGAACGCGGGAAATAGCAAATAGTATGAAAAAAAAAAAAAAAAATATATATATATATATATATATATATATATATACATATATATATATATATATATATATATATATATATATATATATATATATATATATATATATATATATATATATACATATATGTGGAGTGTAGCGCAGCCTCGGAGCTGCAGGCGTCCATGGAAGAGAGGACCTGACATGACCAGGAGATCTTCCTCAACGAGCTCGGGGTAAGAAATATCAATAATGGTCCGAGGTTGTTCAGTGTCTGTTCACCTGGTCACACTGTGTGTGTGCGCAAGACGTTGGTAATATCTTCGTTCATATGATCTTCCAGCCTTGAACGTTCGTCTCAGATATTCGATCATTATCTATGTGTAACAATTTATATATGGCACATATTGCATAGGTTTCATCAGTATCCAATCATCATCATCATATATGGTGAACATAGACTGTAAGTAGCATTCTTGTGTACATGACATAGCACACTTATGATGCAACAATCAAAACCTAATCAGCTGCAGAACTTCCATTTATCGTCTGTCGTATAATTTTCGTTCATATCCATTAACGTAATTCTTAGGTATTGTGCACACAGCACGCAACACGTGCGACCATGACCTCTGACAACAAACTTGGAAACTTAATCCGCAATACAGTAACTGTGGCACAAGCCTAGTCCATATCCAATCAACCAAATATGAGAAATCGTGTATGCAAACATTTATAAGCGTTTTGATACACACTTTATATTGTGACTGGCATTTGATATCCAACTTTGCTAAGTGATTAGATGTAGAACTTCCTGTACAGCGTATTTCGTACACATTTGGTCAACATTCAACTGCTCAGTCGTGACCTATCGTGCACCCTACACTGGAACGCACGCAGGAACGTAATTACGAAAACCGGCAAACCAATGCGTCCCAGCGAATATCCCGTACAACTGCCAGACCCATGTTAAAAACAACGCTCTTTCCAGCACCAAGTAGTCCCCAAATGGAGCCTTCAAAGCCTCAGTCTGTTTTCCCTCACCCTTTATAATCATTTCCTGTACGACCTTCCGCCTGCATACATAAATCTAGCGCCTCTCTCATACGCTGACGGCTTAGCCGTAGTTCCGCAACACACTGTGATCCCGCTGGTAACAAACACAGCTCAACAATACCTTTGAACAAGAGAACACAGGCTCACACGAACGGTATGGCGGCATCAACAACTCAGTCATCTACAATCTTCACACCCTCAGTAGTTTCAACATACTCCCTAGATCCACATTAAGCAAAACTGCTCGTTAGGTATCTAGCTGATTTTGATATTACGTTCGACACACAACATACGAAAATATAAAAGATGAGGCTACACGCATAATCAGTACATAAAGAAAACAGTACGGCTGGACAGCGAAAAAATTCACTACCTTCAGCAAAAACAATTTATTTGTACTATAACTGTCTCTCTACCTCTATGGAACCGCCCCATAATTAATCAATATGATATCCATATTTTTCAGAAAACTCAAAATAAAGCACTGCACTACAAGAGGCTGCACCAGACCCATCATCAACCAGTTACACAACGAAACACAAAATTCTCCGAGTACAAGACCATTAACATCAGGGGTACCCAGGCCAGAGCTACTGGCTAGTAACACTCCTTTGACCCTGCCACTTAAGGTCACCCCCGCTCCACCACAAGGACCAAATGTACCGCCTAAGAACGCTACCCACACATCACTAACATCTCTCCTCCACCAAGAAAAATTATGTAAAACGCGCATACATATACTTACCTTGTGACTCAATCCATCCAACAACCCCTTCCAGATCGAAGACTACCCCCCCAAGCCATACATGCATGTCTCTGTATCGCTAAAGATGTGGATTATCACCAAAGCGCTCGGATCTTGGTGTTTTGTTTTCCTTTTGGCTACCAGCATAGCCCCAAGTCACGTTTTCTTTTGTGCTTTATCTGCATAAACAACTCTGAAGCAACAGTCTCCTGAGATGTCAACCAGACTCTTCGACAGCCACCATCTCCTCAACCAATTTCATTTCAAACTTCAACGTAACTCATAACTGTCTCTGCTCCTCCGCCCGACACACCACAATGGCCAGTTGATCCACCATCAACATTTTCTTCACAAAAGACCTGTGTCAGCGATTTATAAGATTATAGATTTTGCCGAATACCTGAGGCCAGCGGCTTTATAAATGGCATCAATAACAACTCTATCGCATATACGATGAGGACGTTTATGGCGTTTCATAGCAGCCTTTTAACCAATGTCTTTGCCTACTTCTCAGCCTCTGATGCGCCAGAAGACACCACCTGCACAAAGGGTGTTCTTTGAAGCATAGATATACCTTTGTCATCCACAAGAAATAGGAAGAGGTTTGAAGACGATAATAGAAGTGACCAGTAGTGAAAAATGCTTGAGACACAGAGCAGTACTCAGAGCAGCTGACATGCATGTTCGAAGGCTCGAGATCAGTATTCAAAGCCATACGTGCCAGTGACTTACTGCTACATTTTCCTATGTCGCTGTCAGCGTAAAACGTCTACCAAGTCCCGAGTGTTTTTTTGTGAGATTGAAATTGCTAAATCCGCTTCACATCCGCAGTCGACGGCTTATCGGTCATCCTCAGCACTTGAGCAAAGACATTCAATCTACACAGATGCTTCACAAAACAACTCTTAATCATGCGTCATCAGCACTCTGAAATCCCCGAACTGTGGTTTGGATTGCCAGTACACATATCAAAAGTTTTATTCATTGTTTACCAGACTGATAAGCTTGTCACTACAAAAAAAATCCGTTAAAACTAAACATTTCTATCACCGCTATCATATGCCTTCTCCAAACCCTTAAATGCTACATATAAATCCATCTGTTTATTCTAAGTATTTCTCACATACATTCTTCAGAGCAAACACCTGATCCACACATCCTCTACCACTTCTGAAACCACACTGCTCTTCCCCAATCTGATGCTCTGTACATGCCTTCACCCTCTTAATCATTATCCTCCCATATAATTTCCCTGGAATACTCAACAAACTTATCCCTCTATAGTTTGAACACTCTACCTTTATCCATTTTGCCTTAGTACAATGGCACTATGAATGCATTCCGCCAATCTTCAGGCACTTTACCATGGTCCATACATACACTGAATATCCTTACCAACCAATCAACAACACAGTCACCCCCCTTTTTTAATAAATTCCACAGCAGTACCATCCAAACCCGCTGCCTTGCCGTATTTCATCTTCCGCAAAGCTCTCACTACCTCTTCTGTCTTCACTAAACAATTCTCCCTGACCCTCTCACTTCGCACACCACCTCGACCAAAACACCCCATATCTGCCACTCTAACATCAAACACATTTAGCAAACTTTCAAAATACTCACTCATCTCCTCACTTCATCACCACTTGTTATTACCTTCCCATTTGCCCCCTTCATTCCAAAATACATTTCTATTCTCCCTAAAGTTTAATGATACTCTCTCACCCCAATTCTCATCTGCCTTCTTTTCAAGCATTGCAACTTTCTCTTAACCTCCTGCCGCTTTCTTTTATACATAATCCAGCAATTTCAACTACTTCCCTGCAGGTATCGTCCAATCGCTTCTCTTTGCTCTTTCACTAACAACCTTACTTTTTCATCATAACACTCACTATCCTCTCTAATCTGCCCACCTCCCACGTTTCTCATGCCACATGCATCTTTCGCGCAAGCCATCACTGCTTCCTCAAATACATCCCATTCCTCCCCCACTCCCTCACGTCACTTGCGGTCACATTTTGCCATCCAACACTCAATATCTCCTGGTACTTCCTCAAACAAGTTTCCTTTCCAAGCTCACTTACTCTCATCACTCTTTTCTCTCTAAATTCTCTTTTCTTTTTTGAAAACCTCTATCCCTGGGGATAGGGGAGTAAGAATACTTAGCACGTATTCCCTGCGTGTCGTAAAAGGCGACTAAAAGGGGAGGGAGCGGGGGGCTGGAAATCTTCCCCACTAGTTTTCACTTTTCCAAAAGAAGGAGCAGCGAAGGGGGCCAAGGAAGGATATTTCCCTCTTAGGCTCAGTCCTCTGTTGTTAACGCTACTTCGCTAACGCGGTATATATACTATACCGTGGCATGACGTTAGCAGGACGAATCAGCCTGTGTGCTGGTATTGGGATTTAGATACTTCATGATTTGTCTGCACTTGATTAGGCAAACTGTCTCCAGAAAACATGTAGTGCATTATGTATCGAAAAACACAACTTATGTAGAATTATGTGAACTACCGAGTTTCGATTTCATCTTATATATATATATATATATATATATATATATATATATATATATATATATATATATATATATATATATATATATATATATATATATATATATATATATCTTCTTTTGGAAAATTAAAAAAAAAAAAAAAGAGAGGGGAGAATTTCTAGCCCCCCGCTCCCTCCCCTTTTAGTCGCCTGGTACGACACGTAGGGAATACGTGGGAAGTATTCTTTCTCCCCTATCCCCAGGGATGGAAAATTCAAATTTTCCAAAAGAAGTAACAAAGAAGGGGGCCAGGTGAGGATATTCCCTCAAAGGCCCAATCCTCTGTTCTTAGCGCTACCTCGCTGACGCGGGAAATGGCGAATAGTTTGAAAGAAAAGAAAGATATATATATATATATATATATATATATATATATATATATATATATATATATATATATATATATATATATATATATATAAATATATATATATCTTTACTTATACTTTGTCGCTGTCTCCCGCGTTCGCGAGGTAGCGCAAGGAAACAGACGAAAGAATAGTCCAACCCACCAACATAAACATGTATATACATACACGTCAACACACGCACATATACATACCTATACATCTCAACGTATACATATATATACCTCGCAAACGCGGGAGACAGCGGAAAAAAGAAAAAAAAAAAAAAAAAAAAAAAAAAAATATATATATATATATATATATATATATATATATATATATATATATATATATATATATATATATATATATATATATACATATGTATACACACTCAGACACATACATATATACACATGTACATAATTCATACTTTCTGCCCTTATTCATTCTCGTCGCCACCCCGCCATACATGAAATGACAGCAACCTCCCCCCGCATGTGCGCGAAGTAGCGCTAGGAAAAGACAGCAAAGGCCACATTCGTTCACACTCAGTCTCTAGATGTCATGTATAATGCACCGAAACCACAGCTCCCCTTCCATATCTCAGGCCCCACAAAACTTTTCCTAGTTTACCCCAGACGCTTCACTTGCCCTAGTTCAATCCATTGACAGCACGTCGACCGCGGTATACCATCTCGTTCCAATTCACTCTATTCCTTGCACGCCTTTCACACTCCTGCATGTTCAGGCCCCAATCACTCAAAATCTTTTTCACTCCATCTTTCCACCTCCAATTTGGTTTCCCACTTCTCGTTCCCTACACCTCTGACACATATATCCTCTTGGTCAATATTTCCTCACTCATTCTCTCCATGTGACCAAACCATTTCAATACACCCTCTTCTGCTGTCTCAGCAACACTCTTTCTATTACCACACATCTCTCTTACCCTTTCATTACTTACCCGATCAAACCACTTACACCACATATTGTCCTCAAACATCTCATTTCCAGCACATCCACCCTGCTCCGTACAACTCTATCTATAGCCCAGGCCTCGCAATCATATAACATTGTTGGAACCACTATTCCTTCAAACATACCCATTTTTCTTTTCCAAGATAACGTTCTCGACTTCCACACATTTTTCAACGCTCCTAGACCTTTCGCTCCCTCCACCACCCTATGATTCACTTTTGCTTCCATTTTTCCATCCGCTGCCAAATCCACTCCCACATATCTAAAACACTTCACTTCCCCCATTTTTTCCCATTCAAACTTACCTCCCAATTGACTTGTCCCTTAACCCTACTGTACCTAATAACCTTACTCTTATTCACGTTTACTCTCAGATGTATTCAGGGAAGCAGTGATGGCTTGCACAAATGATGCTTGTGGCATGAGAAGCGTGGAAGGTGGACAGATTAGAAAGGGTAGTGATTGGTGGGATGAGAGAAGTAAGATTGTTAGTGAAAGAGTAGAGAAATATTGCAAATGACTGGGAGATGGTTAAAATAAAGAGGCAGAAAGTCAAGAGAAAGGTGCAAGATGTGAAACAGAGGGCAAATGAGAGTTGGGGTGAGAGAGTATCATTAAACTTTAGCGAGAATAAAAGATGTTTTGGAAGGAGGTAAATAAAGTGCGTAAGACAAGGGAACAAATGGGAATATCAGTGAAGGAGGCTAATGGGGAGGTGATAACAAGTAGGGGTGATGTGAGGAGATGGAGTGAGTATTTTGAAGGTTGTTGAATGTGTTTGATGATAGAGTAGAAGATATAGGGTGCTTTGGTCGAGGTGGTGTGCAAAGTGAGAGGGTTACGAAGAATGATTTGTAAACAGAGAAAAGGTAGTAAAAGCTTTGCGGAAGATGAAAGCTGGCAAAGGAGCGGGTTTGGATGGTACTGCAGTAGAATTTATTAGAAAAGGGGGTGACTGTATTGTTGACTGGTTGGTAAGGTTATTTAATGTATGTATGACTCATGGTGAGGTGCTTGAGGATTGGCGGAATGCTTGCATAGTGCCATTGTACAAAGGCAAAGGCGATAAAGGTGAGTGCTCAAACAACAGAAGTACAAGTCTGTTGAGTATTCCTGGGAAATTATATGGGAGGGTATTGATTGAGAGGGTGAAGGCATGTACAGAGCATCAGATTGGGGAAGAGCAGTGTGGTTTCTGAAGTGGTAGAGGATGTGTGGATCAGGTGTTTGCTTTGAAGAATGTATGTGAGAAATACTTAGAAAAGCAAATGGATTTGTATGTTGCATTTATGGATCTGGAGAAGGCATATGATAGAGTTGATAGAGATGCTCTGTGGAAGGTATTAAGAATATATGGTGTGGGAGACAAGTTGTTAGAAGCAGTGAAAAGTTTTTATCGAGGATGTAAGGCATGTGTACGTGTAGGAAGAGAGGAAAGTGATTGGTTCTCAATGAATGCTGGTTTGTGGCAGGGTTGCGTGATGTCTCCATGGTCGTTAAATTTGTTTATGGATGGGGTTGTTAGGGAGGTAAACGCAAGAGTTTTGGAAAGAAGGACAAATATGCAGTCTGTTGGGGATGATAGAGCTTGGGAAGTGAGTCAGTTTTTGTTCGCTGATGATACAACGCTGGTGGTTGATTCGGGTGAGAAACTGCAGAAGCTGGTGAGTGAGTTTGGTAAAGTGTGTGAAAGAAGAAAGCTGAGAGTAAATGTGAATAAGAGCAAGGTTATTAAGTACAGTAGGGTTGAGGGATAAGCCAATTGGGAGGTAAGTTTGAATGTAGAAAAATTGGAGGATGTGAAGTGTTTTAGATATCTGGGAGTAGATTTGGCAACGGATGGAACCATGGAAGCTGAAGTGAATCATAGGGTGGGGGAGGGGGCGAGCGGTCTGGGAGCGTTGAAGAATGTGTGAAAGTCGGGAACGTTATCTTGGAAAGCAAAAATGGGTATGTTTGAAGGAATAGTGGTTCCAACAATGTTATATGGTTGCTAGGCGTGGGCTATAGATAGAGTTGTGCGGAGGAGGGTGGATGTGCTGGAAATGATGAGATGTTTGAGGACAATGTGTGGTGTGAGGTGGTTTCATCGAGTAAGTAATGTACGGGTAAGAGAGATGTGTGGAAATAAAAAGAGCGTGGTTGAGAGAGCAGAAGAGGGTGTTTTGAAATGGTTTGGGCACACGGAGAGAATGAGTGAGGAAAGATTGACCAAGAGGATATATGTGTCAGAGGTGGAGGGAACGAGGAGAAGTGGGAGACCAAATTGGAGGTGGAAAGATGGAGTGAAAAAGATTTTGAGTGATCGGGGCCTGAACATGCAGGAGGGTGAAAGGCGGGCAAGGAATAGAGTGAATTGGATCGATGTGGCATACACAATCAGTATGAAACCACATCATGACACCACACTATCACATGACACTTCAATTTCTGTGGCTAAATCCTGGGAAAGGTGGAAAAGCTGCAAATTGAATGTCATCAACTGTCACGTCTTTATAAAATAATCCTTCTATCTCTAGCAAAGTACACAGTCTGGCGCCATCAGAACAGTATCATCACAGGTTAACCAATGTTACCAGCTTTGCAGGACAACTGGCCAGGAAGGAATGATTAACCATAATCATACGACTTTGGGAAGTCCCGAAAAATAGAGAGAAAATATACGCATGAAGAAAGCATGGGAGCGGTTGTTAAGATGGAGGTTAGCAGAGGGGAGAGTGGTGGTGGCTAGTGGGTGAGGCCCCTGTCCCGCCTCACTGACTCACTGGCTGTAGACTTGAGGAAGAATTGACTCCCACCTAATGAGCCTGGCTACCTCGGCCAGGTTACGTACTCTGCTCCAGACTGGCGGGAGTCCAGAAAATCCAATGGGATTATTAGCCATGTGAGTCCCCAGGCGGTGGCGTGACTCAGGGAAAGGTCAGGGCGGCCAGTGCCCTAGCCGACTCCACGGCTTACCCCCCCCCCCCCCCTCTCTCTCTCTCTCTCTCTCTCTCTCTCTCTCTCTCTCTCTCTCTCTCTCTCTCTCTCTCTCTCTCTCTCTCCTCACCCCGTTGTGTAGGTGTCTGGTGTCGGACGTGGTACTACAGTGGCTGTGTCACTCGTGTCAGAAACATGAATGTTCTCGAGAGTAACGCGAAAATGTTATAAACTGTCCAGCTCTGGTTATCAAACGATGGTGTAGTGCAGATTGTGTGTATCTGGGTGTCCTCAGTTCTGATTATTATCTATAATTACTATATGTGTGTGTGGGTAATTACCTATTTGTAATAACATATTTATCCTGTAAGAGGAGGGAGTTTTACACTCGAGGTCACTCATCTCTTCAACATTGTCTATACAACTTCTTAAACTCCTTTATGCCGTCTGCAGTTACTATACTATATTTCAGTTCTATTCCATTCATCCACCACTTTGTATAGTAAAAGTGATTCTTGGTATCATTTCTTAAGATTCTTTAACTTCATGTTAGGGCCTCTGGTCATTTCGTCCCTCCATCTTCTAAACCATTGTTCACTGTCCACGTCATCAGTGTGCCTTGAAATCTTAAAGGTTGTGGTCTGGTCACCCGTCCTGCCTCCCACGTCCATGGCGGGCAAATTCAAGGCCTCTGTCCTTTCCCTGTAACTCAGCCCCATTAATTCTGTCTTCGTTGTCTTTACTGCCCTCCACTGGATCTTCTCTATTAGCTCTTTATGCTTCTTTGCGCGTGGTAACTAGTTCTTTTGGCTGTTAAGTGTGTTCTGTAGGTCACTATCGAGAGAAGAGCTGGTGTCAACAATTCCAATGACCAGGTGCATCCAACAGGGCATCATGTGGAGGTTTAAGGGAAGCATAAGGGTTAAGGTCTCGTAGAAATTAATGACCATCCTGTTGGAAGCGCACAGTCAGACGTCATCCACCGAGTCTGCTAACCTTCTCCTTAACTGAAGATTAATAACTTTGTTGATGGTTATCCCGCAAATGACTACGTCAAGGCTTCGGTAAAATCAGTGAAGGTATATGTGTGTGTGTGTGTGTGTGTGTGTGTGTGTGTGTGTGTGTGTGTGTGTAATCAATGGTTGGAATTCATATAAAGTCTCACGAGGAAGGTTACCGCCAGGAAATACTGGATCTGTACAACTAACCTTCTCGTATATCTTTTCTAAACATGAGATGTAACGTTACGTTCATTATGATTTAAGAAGACCAGTCACTATTGATTGATAACGAGGTCTGAGGTAAGACTGATCCCTGAGAACCATACTCTCCAAAAACAGACCTTCACTCCTGAGACGCAATGTGTTTCTGAAGAATACATAGCACCTCTACGAGGGGGTCACTGGACGCCCACGACTGTTGAGGCCAGCGACAAGACGACTAAGGAGTGTATGGGACTTGCAGCCCGACGGAGGACCAGATATGTGGGAACGTGAGTAATGATGACACGAGGATTTGAAGAAAGGATAAGTGAAGAACGACGGATGCTGCAAGAAGTAAAGTGACAGAATAAGTTAGGATGACTTCACAGGAAGCACATAGTGCATGGCTCATGAAATGGACGATTGGTAAAGAAGTGTAAGAGACATCACCAGTAGAAATGATAAAAACTGTGAGCCATACATGAATATTTTAGCCTGTTTTGAAGTTGAAGACAAATACATGGTGAAGTAATGAGAGACTGGTGAACGCAAACACTACTGAGACACCCCGTGGGGATTACCTCAGGCGGGGAGGACAGTGTGAGGAGGCGGTGTTTGCTGTGTTATGAGTGGACACATCTTACAAAAGCTCTCCACACTGGTGGTACCAGGGAGGCTGGAGGAGACTTGGTGAGACTGGCATTAATGACGAAAATAGTGACACAAGTAGACTGGCATGACTGGCATGATAGAAGAGACTGGTGACACAAGTGAGAGTGGCATAGGTGGTGACACAGGTGAGATTGGAGAATAGAAATATCTAAGAATCCAAGACAAACATGATAAAAGGACTAACAGGAAATAATGAATCTCGAACGGCTTAAATATGTACAAGAGAAGCTACTATAAGCTTGGGAAGGCATATGTACGAGTATATATCTGTGGTTGAGAAAGCAGAAAAGGGTGTGTTGGAATGGTTTGGACACATAGAGAGAATGAGTGAGGAAAGATTGACAAAGAGGTTATACGTGTCAGAGGTGGAGGGAACAAGGAGAAGCGAGAGACCAGATTCGAGGTGGAAGGATGGAGTGAAAAAGATTTTGAGCGATCGGGGCCTGAACATGCAGGAAGGTGAAAAGCGTGCACGGAACAGAGTGAATTGGAACAATGTCAATGGACTGAGCCAGGGCATGTGAAACGTCCGTGGTGAACCACGGAAAGCTTTGTGGGGCCTGGATGTGGTGGATATGGAGCTGTGGTTTCGGTGCATTACGTATGACAGAAAATGAGTGTGATTGGATGTGGCCTTTCTTCGTCTGTTTCCTGTTACTACCGTTATGACGAAAGAGGTGGTGACCCTGTTTCCTGTGGGGCGTGGTGGCGCCGAGGAATGGATGAAGGTGAGCATGAATATGTACATGTGTATATATGTATATGCATGTTTATTTGTATGTGAGTGTGTGTATATATCTGAATATATGTACATGGGTATCTATGTATATGTACGTGTATGTATATTTGTTTGTATACGAGTAGATGGGTCTTTCGTTGGCTGTTTCTTGGCACTACCTCGCTAACGCGGGAAACGGCGTTCAAGTATTATCATTATTATTATTATTATCATTATTATTATTATAATGATAGTAATGATAACAATAATAATAACAACAATTATTATTATATATATATATATATATATATATATATATATATATATATATATATATATATATATATATATATATATATATATATATATATATATATATATATATATATATATATATATATATATATATATATATATATATATATATATATATATATATATATATATATATATATATATATATATATTTATTATCTATTATTTTGCTTTGTCGCTGTCTCCCGCGTTTGCGAGGTAGCGCAAGGAAACAGACGAAGGAAATGGCCCAACCCACCCCATGCACAATATATACACACACACGTCCACACACGCAAATATACATACCTATACATCTCAATGCACACATATATATACATACACAGACACATACATATATACCCATGCACACAATTCACACTGTCTGCCTTTATTCATTTCCATCGCCACCTCGCCACACAAGGAATACCATCCCCCTCCCCTCTCATGTGTGCGAGGTAGCACTAGGAAAAGACAACAAAGGCCCCTTTCGTTCACACTCAGTCTCTAGCTGCCACGCAATAATGCCCGAAACCACGGCTCCCTTTCCACATCCAGGCCCCACACAACTTTCCATGGTTTACCCCAGACGCTTCACATGCCCTGATTCAATCCAGTGACAGCACGTCAACCCCGGTATACCACATCGATCCAATTCACTCTATTCCTTGCCCTCCTTTCACCCTCCTGCATGTTCAGGCCCCGATCACACAAAATCTTTTTCACTCCATCTTTCCACCTCCAATTTGGTCTCCCACTTCTCCTTCCCTCCACCTCCGACACATATATCCTCTTGGTCAATCTTTCCGAACTCATTCTCTCCATGTGCCCAAACAATTTCAAAACACCCTCTTCTGCTCTCTCAACCACGCTCTTTTTATTTCCACACATCTCTCTTACCCTTACATTACATACTCGATCAAACCACCTCACACCACACACTGTCCTCAAGCATCTCATTTCCAGCACATCCATCCTCCTGCGCACAACTCTATCCATAGCCCACGCCTCGCAACCATACAATATTGTTGGAACCACTATTCCTTCAAACATACCCATTTTTGCTTTCCGAGATAATGTTCTCGACTTCCACACATTCTTCAAGGCTCCCAGAATTTTCGCCCCCTCCCCCACCCTATGATTCACCTCCGCTTCCATGGTTCCATCCGCTGCCAGATCCACTCCCAGATATCTAAAACACTTTACTTCCTCCAGTTTTTCTCCATTCAAACTTACCTCCCAATTGACTCGACCCCTCAGCCCTACTGTACCTAATAACCTTGCTCTTTTTCACATTTACTCTTAACTTTCTTCTTTCACACACTTTACCAAACTCAGTCACCAGCTTCTGCATTTTCTCACATGAATCAGCCACCAGCGCTGTATCATCAGCGAACAACAACTGACTCACTTCCCAAGCTCTCTCATCCACAACAGACTTCAAACTTGACCCTCTTTCCAAAACTCTTGCATTCACCTCCCTAACAACCCCATAAATAAACAAATTAAACAACCATGGAGACATCACACATCCCTGCCGCAAACCTACATTCACTGAGAACCAATCACTTTCCTCTCTTCCTACACGTACACATGCCTTACATCCTCGATAAAAACTTTTCACTGCTTCTAACGACTTGCCTCCCACACCATATCTTCTTAATACCTTCCACGGAGCATCTCTATCAACTCTATCATATGCCTTCTCCAGATCCATAAATGCTACATACAAATCCATTTGCTTTTCTAAGTATTTCTCACATACATTCTTCAAAGCAAACACCTGATACACACATCCTCTACCACTTCTGAAACCACACTGCTCTTCCCCAGTCTGATGCTCTGTACATGCCTTCACCCTCTCAGTCAATACCCTCCCATATAATTTACTAGGAATACTCAACAAACTTATACCTCTGTAATTTGAGCACTCACTCTTATCCCCTTTGCCTTTGTACAATTGCACTATGCACGCATTCCGCCAATCCTCGGGCACCTCACCATGAGTCATACATACATTAAATAACCTTACCAACCAGTCAACAATACAGTCACCCCCTTTTTTAATAAATTCCACTGCAATGCCATCCAAACCTGCTGCCTTGCCGGCTTTCATCTTCCGCAAAGCTTTTACTACCTCTTCTCTGTTTACCAAATCATTTCCCCCAACCCTCTCACTTTGCACACCACCTCGACCAAAACACCCTATATCTGCCACTCTATCATCAAACACATTCAACAAACCTTCAAAATACTCACTCCATCTCCTTCTCACATCACCACTACTTGTTATCACCTCCCCATTTGCGCCCTTCACTGAAGTTCCCATTTGCTCCCTTGTCTTAAGCACTTTATTTACCTCCTTCCAGAACATCTTTTTATTCTCCCTAAAATTTAATGATACTCTGTCACCCCAACTCTCATTTGCCCTCTTTTTCACCTCTTGCACCTTTCTCTTGACCTCCTGTCTCTTTCTTTTATACATCTCCCACTCAATTGCATTTTTTCCCTGCAAAAATCGTCCAAATGCCTCTCTCTTCTCTTTCACTAATAATCTTACTTCTTCATCCCACCACTCACTACCCTTTGTAATCAACCCACCTCCCACTCTTCTCATGCCACAAGCATCTTTTGCGCAATCCATCACTGATTCCCTAAATACATCACATTCCTACCCCACTCCCCTTACTTCCATTGTTCTCACCTTTTTCCATTCTGTACTCAGTCTCTCCTGGTACTTCCTCACACACGTCTCCTTCCCAAGCTCACTTACTCTCACCACTCTCTTCACCCTAACATTCACTCTTCTTTTCTGAAATCCCATACAAATCTTCACCTTAGCCTCCACAAGATAATGATCAGACATCCCTCCAGTTGCACCTCTCAGCACATTAACATCCAAAAGTCTCTCTTTCGCGCACCTGTCAATTAACACGTAATCCAATAACGCTCTCTGGCCATCCCTCCTACTTACATACGTATACTTATTTATATCTCGCTTTTTAAACCAGGTATTCCCAATCACCAGTCCTTTTTCCGCACATAAATCTACAAGCTCTTCACCATTTCCATTTACAACACTGAACACCCCATGTATACCAATTATTCCCTCAACTGCCACATTACTCACCTTTGCATTCAAATCACCCATCACTATAACCCGGTCTCGTGCATCAAAACCACTAACACACTCATTCAGCTGCTCCCAAAACACTTGCCTCTCATGATCTTTCTTCTCATGCCCAGGTGCATATGCACCAATAATCACCCATCTCTCTCCATCAACTTTCAGTTTTACCCATATTAATCGAGAATTTACTTTCTTACATTCTATCACATACTCCCACAAGTCCTGGAGTATGTGATATATATATATATATATATATATATATATATATATATATATATATATATATATATATATATATATATATATATATATATATATATATGTATATTGATTTATTTATTTATCACGGTGAATTTGGTTTAAGGAGGGGCAAATGGTGTGTGGATTTGGCGTTTGCTTTGAACAATATGTGTGAGAAATGCCTAAGGAAATAAAAGGGTTGGTAGGTAGCATTTACGGAATTGGAGAAAGCATATAACAGAGATGCTTTGTGGCAGGTGTTACAAATGTATGGTGAGCAATGAAAGCTGGCATTAGAAGTAGTGAGAACTTTTCATCCAAAGAGTAAGGCATGTGTGCGAGTGGGTAGAGAGAAAGGCGAGTAGTTCTAGGTGAAACTGGGTCTCCGGTATGGGTGTGTGATGCCACCACGACTGTTTACTCTGCATATGGATGGCATGGCGAAGGAGTTGCATGCAAGGGTCTTGGAGAAAGGCACAGGTATGCACTTTGCTTGAGGAGATATGTCAGTCGTTGCTTGCTGATGATACGGCATTGTGGCTGATTAGAAACTGCAGAAGCTGGTGTCTACGCTTGGAAGTGTGTGTGAAAGGAGGAGGTTTAAGGGAAATGTGTGCCAAAGCAAGGCTATTACATTATACAGTGGAAAAAGACAGGTGATTTAGAGTATGAGTTTGAAGTGGGAGAACTTGGAGGAAGTGGAGTATTTTATATACATGGGATTGGATATTGTAAAATGGATTCATGGGAGTTGAAGTTAGCCATAAGGTGGGTGATAGGGTAAAGGTTTTAGAAGCAATGATGATTGTGTGGAAAGATGGATATGTCTGTTAGTATAGTTGTCCTGTCGGCGCTGTATGGATGCAAAGTGTGGGCCTTAAACGTAAATGTAAAGGTTAGGGTAAATGTACTTGAAATGAATGTATGTGGTATAAGGAAGATGAATCGACTGAGAAATGATAAGGGTAAGAGATGCGGTAGTGAGAGGAGCAAAGTATGTGAGAGCTGAAGAGAGTCAGTTGAGGAAAGGTTGACTAAGAGGGCATACATGTCAGATCTGGAAGGAACATGGAGAAGGTCGACACTAAAGAGGAGGTGGGAGGATGGAGTGAAAGACCGTCCCTACCTCACTATCCTCCAGGAACATCTTACCGCATCCCCTCCACGGTCACCCGCACCTCACTATCCTCCTGGACCATTCCAACCTCACCATCCTCTACGACCATCCTACCATATCCTTACTTCACCATCCTCCAGGATCATCCCTACCTCACCAACAACCAGGACCATCCTGGTCTCACCACTCAGAAGAGTGATAATATCCCCAAAGGGCCAACCCTCCAGACAGCGTTTGCTCTCCTACCCTCCATGGGCACTCCCAGCCCATGCCCACACTACGGCCAGTGGAGCCCATATCACACACCCAAATAAGTTTCTAAATATACCAATACCTCAGACTCCACAAATTTCCAAAGGCGCCAATATATCACTTGCACGTCAACCCCAAAAAGCGCCAGTATCTCATGGTCACACCAAACTAATAGAGCCCATACATTATGCCTACATCACCCTCCTAATGTCCTGAGTCTCATGCTATAATGTGTGTGTGTTTGTGTGTGTGTGTGTGTGTGTGTGTGTGTGTGTGTGTGTGTGTGTGTGTGTGTGTGTGTGTGTGTGTATGTGTGTGTGTGTGTGTGTGTGTGTGTGTGTGTGTGTGTGTGTGTGTGTGTGTGTGTGTGTGTGTGTGTGTGTGTGTGTGTGTGTGTGTGTGTGTGTGTGTGTGTGTGTGTGTGTGTGTGTGTGTGTGTGTGTGTGTGTCAGCCCACACCACACTCCAGTGACACCTGCACTTAAGCCTACACCACACTCAAGTGGCATCCATACATAGGACCACACCAGATTTGAGCCTCCTCCCCGGGGACCTCAGCGCACCCAGGGTAAGTAACTTTCCCCAGTCACACTTTCCAACAACATTTCTATGGCAGTATATTTTCCTCATACTATGTGGTGTTCCTTCTTAGCATCTCTCACCCCTCCCCCCCCCTCTCCCCACTGCTGCCCCGGTGATAATAGTGGGCGGGAAGGTGTCTCCTGCCTTACTCTCTCGTCTCCACGACACAGAAGACGATGTTCCCGGGATGTAACTAATGTCCTTCAGCATATAACCTCATCGTGGACCATCAGGTCTCCTGCTATCTGTTCTTGCCGTCACCCCACGTATCCTCCAGCGACACAACACCACCTTGCAAACACGTCTATAAACAGGACACCGCAAACAGCGAGATATCAAAGCATCAAATTCAAACAATTTATATTCCATTGTTTACATTTGGCTGGTTATTCTCTAGCATATTTCATTTCCTTAACTTTGATTAATGTTACATTGTGTCACTCCGGACTGGCCTTCGCTGGACCAACACGAAAGCACACCGTAGCGACGTTCCATATCAAACATGACGACCGTAGACCTGCCCGATCCTGCACGACAGCTCTTTTACTACTTCTTTATGACGAAAGTTCCTGCTATCTAGAGAGTGAGGATGGGCTGGGAGGTAGCACAAGCTATCCCGGAGCAACATGGCTGCCTCTCCCTCAACAGTTTGAGTCCGAGTAAAAAAATCTTCATAAAATTTGTTTATTGATCTTTTTCAAATATCCATCTCATGTACCTAATGACTATTGACTGCTTGAAATGCCATCTTATCCCAGTATTACGTCATCTTCAGATAAGAATCTTTCCACAATGCAGCCCGTGCAATGTGGGTCAGACAATGAGTATGAGTAACACCTAAATGATAAATCTGTCAAAACTGGTTGTGTAAATATTCGAAAAGTTGTCAACCATCTTCCAGATTTCTCCCCGGCAGTGAATAGCAACACAATTTCTAGTTGTTAGATGAATTCCATTTACTGTATGATTTCTTTTACAGTTGCTGTTCACAAATACAAGCACATATAGAAGCACGAATGAAACAATTGTAATTCGAGCATAACTGTATTGCATTCTTTTTAGAGTGCAAATTCTCCAAATTTTCAGAATATCATTTTCATTGCTGTATATTCAATTTAAATTGAATACTATAATCGCCTCTTTAACACAAATATTGAGTATCAAAATATGTTTCAGCAACAGACACGAGAAAGTGTTCGTCATAATAAGAGAGCAAACGACAGGAATATTGAAGTATCTACAAGTATCTGGTAATTCCATTAAGGGAAGTTCCTTCACCCGTCCAGTGGTACATGGCAGCTTCCTATCTTGCTAGTGTCATAGCCAATCAAAGAATGCCAATAAAAGACGATCAAATGAGAATATGTCAAAACTCTCCGTCATGTGTTTCAACAGCAAGTGTAACGAAACTCTTCTTCCCTGACTGCACCATGTTTTTACCTTTGTATGTACACATGCATACACACACACACTAGCCTAGGCCAGGCACCCTGTTATCGACCAGTGCCCAAGGGAAGGATGAGCAGATGCTATAGCTGTGGGCTGAGTGACGCGACCAGGATGCGATCCCGGGTGGGCCTGCGCGTGGTTTATGGTTAGCATGTGTGTGTGTGTGTGTGTGTGTGTGTGTGTGTGTGTTTGTGTGTGTGTGTGTGTATGCCCTACATAACAAAGCACAGCACAGTTGTTCATCATTCTGTGATCACAAACCACTTCTTGATGTAAACTACAACCACACTACAGGTCCTTCACCCACCCTAACACACGGGTCATAATTACCCGGTTCCACCTGGACCATCATTGGCCGCCCGTGCTATGACGTCATGGATCTTACTAGCCTAATGCCTCAGCTCTTGGATCTGACCGAGTGTGAAATGGTAATACTAGGACTTGGAATGCTTTCTCTAAGGTGCTTTTCAAACTCAGACTCTCACAAACAAACAAAGACATCTGTAATTACCGAACCCAACTGTAATGACGAAGTACATAGATTTGGTCGCGAAACTTTCCCAGGCGATTAATTTTTAACCTCAACCATCCTCCACGGGTACCCATGCTTAGGCCCATACTACCCTTCAAAAGCACCCACAACTAAGCCCATGCTTCACTCTAAACGTGCCAACATTTAGACTCTCATCACCCTCCAAAGGCACCCATATCTGAGCCTCCAACATCCCACAAACGTAACAGATACTTTGGCCCACACCATCCTCCAAAGGCAACCATATCTGTAACCGTACTATCTACTGCAAGCGATCATACCCAGTGCACACCACCACCTACACCACCCAGCAACACTAAACCTGACCCATACATACACAAAGGTACTGTCAAGGATGGCCAGGGAAGTGACGAAACTACTGGTCATAATAGTTCACCTGAGGAACTGTCTTGGGAAGGTCTATGTGGGAACAATACAAGAACACTACTGATGAACGCCACAAAGGTGAAGGCCCGGAGCTATATATATATATATATATATATATATATATATATATATATATATATATATATGCATAGCTGTGGAAGTCGAGAACATTATCTCGGAAAGCAAAAATGGGTATGTTTGAAGGAATAGTGGTTCCAACAATGTTGTATGGTTGCGAGGCGTGGGCTATGGATAGAGTTGTGCGCAGGAGGATGGATGTGCTGGAAATGAGATGTTTGAGGACAATGTGTGGTGTGAGGTGGTTTGATCGAGTGAGTAACGTAAGGGAAAGAGAGATGTGTGGAAATAAAAAGAGCGTGGTTGAGAGAGCAGAAGAGGGTGTTTTGAAGTGGTTTGGGCACATGGAGAGGATGAGTGAGGAAAGATTGACCAAGAGGATATATGTGTCGGAGGTGGAGGGAGCAAGGAGAAGAGGGAGACCAAATTGGAGGTGGAAAGATGGAGTGAAAAAGATTTTGTGTGATCGGGGCCAGAACATGCAGGAGGGTGAAAGGAGGGCAAGGAATAGAGTGAATTGGAGCGATGTGGTATACCGGGGTTGACGTGCTGTCAGTGGATTGAATCAAGGCATGTGAAGCGTCTGGGGTAAACCATGGAAAGCTGTGTAGGTATGTATATTTGCGTGTGTGGACGTATGTATATACATGTGTATGGGGGGGGGGGTTGGGCCATTTCTTTCGTCTGTTTCCTTGCGCTACCTCGCAAACGCGGGAGACAGCGACAAAGTATAAAAAAAAAAAAAAAATATATATATATATATATATATATATATATATATATATATATATATATATATATATATATATATTTTATATATTTATATATATATATATATATATATATATATATATATATATATATATATATATATATATATATATATATATATATATCGGTGAAGGGGCTAATGGGGAAGTAACAACAAGTAGTGGTGATGTGAGAAGAAGATGGAGTGAATATTTTGAAGGTTTATTGAATGTGTTAGAGGATAGAGTGGCAGATATAGGGTGTTTTGGTCGAGGTGGTGTGTAAAGTGAGAGGGTTTGGGAGAATGATTTGATAAACAGAGAAGAGGTAGTAAAAGCTCTGCGGAAGATGAAAGCTGGCAAGGCAGCGGGTTTGGATGGTATTGCAGTGAAATTTATTAAAAAACGGTGTGACTGTGTTGCTGACTGGTTGGTAAGGATATTTAATGTATGAATGTATGTATGACTCATGGTGAGGTGCCTGAGGATTGGCGGAATGCTTGCATAGTGCCACTGAACAAAGGCAAAGGGGATAAAGGTGAGTGCTCAAATTGCAGAGGTATAAGTTTGTTGAGTACACCTGGGAAATTATATGGGATGGTATTGATTGAGAGGGTGAAGGCATGTACAGAGCATCAGTTTGGGGAAGAGCAGTGTGGTCTCAGAAGTGGTAGAGGATGTGTGGATCAGGTGTTTGCTTTGACGAATGTATGAGAAATACTTAGAAAATCAAATGGACTTGTATGTAGCAATTATGGCTCTGGAGAAGGCATATGATAGATTTGATAGAGATGCTATGTTGAAGGTATTAAGAGTATATGGTGTATGAGGCAAGTTGCTACATGCAGTGAAAAGTTTTATCGAGGATGTATGGCATGTGTACGTGTAGGAAGAGAGGAAAGTGATTGGTTCTCAGTGAATGTAGGTTTGCGGCAGGGGTGTGTGATGTCTCCATGGTTGTTTAATTTGTTTATGGATGGGGTTGTTAGGGAGGTAAATGGGAGGTGGGCTGTTTAGAAAGGGTAGTGAATGGTGGGATGAAGAAGTAAGAGTATTAGTGAAAGAGAAGAGAGAGGCATTTGGACGATTTTTGCAGGGAAAAAATGCAATTGAGTGGGAGAAGTATAAAAGAAAGAGACAGGAGGTCAAGAGAAAGGTGCAAGAGGTGAAAAAAAGGGCAAATGAGTGTTGGGGTGAGAGACTATCAGTAAATTTTAGGGAGAATAAAAAGATGTTCTGGAAGGAGGTAAATAGGGTGCGTAAGACAAGGGAGCAAATGGGAACTTCAGTGAAGGGCGTAAATGGGGAGGTGATAACAAGTAGTGGTGATGTGAGAAGGAGATGGAATGAGTATTTTGAAGGTTTGTTGAATGTGTCTGATGACAGAGTGGCAGATATAGGGTGTTTGGGTCGAGGTGGTGTGCAAAGTGAGAGGGTTAGGGAAAATGTTTTGGTAAACAGAGAAGAGGTAGTAAAAGCTTTGCGGAAGATGAAAGCTGGCAAGGCAGCAGGTTTGGATGGTATTGCAGTGGAATTTATTAAAAAAGGGGGTGACTGTATTGTTGACTGGTTGGTAAGGTTATTTAATGTATGTATGACTCATGGTGAGGTGCCTGAGGATTGGCGGGATGCGTGCATAGTGCCATTGTACAAAGGCAAAGGGGATAAGAGTGAGTGCTCAAATTACAGAGGTATAAGTTTGTTGAGTATTCCTGGTAAATTATATGGGAGGGTATTGATTGAGAGGGTGAAGGCATGTACAGAGCATCAGATTGGGGAAGAGCAGTGTGGTTTCAGAAGTGGTAGAGGATGTGTGGATCAGGTGTTTGCTTTGAAGAATGTATGTGAGAAATACTTAGAAAAGCAAATGGATTTGTATGTAGCATTTATGGATCTGGAGAAGGCATATGATAGAGTTGATAGAGATGCTCTGTGGAAGGTATTAAGAATATATGGTGTGGGAGGCAAGTTGTTAGAAGCAGTGAAAAGTTTTTATCGAGGATGTAAGGCATGTGTACGTGTAGGAAGAGAGGAAAGTGATTGGTTCTCAGTGAATGTAGGTTTGCGGCAGGGGTGTGTGATGTCTCCATGGTTGTTTAATTTGTTTATGGATGGGGTTGTTAGGGAGGTAAATGCAAGAGTTTTGGAAAGAGGGGCAAGTATGAAGTCTGTTGGGGATGAGAGAGCTTGGGAAGTGAGTCAGTTGTTGTTCGCTGATGATACAGCGCTGGTGGCGGATTCATGTGAGAAACTGCAGAAGCTGGTGACGGAGTTTGGTAAAGTGTGTGGAAGAAGAAAGTTAAGAGTAAATGTGAATAAGAGCAAGGTTATTAGGTACAGTAGGGTTGAGGGTCAAGTCAATTGGGAGGTGAGTTTGAATGGTGAAAAACTGGAGGAAGTGAAGTGTTTTAGATATCTGGGAGTGGATCTGTCAGCGGATGGAACCATGGAAGCGGAAGTGGATCATAGGGTGGGGGAGGGGGCGAAAATTTTGGGAGCCTTGAAAAATGTGTGGAAGTCGAGAACATTATCCCGGAAAGCAAAAATGGGTATGTTTGAAGGAATAGTAGTTCCAACAATGTTGTATGGTTGCGAGGCGTGGGCTATGGATAGAGTTGTGCGCAGGAGGATGGATGTGCTGGAAATGAGATGTTTGAGGACAATGTGTGGTGTGAGGTGGTTTGATCGAGTAAGTACCGTAAGGGTAAGAGAGATGTGTGGAAATAAAAAGAGCGTGGTTGAGAGAGCAGAAGAGGGTGTTTTGAAATGGTTTGGGCACATGGAGAGAATGAGTGAGGAAAGATTGACCAAGAGGATATATCTGTCGGAGGTGGAGGGAACGAGGAGAAGAGGGAGACCAAATTGGAGGTGGAAAGATTGAGTGAAAAGGATTTTGTGTGATCGGGGCCTGAACATGCAGGAGGGTGAAAGGAGGGCAAGGAATAGAGTGAATTGGAGCGATGTGGTATACAGGGGTTGACGTGCTGTCAGTGGATTGAATCAAGGCATGTGAAGCGTCCGGGGTAAACCATGGAAAGCTGTGTAGGTATGTATATCTGCGTGTGTGGACGTGTGTATGTACATGTGAATGGGGGGGGTTGGGCCATTTCTTTCGTCTGTTTCCTTGCGCTACCTCGCAAACGCGGGAGACAGCGACAAAGTATAAAAAAAAAAAAAAAAAAAAATATATATATATATATATATATATATATATATATATATATATATATATATATATATATATATATATATATATATATATATATATATATATATATATATATATATATATATATATATATAACACAGAAGCTGCCAAGCATTCAACTGTATTTCAAGCCGTTATAATGAATACAGAGTCAACACGAGCAATATATACAAATCAGCCTACACCACAGCTGAGGAAACGAGGAACAGTTCATCTGAGAAACATGGAAAGGTTGACCAGAGGGGTAAAGTGACCCCTCCCTGTACCTGGTACAGGTCAGGTCAGCTATAACTTTCTTAATTTGCCACATTTGAACAGAGATTTCATTAAGATATTATGTAATTTATACACTCCTTCAATTATTTTCATGGTGATGCTAACAGTGATAAGGGAGAATTCAACAATAACGTTTTCTATAAGTGACACACAAGGGTAAACAATTTTGGGCTCTGCGTCCTTGAAAGTGGCTTGAAATACATTCGAAAGCTTGGAGCTCTGTGCTTATTTTTCCAGCGAGTTTAATCATATTTCTCTCTCTCTCTCTCTCTCTCTCTCTCTCTCTCTCTCTCTCTCTCTCTCTCTCTCTCTCTCTCCATCTCTCTCTCTCTCTCTCTCTCTCTCTCTCTCTCTCTCTCTCTCTCTCTCTCTCTATATATATATATATATATATATATATATATATATATATATATATATATATTCATAACGAAGGATGGGCGGGAAGGAGTGAGGTGTAGTGCTCTGGCTGGCTGGACCAGTGGCACGTCATAGCCAGTCGAAGTATGAGCCGCCCGGGTGAGTGTAGCTTGAGGGCTTGGCACTAGGTGGATCAGCGTGCGTGAGGCCCTCTCCTGCCGTTGGCCTTCCGCCGTGGGCTGAGCGATGCCCCCCGCTTACCGTTGCTACCCCCTCTCTTCCCCATCTCCCTCTACGTTCTTCTCCATCACAACAGCCCTCAGGATCTAGAAGGGGCGAGGGAGACGTGTCTGTGCCCACGAGTTGATGACAATATCCGAGAATTAGCATTAACCGATGATAACATTAACCGCGGGCTACAGTACCTCTTCCTCAGCACTGCTGGTCTGGGAGTCCCAGCTGAAATTTTCCAGTGTAATTTGGACCATCCCAAGGGATCTCATTTCCACCGAGTCCCCACCCATGGTAAATGGCGTTACCGGCACTGCCGTTTGGGTTGCTACTTTGGCTCTTATGACTCCCAGATACAAGGGTGAGAGGGGTCGGTGGCCAGTAGGCGGGTTGGGTGTATCGTGAGGTGGTGATGCAATAGCCTGGCGTGTTATCGCAGGGGTCGCGACCCCCAGGGAGTTGTGGGGACGCCGCCCCAGCCCCACGCCCTCCCTCCACACCCTTCACTTACCAAATTTTATCCCTGCACGTCTAGGCTCCTGCACGCCCATGCTTCCTCGTGCATTATCATGCATGTCTAGTCTGCCGTGCACCCCTGCACACACACACACACACACACACACACACACACACACACACACAGGTCCGCTCCCTCATGTCTGGCCCGTAGGTTTCTGTGCCTCCTGCCTCACACAGCAGCAGCGTTACACCTCACACAACTCACAGCCTGGCTTACATGTTTTCTTTCGTCTACTGTAAATCAAGTTCATCAGTCAGGTCTCTCTGGTAAGTATGGCATCCCCACATTTGTTCTCCATTAGCTTCCCGACCCTGTGTCAACCATGCACAATCCTTCTCCCGCGACCCGACGTGTAGACCAGCCCGTCCTGCCTTCCTCAACCACACATGGCGAGCAAGCCAGCTAACCTACTACTCCCCAGCCATCATACACGTACATCACTGGGACGAGTATTCTGCTGGTTATCACTGAACAACTCCCGCCTTCCAGCGCAGGATGACGTACATCTCTTCTTTGATCCTCAGAACATAAATCTTTCCACCAATAAACTATAGCAACCCTAATATTTTTTCCATGGTGCCAACAAGGATGGCGGAAAAATATTATCTGTGGAGAGAGAGAGAGAGAGAGAGAGAGAGAGAGAGAGAGAGAGAGAGAGAGAGAGAGAGAGAGAGAGAGAGAGAGAGAGAGAGAGAGTGTTAACAAACCGGGAATACCCGGGAATACCCTGACTGGCCAGTCATCCTCTGCACACTCCACCTTGAGCTGTTCATCGGTTGGTTGTAACCATACTAGGTAATGATGATAACACAACCATACTGAACAATAGTAATAACACAAGCTGGAACAACCATACTGAACAATAGTAATAACACAAGCTGGAACAACCATACTGGGCAATGACGATAACACAAACTGAAACAACCAGTTCGTCGACAGAACACAGGAGGTGATAAGTGGTTGACCTAACCAACGTTTGCAGATGGGACATCGAGCTCAGAGAGGACGTTCCTCACAGACACGCTAGTGGTCGAGGCTGACAACAGAGTTGAGGATCGTCGCCAAAAGTCTTATCAAACTTGAGGCACCAAGGGAACTTGAAGGAGACACAAAATAGAATGAAAACTATTAAGAGTACATAAGGCCAGAGGCAGCAACAGTACCAGCAGAGAAGCCAACCTCTCATGGCTTGTGAGATGGTACGGAAAGTAGGCGTGTCTAACCTCCGGCCTAAGTGAGTGAGTGGTCTTTTTCATCCTTCACCTGGTTCACCTGTCACACACACACACGTGTACTTAACACAGTCGGACGTTACCAGGTATATTCCTCAGTCTTTCACAAATATTCAGGTATCTACACTGGCGCACAAAAATCTGCTCCCCTAGGTAGCAACGGTATGAGGCTGAGTCACCTGAGGTTTGATCAACGAAGCAGCTGAGGTAGGTGTCTTGATGACCAATAGACGTCTCACCGCATAATGTGCATGAGAGGCACGGCGGTGGCGGCCAGAGAGGAAGGTTAGGTGTGGGTGGTGAATGACGTCAGGAGATCCTTCATATACAGCATATACAGATAACGTTTGGAACGTGATGACGATGGGTCAAAACATTATGAATACTGAGAGTTCTATAATGATAACGATACGTGCATGACGTCAGGAGATCCTCCATATACAGATAACATTAGGAACGTGATGACGATGGGTCAAAACATTATGAATACTGAGAGTTCTATAATGATAACGATACGTGCATGACGAAGAGCATATACCGCCACTGCTGGCGTGAAGGGTGTAAATGAAGATGAGCCGCCATGGTAGTTACCCAGGGTTGGGATGTTTTCCTGATAAATGATCATGGAAGCTTTTTGCGTGGAATGATGTGATATACCAGGGTCGACGTGCTGTCAGTGGACTGAACCAAGGGCATGTGAAAAGTCCGGGGTAAAACCTGGAAGGGTTTGTGGGGCCTGGATGTGGATAGGGAGCTGTGGTTTCGGGGCATTATAAATGACAGCGAGAGAATGGATGTGAGTGGATGTGGCCTTTCTTCGTCTGTTCCTGGCGCCTCCTAGCTGACGCTGGGGATGGCGATGCTGTTTCTTGTGACCAGCACAACAGCAGAACGTCCCAATGAAGGCCGGAAAAGCAGTGATGAGACCCTCAAACATCAGGTAGTTCCGCGTGGAGTGAAGGGCGGGTGAAGCAGGTGGTGTTCATCACCAGTTCTAGTAAGCAGAAGAACCTAGCAATGCTACAGTTACGCTAGTAAGAACCCCACAATGATCAACTGTTATTATGCACTACCAACTTATGTCATACTATCTTCTTAAAAACTGTGCATAAAATACCGGACACTAGATGAAGCATAATATATATGCAAAGTACCTTTCAACCCCACATCAGGTAACTACCACGCCGGCTCACACACTTCCAGCCATTAACGGAAGTATAGGTTCTTTGTCGTACATTTACCGTTATCGTTATAGAACTTTCAGTATTCATAATGTTGTGAAGCGTCGTTATAACATTCCTAACGTTATCAGTATATGGGGGATCTCGTGACGTCACACCACCCCACACATAACCTCGTCGCTCCCCGTCTGCCCTCCTCCACCTCTGTCCCCGTCATACACACCAGACGGAGCGACGACATCTGTTGGGCCACCAAGACGCTCACGCTTACCTGCTTCGTTTGATCAAACCTCAGGTGACTCGGACTCACACTGTGGCTGGCTGGAGGGAGGGACTTTTGTGAGCCACTGAGCCATATGTTATCGTACATCTTTCAGTAGCGCATCAGCGCATGTGCCAGCCAGAGTGTTTCTACGTGTGCCGTGTATTTACCTATTTGTAATGTACGGGGAACGAGTTTGACTCTCGTGAGGCCCCATTTCCTGAACATTTTCTACTACAAAACAACTATTCAAACCCTTGCATACCATCTGCATTGACCAAATCCTCTTTCAATACATTCCATTATATCCAAAACAATCATAATATAGGGATGAGTATTTCTTGATTCTTTTTAACAAGTTTCTGAATTTCATGTTATGTCCTCTGGTTACTCGTAGAAGTGCTCACCGTGTACTTCATCAATCTGGTGTAAAATTCAAAGCTTATGACCAGGTCACCCCTCACTCTTCTCTCCTCCATGGTAGACAAAATTAAGACCTCTTGTCTTTCCCTGTAATTCATCTCTCTTAATTCTGGTACGATGTTCGTTGCCCTGCTCCAGACCTTCTCTATTAGCTCTATATGCTTCTTCATGTACGCTGGCCATACTTGAAAGGTATATTCTACTTTCACCCTTATGTAGGATGTAAACAGTCTGTTTGTGTCATCTACTGTTTTCCTAACGTGGGACTCTGGCGACAGGTTAGGGACGATGTCGAATCCCAAGTCGTTCCCACATACAGACTACTGCAGCTTATTCCCACCTGGATGATACTCGCGCTGAGGACATTTTTTCACTGTGTTCACCTTCATTGCTTTACATTTACTCGGACTGAGTATCATCGAGTATGAATCAGACCAAATATGGATTCTAAGTGCCACTGAAATCCACCTCATGTTTCACTTCCCTCATGACCTTTGCATCATCTGCACACATACTAAAGTGTGTGTGTTTGTGTGTTCAATCAATAGGTGTACGTGCATCTCTTATGCTTGTGTTAAGAATGTCTTAACCGCACACACACACACACACACACACACACACACACACACACACACACACGCACACCAGGTTGTGCCAGGTACCCAGTGATTGATCAACTCAAAAAAGAAGGAAGAACAGCTGGGTTGACTGTAAATCAGCTGGTTGTTCCTCATCTCAAGGAACTGGATTTGTAAATATATTCGTGGTATTCTAGGAATTTATATTCATCATGTCTCCCGTTGCTTCATCTCCTCCAGCATGTGTAAATCCAGGGAGTCTCTTCTCTTTCTGTAACTCGTGTCCTCCCATTCTGGCACCATCTTCGTTCCATTCTTTCGGACCGTCGACACGGTTCTGTTTCCACAAGTTGAAAAAACCCCAGTGCTCAGATATAGCCTAATTTGGGATGAATGTGCTTCGCATATACCATGTGAAACATCCCATTTGTCATGTGCTCGAAGACTATTGCGCTACTATTATTCCCTTCAGCCACACTCCCGGTCATAAGTTCGGCATGATGTGACTGCAACGCATCTCTGACGTTCTGGTCCTTGTAAGGATTCCTCCAGTGTCGTCGTCGCAGCTTGGTCTGTACACATACTTTCCCCATCTTCATTGCCCTACGGTTTCTAGGGTTGAGTTTGAGCTTCCTTGGCCATTTTTCTGACTCCTGCTTCATTCTGACTAATTCTCTGTGCCACAGACTGCGCTCTTCTTCATTACCCACTTCATTTATCATCTTACCTTGAGCACAAAAGAAACGCAGGTAAACATGATACAGTTCCAGACAGCAAGGTAATGACACAGATCAGAAATAGCTGTAGTCTGACCCCTGATAGATCCTCGCCAACCTGTATAATATCCCTTGATAATTTGTTTTCTACCCCTGAGAAGGCTACCACTCCGTCTAAGACGGCGCCTTCGACACCATACTGAACAACATCATTATCGATCTCCAGAGTGGAACAGCTCCAATGGTCTTCTGGCTTTCCAAAAATGCATAATTCCCCCATCCATCTCTTTCCTATATGACGTTGCTGACGTACTCAGAAAAGCCAAATAAATCCGTCGTGTGTAATCAACGATTTCACAATCCAAGTAATCTCTTACTGAGGTAGGTTCAGCCAGATACCAAATCCTCTATTTCTTCGTGATTTTTTTCTCAGCGCCATCTGTGTGATCAGGCAGACCGCCTTTGTTTTTGACATCCTTGTGTAGGCGATAACAAACATCGGTACCATTAAATTTCTTTTCCAGCACAATCTTGTTTGACATTCCCACTGGCATGTCTAAGGTCTTTGTACACACTGAGAGCTCAGATGGTAAGCTATCATCTAAACCACAACCTTCCCTTACTCAAGAGCGGCAGCATTTGAACCACTGATTCACATGCGCTCTCACAATTTGTATTCTGAACCAAAATCTTTTCTATAAAAACTATCATATGCTTTCTTCAGATCCATAAAAACTACACACAAACCCTTTCCTTTCTGAAAGTATCTCTCAAATGAATTCTGTAAGGCAAACATGTAATCCACACAACACTCCTGAATCCACGCTTCCTCCAGTGAGATGCTCTCTACATGCCCTCACCCTCTCGATCACTCTCTCATATAACTTACTAGGTACTCTCCAGAAACTTCTCCCTGTGTAGTCTGAACACTCATCAATGTCTCCCTTCCCTTTATAAGTTTATACAGAGGCACTATACATGCATTCCGCCAAACCTCAGGCGCCTCACCATCATCTTTACATATAATGGAAATCTAAGTTAACTAATCAACAACAGTCATCCCCTTCCTTGAGAAAATCAACTACATTATCATGAATTTCAGCCGCATTACCATAATTCATCTTACGTAACGTTTTCACTACATCTCTCTCTTCTCCAAACTATTTTCCATGACTTTTTCACTTCGCATACGACCCTGACCGAAACATCCTACATTTGCCATCCTATCATCAAATACATTCAACAGTCCTTCAAAATACTCCATGTCCTCTTCACATCATCACTGCCTATTACCACTTCCCCGTTTGCCCCCTTCACCAATACCCATCTGTTCTCTTGTTTTTCTCATACAACTAACCTTCTTCCAAAACATCATCTTACTCTCGCTGAATCTTACTGATCTTCGCTCACTTTAACTCTCATTTGCTGTCTTTTTCTGTTCGTACATCTTCGTCTTGACCTCCTGCCGCTTTCGGTTGTACATCTCCCAATCAATTGCACTCCATCTCTTTCATTGGCGACTTTACCTCGCCATTCCACCATCTACTACAACATGTCAACCTCCCGCCTACCGTGTTCACACACTTCCCTCACCCATGCCATCACTCCATCTTGCTTTCCAATCCTCACTCTGCCCTAATTTCATTTACTCTCATCTTTTGTCATTCTACAACCAATTTCTCACAGTATATCTTCACAATGATCCCTCCTCCAAGCTCACTTACTTCCACCACAGTTCTTCTCACTCATATTGTTTCCTTTTTTCCTAAAACCTCTACAAATCTTCGCCTTTTCCTCCATTAGGTGCTGATCATACCTCACAACAGCTGCCCCTCTCAACAAATTTACATCAAAAAGTCTGTCTTTTGCACGGCTATCAATTTGTACATAATCCAATAATGCCCGCTGACCATCTTTCCGATTCACTCATGTCTACTTATGTATGTCCCTCTTTTAACATTAGGCGTTCCCAGTCACCAGTTCTTTTTCAGCACTCAGCTACACAAGAAGTTCACCATTCCCGTTCACCTCACTAGATATTCCATGTCTCTTCATTATACCCTCGACTGCCACATTACTGAGTCACACTCGCTGTTAAATCATGAGTCAGTCATCGGATCTTTTGCATTAAAACTGCTGACACACTCACTCAGCTCCTCTCAGAACTCCTGCCTCATCCTCCTTCTCATGAGCAGGTGCATTAGCAGTATTAATAACCCATTTCTCGTAATTCACAACCATTTTCACCAACATCTGTCTGGAGCTCACCTCCTTCCACTGTTTTACACATTCCGACAACTCCTGCTTCATCAATAGTGATGTTCCTTCAACTTTGGCCCACACACCAACCCATTACTTTACCCCTAAGGTATTCCCAATATACATATATATATATATATATATATATATATATATATATATATATATATATATATATATATATATATATATATATATATATATATACATATATAAACACACACTTGATCGCTGTTTCCCGCGTTAGCGAAGTAGAGCCAGGAAACAGAAGACCCATACCCTCATATATTCTCATATATACATACACGCACATACACGTACATATACATACATATACATAACATATATAACATATACATAAACATACACATAAACATACAAATATGTAAGTACAAATGTACATATTCATACTCGCTCGCCTTCATCCTTTCTCGGCGTCACCCTGCCCCACAGGAAACAGCATCGCCACCTCTTGTGTCAGCGAGGAAGGAAACAGACGAAAAAAAAGGCCACATCCGCTCACACTCAAGTCTTTAGCTGTCATGTGTAGTGCACCGATACCACAGTTCCCTACCACATCCAGGCACCAAACTTTCCATGATTTACCCGACGTTTTACATGCCTTGCTTCAGTCCACTGACAACACATCGTCCCCGGCATACCACATCGTTTCAATTCACTTTATTCCGTACATGCCTCTCACCTTCCTGCATGTTCAGGCCCCGATCGCTGAGAATCTTGTTCACTCCATCATTCCACCTCCAATTTCGTCTCTCGCTTCTCCTTGTTCCCTCCACCTTTGACACATATATCCTCTTCGTCAACCTTTCCTTACTCACTCTCTCCATATGTCCAAACCATTTCAAAAATCCCCTTTTCTGCTCTCTCAACAACACTCTTTTTTATTAACACACATCTCTCTGACCATTTCATTACTTACTCGATCAAACCACCTCACACCACATATTATTGGCAAATATTTCATTCCAACACATCACCTTCTTCCGTACAACCCTATCTATAGCCCATGCTTGGCAACCAAATCATTTCTTCAAACATACCCATTTTTGCTCTCCGAGATAACGTTCTCTCTTTCCACACATTCTTCATCGCTCCCAGAACCTTCGCCCCCTCCCCAACCCAATGACTCACACTTCGAAGGAACAAAGGAGCCGAGGATATATATATATATATATATATATATATATATATATATATATATATATATATATATATATATATATATACATATTCTTTCTTTCAAACTATTCGCCATTTCCCGCGTTAGCGAGGTAGCGTTAAGAAAATAGGACTAGGCCTTTGAGGAAATATCCTCACCTGGCCCCCTTTTTTGTTCCTTCTTTTGAAAAATTAAAAAAAAAAAAAAAGAGAGGGGAGGATTTCCAGCCCCCCGCTCCTTCCCCTTTTAGTCGCCTTCTACGACACGAAGGGAATACGTGTGAAGTATTCTTTCTCCCGTATCCCCAGGGACATATATATATATATATATATATATATATATATATATATATATATATATATATATATATATATATATATATATATATATATATATATATATATAGGAGAGATAGTAGTATGTTTGAGGAAAGGAACCTGGATGTTTTGGCTCTGAGTGAAACGAAGCTCAAGGGTAAAGGGGAAGAGTGGTTTGGGAATGTCTTGGGAGAAAAGTCAGGGGTTAGTGAGAGGACAAGAGCAAGGGAAGGAGTGGCACTACTCCTGAAACAGGACTTGTGGGAGTATGTGATAGAGTGTAAAAAAGTAAATTCTAGATTGATATGGGTAAAACGGAAAGTGGATGGAGAGAGATGGGTGATTATTGGTGCATATGCACCTGGGCATGAGAAGAAAGATCATGAGAGGTAAGGAAGAGCTTGTAGATTTATGTGCTGAAAAAGGACTGGTGATTGGGAATACCTGGTTTAAAAAACGAGAAATAAATAAGTATACATATGTAAGTAGGAGAGATGGCCAGAGAGCGTTATTGGATTACGTGTTAATTGATAGGCGTGCGAAAGAGAGACTTTTGGATGTTAATGTGCTGAGAGGTGCAACTGGAGGGATGTCTGATCATTATCTTGTGGAGGCGAAGGTCAAGATTTGTAGGAGTTTTCAGAAAAGAAGAGAGAATGTTGGGGTGAAGAGAGTGGTGAGAGTAAGTGAGCTTGGGAAGGAGACTTGTGTGAGGAAGTACCAGGAGAGACTGAGTACAGAATGGAAAGAGGTGAGAACAAAGGAGGAAAGGGGAGTGGGGGAGGAATGGGATGTATTTAGGGAAGCAGTGATGGCTTTCGCAAAAGATGCTTGTTGCATGAGAAGAGTGGGAGGTGGGTTGATTAGAAAGGGTAGTGAGTGGTGGGATGAAGAAGTAAGATTGTTAGTGAAAGAGAAGAGAGAGGCATTTGGACGATTTTTTCAGGGAAAAAATGCAAATGAGTGGGAGATGTATAAAAGAAAGAGGCAGGAGGTCAAGAGAAAGGTGCAAAAGGTGAAAAAGAGGGCAAATGAGAGTTGGGGGAGACGTTTTGGAAGGAGGTAAATAAAGTGCGTAAGACAAGGGAACAAATGGGAACTTCAGTGAAGGGGGCTAATGGGGGGGTGATAACAAGTAGTGGTGATGTGAGAAGGAGATGGAGTGAGTATTTTGAAGGTTTGTTGAATGTGTTTGATGATAGAGTGGCAGATATAGGGTGTTTTGGTCGAGGTGGTGTGCAAAGTGAGAAGGTTAGGGAAAATGATTTGGTAAACAGAGAAGAGGTAGTAAAAGCTTTGCGGAAGATGAAAGCCGGCAAGGCAGCAGGTTTGGATGGTATTGCAGTGGAATTTATTAAAAAAGGGGGTGACTGTATTATTGACTGGTTGGTAAGGTTATTTAATGTATGTATGATTCATGGTGAGGTGCCTGAGGATTGGCGGAATGCTTGCATAATGCCATTGTACAAAGGCAAAGGGGATAAGAGTGAGTGCTCAGATTACAGAGGTATAAGTTTGTTGAGTATTCCTGGTAAATTATATGGGACGGTATTGATTGAGAGGGTGAAGGCATGTACAGAGCATCAGATTGGGGAAGAGCAGTGTGTTTCAGAAGTGGTAGAGGATGTGTGGATCAGGTGTTTGCTTCGAAGAATGTATGTGAGAAATACTTAGAAAAGCAAATGGATTTCTATGTAGCATTTATGGATCTGGAGAAGGCATATGATAGAGTTGATAGAGATGCACTGTGGAAGGTATCAAGAATATATGGTGTGAGAGGCAAGTTGTTAGAAGCAGTGAAAAGTTTTTATCGAGGATGTAAGGTTTGTGTACGTGTCGGAAGAGAGGAAAGTGATTGGTTCTCAGTGAATGTAGGTTTGTGGCAAGGGTGTGCGATGTCTCCATGGTTGTTCAATTTGTTTATGGATGGGGTTGTTAGGGTGGTGAATGCAAGAGTTTTGGAAAGAGGGGCAAGTATGCAGTCTGTTGTGGATGAGAGAGCTTGTTAAGTGAGTCAGTTGTTCGCTGATGATACAGCGCTGGTGGCTGATTCATGTGAAAAACTGCAGAAGCTGGTGACTGAGTTTGGTAAAGTGTGTGAAAGAAGAAAGTTAAGAGTAAATGTGAATAAGAGCAAGGGTATTAGGTGCAGTAGGGTTGAGGGTTAAGTCAATTGGGAGGTAAGTTTAAATGGAGAAAAACTGGAGGAAGTAAAGTGTTTTAGATATCTGGGAGTGGATCGGACAGCTGATGGAACCATGGAAGTGGAAGTGAATCATAGGGTGGGGGAGGGGCCGAAAATTCTGGGAGCCTTGAAGAATGTGTGGAAGTCGAGAACATTATCTCGGAAAGCAAAAATGGGTATGTTTGAAGGAATAGTGGTTCCAACGATGTTGTACGGGTGCGAGGCTTGGGCTATGGATGGAGTTGTGCGCAATAGGGTGGATGTGCTGGAAATGAGATGTTTGAGGACAATATGTGGTATGAGGTGGTTTGATCGAGTAAGTAATGTAAGGGTAAGAGAGATGTGTGGAAATAAAAAGAGTGTGGTTGAGAGAGCAGAAGAGGGTGTTTTGAAATGGTTTGGTCTCATGGAGAGAATGAGTGAGGAACGATTGACAAAGAGGATATATGTGTCAGAGGTGGAGGAAATGAGGAGAAGTGGGAGACCAAATTGGAGGTGGAAAGATGGAGTGAAAAAGATGCAGGAGGGTGAAAGGCGTGCAAGGAATAGAGTGAATTGGAAGGATGTGGTATATCGGGGTCGACTGTCAATGGATTGAACTAGGGCATGTGAAGCGTCTGGGGTAAACCATAGAAAGTTTTGTGGGGCCTGGATGTGGAAAGGGATCTGTGGTTTCACTGCATTATTACATGACAGCTAGAGACTGAGTGTGGACGAATGTGGGCTTTGTTGTCTTTTCCTAGCGCTACCTCGCACACATGAGGGGGGAGTGGGTTGTTATTCCATGTGTGGCGAAGTGACGATGGGAATGAATAAAGGCAGACAGTATGAATTATGTACTTGTGAATATATGTATATGTCTGTGTGTGTATATATACGTTTAAATTGAGATGTATAGGTATGTATATTTGCGTGTGTGGACGTGTATGTATATACATGTATATGTGAGTGGGTTGGGCCATTGTTTCGTCTGTTTCCTTGCGCTACCTCGCTAACGCGGGAGACAGTGACAAAGCAAAATATATATATATATATATATATATATATATATATATATATATATATATATATATATATATATATATATATATATATATATATATATACATATATGTATTCTCTCATAGGATTTTCGAAAGCTTCTATCAAACATAAGTAAGTTGCACGGTGAAAATGATAAAACAGTGCCATATATTCCTCAAATCATTCATGTATTAACGTTTTTCAAAGCCATGCTTTGTAAGTAGGTCCTTTGGGACACAGGATACGTCCAACAGGCCTTCATGAGTAAAATATGTGCAGCTTAAGAAGACAGAAGGAAAGCTTCGTTATTAGTCCAAACTTGTTTACTGGTGCGCCAGACGGCGAACCCTAGTAATCTTGTCTGATCCAGTTACGTGATATATGGCTGGACAGACGTAAGCCACAGCCACAAACAACGCTAACAATACGTTAATGATTCCATAAAAGAGAACCCTCTTATTTGTATAGCTGCGGATTCCATCAGTCCCTCCACGTTTGAGGGAATTTGATCGGATCGGACACACATATTGGCGCTTGTTGGCAGCAACCTATTCCTCTGTTGTATTACAAATTACGTACGACACCTGACACAGGAGAGAATTAAAAAGATCAGTACCAGAACTCTCTCTCTCTCTCTCTCTCTCTCTCTCTCTCTCTCTCTCTCTCTCTCTCTCTCTCTCTCTCTCTCTCTCTCTCTCTCTCTCTCAATACTACATCCAATACATTCACCACTAATTTTTTTCCTACACAGAAAAATATACAACAAATTATATGATGATCTGTGTAAGGGAAGGGTGGTACCACCTCATACAATGTGTAGGGCACAACTGACCCCATCACGTACATTACATACAGGTCAGCTTACCCCACACTGTGTAGAGGATATTGACCTCACCAAATACATCATGTAAGGAATGGTTGACATTGCCATGTACATTTTTCAAGTTTGTTAACATCACCATGTATATCGTACAGAGGACTGTTGACATCACCACGAATATTGTACATGGGTCTTTTAACACCATTACAAATATCGTATAGGGGGTGGTTGGCATTGCCACGTACATTGTGTAGGGGATGGTTGACATTGTCAAGTCCATTGTGTAGTATTTGACTATCACCAAGTACATTGTGTAAGAACAGATGACATCACCAGGTACAGTGTCTAAGGTATAGTTGACATCATGACAGAGTGCGAAGAGAATAGTTGACATTACATTGCGTTTGGGGGTTGTTGACATCACTGGCACATCGCCGCATAAATTGTGTAAGGAGTAGCTGACATTTCTGGTAACATCGCCGCATACATTGTTTGAAGGGTAGCTGACATCACCGGTAACACCGCCGCATACGTTGTGTAAGGGGTAGTTGACATCACTGCTAATGTTGCTGCATACATTGTTCAAGGGGCAGCTGACATCACTGGCAACATCACCGCAGATATTGTGTGAGGGGTAGCTAATATCACAGGAAACATCGCTGTATTCATTGTGTAAGGGATATATTGACATCACTGTTAACATCCCCGTACACATTGTGTAAGGCGTTCTTGACATTACTGGTAACATCGCCGCATACATTCTGTGAGGGGTAGCTGACATCACTGGTAACATCGCCGCACACATTGTGTAAGGGGTAGCTGACATCACTGGTAACATCGCCACATACATTGTGTAAGGGGTAGTTGACATCACTGGCAACATCGTTGCATACATGGTCTGAAGGGTAGCTGACGTCACGGGTAACATCGCTGCATACATTGTGTAAGGGGTAGTTGACACCACTGGTATTTGATATCATTGGTAACATCGCTGCAGACATTGCGTAAGGGTTAGCTGACATCACTGGTAACATCGCTGAAGATATTGTGTAAGGGGTAGCTGACATCACTGGTATCATCGCCGCATGCATTCTGTGAGGGGTAGCTGATATCACTGGTAACATCGGCGAATACATTGTGTAAGGACTAGCTGATATCACTGATAACATCACCGCATATCTTGTGTGAGGGGTAGCTGACATCACTGGCAACATCGCCGCATGCATTTCTGTAATGGGTAGCTGACATCACTGGTAACATCCCAGCATACATTGCGTCAGGGGCAGCTGATATCTCTGGTAACATCACCGCATACATTGTTCGAGGGGTAGCTGACATCACTGGTAACATTGCCGCATACATAGTGTAAGGTGTACCTGACATCACTGGTAGCATCGCTGCATACATTGTGTAAGGGGTAGCTGACATCACCGTTAACATCGCCGCATACATTTTGTAAGAGGTAGTTGTTATTACTGGTAACATCGCCGCATACACTGTGTAAGGAGTAGCTGACATCACTGGTAAGATTGTTGCATATATTGTGTAATTGGTAGCTGACATCACTGGTAACATCGCCGCATACATTGTGTAAGGGGTAGTTGCTATTACTGGTGACATCGCCGCATACATTGTGCAAGGAGTAGCTGACATCACTGGTAACATCGCCGCATACATTGTGTAAGGGGTAGTTGATATCACTGTTAACATCGCCGCATACATTTTGTAAGAGGTAGTTGTTATTACTGGTAACATCGCCGCATACATTGTGTAAGGAGTAGCTGACACCATTGGTAAGATTGCTGCATATATTGTGTAATTGGTAGCTGACATCACTGGTAACATCGCCGCATACATTGTGTAAGGAATAGCTGACATCACTGGTAACATCGCTGCATACATTGTGTAGGGGTAGTTATTATTGCTGGTAACATCGCTGCATACATTGTGTAGGGGTAGTTTTTATTACTGGTAACATTGCCGCATACATTGTGTAAGGGTTAGTTGCTATTACTGGTGATATCGCCGCATACATTGTGCAAGGAGAAGCTGGCATCACTGGTATCATCGCCGCATACATTGTGTAAGGGGTAGTTGACATCACTGGTAACATCGCTGCATACTTTGTGTAGGAGTAGTTGTTATCACTGGTAACATCGCCGCATACATTGTGTAAGGAGTAGCTGACATCACCGGTAACATCGCCGCATAAATTGTGTAAGGGATAGTTGACTTCACTGATAGCATCGCTACATATATTGTGTAAGGGGTAGTTGACATTACTGGTGACAATGCCGCATACATTGTGTAAGGGGTAGCTGATATCACTGGTAACATCGCCGCATACATTGTGTAAGGAGTAGCTGACATCACTTGTAACATTGCTGCATACATTGTGTGAGGGGTAGCTGACATCACTGGCAACATCGCTGCATACATTGTGTAAGGTGTAGCTGATATCATTGGTAACATCGCCGCATACATAGTGTAAGGAGTAGCTGACATCACTGGTAACATCGCCGCAAACATTGTGTTAAGTGTAGCTGACATCACTGGTAACATTGCCGCATACATTGTGTAAGGGGTAGTTGACATCACTGGTAACATCGCCGCATACATTGTGTAAGGAGCGGCTGATATCACCGGTAACATCGCTGCATACATTGTGTAAGGGGTAGCTGACATCACTGGTAACATCGCTGCATACATTGCGTAAGGGGTAGTTGACATCACTGGTAACATCGCTGCATATATTGCGTAAGGAGTAGCTGACAGCACTGGAAATATCGCCGCATACATTGTGTAAGGGGTAGTTGACATTACTGGTAACATCGCCGTATACATTTTGTAAGGGTTAGTTCTTATTACTGGTAACATCGCCGCATACAGTGTGTAAGGTGCAGCTGACATCGTTTGTAAGATTGCTGCATACACTGTGTAAGGGGTAGCTGACGTCACTGGCAACATCGCTGCATACATTGTGTAAGGGGTAGTTGACATCACTGGTAACATCGCCGCATACATTGTATAAGGAGTAGCTGACATCACTGGTAACATCACTGCGTACATTTTGTAGGGGTAGCTGACATGACTGGTAACATCGCCACATATTTTGTGTCACGGGTAATTGACATCACTGGTAACATCGCTGCATACATTGTGTAAAAAGTATCTGACATCTTTGGTAACATCGCTGCATACATTGTGAAAGGGGTAGTTATTACTGGTAACATCGCTGCATATATTGTGTAAGGGGTAGTTGCTATTACTGGTGACATCGCCGCATACATTGTGCAAGGAGTAGCTGACATCACCGGTAACATCGCTGCATACATTGTGTAAGGGGTAATTGATATCACTGGTAACATCGCCGCCTACATTGTGTAAGGGGTAGTTGTTATTACTGGAAACATCGCCGCATACACCGTGTAAGAAGTAGCTGATATCACTGGTAATATTGATGCATACATTGTGTAAGGGGTAGCTGACCTCAGTGGTAGCATCGCTGCATACATTGTGTAAGGGGTAGTTGACATCACTGGTAACATCGCCGCATAAATTGTGTAAGGGTAGCTGACATCACTGGTAACATCGCTGCATACATTGTGTAAGGGGTAGCTGACATCACTGGTAACATCGCCGCATACATTGTGTAAGGGGTAGCTGACATCACTGGTAACATCGCTGCATACAATGTGTAAGGGGTAGTTGACATCACTGGTAACATCGCTGCATACATTGTGTGAGGAGTAGCTGATATCACTGGTAACATCGCTGCCTACATTGTGTAAGGAGTAGCTGACATCACTGGTAACATCGCTGCATACATTGTGTAAGGGGTTGCTGACATCACTGGTAACGTCGCTGCATACATTTTTAAGGGTAGTTGACATCACTGGTAAACATCGCTGCATACATTATGTAAGGAATGGGTGACATCTATGGAAACATCGCGGCATACATTATGTAAGGGGTAGTTGTTATTACTGGTAACATCGCCGCATACATTGTGTAAGGAGTAGCTGACATCACTGGTAATATTGCTGCATATATTGTGGAAGTGGTAGATGACATCACTTAGCTGACATCACTGGTAACATTGCTGCATATATTGTGGAAGTGGTAGATGACATCACTGGTAACATCACCGTATACATTGTGTAAGGTGTCGCATACATTGTGTATGGGGTAGTTGACATCACTGGTAACTTCGCCGCATACATTGTGTAAGGAACAACTGACATCACTGGTAATATCGCTGCATACATTGTGTAAGGGGTACTTGACATCATTGGTAACTTCGCCGCATACATTGTGTAAGGAGTAGCTGACATCACGGGTAATGTCGCTGCGTACATTGCGTAAGGGGTAGCTGACTTCACTGGTAACATCGCTGCATACATTGTGTAAGGGGCATCACTGGTAACATCGCTGTATACATTATGTAAGGAGTAGCTGACATCACTGGAAACATCGCCGCATACATTGTGTAAGAGGTAGTTGACATCACTAGTAACATCGCTGCATACATTGTGTAAAGAGAACCTAACATCTCTGGTGACATCCTGCATACATTGTGTAAAGGGTAGTTGACATCAATGGTAACATTGCTGCATACATTGTGTAAGGGGTAGATTACATCACTGGTAACATCGCCGCATGTATTGTGTAAGGGGTAGTTGTTATTACTGGTAACATCGCCGCATACATTGTGTAAGGGGTAGTTGACATCATTGGTAACATCGTTGCATACATTGTGTGAGGGGCAGCTGACATCACTGGTAAAGTTTTACGTCTTTATGAATCAGACTTGGTTCGTTGTGTCTTGTAATATGATCATGAGCACTTGCCTTAAGTTAACCAGACACCACATCACAGGTAAGTAACAACATTGATCAGAGTTATCTCGGTAACTTGACTAGAAATTTGATATTAACTCGGCGCGTTGCTCTACGATGATGAGGCATTCTGCTCGAAGTTAACTTGGCATCCCACTCAATACTACCGGTTAACTAAGCTCGAATTTAACCATACTTTCTGCTCTCCGTTAAGCAGTGACCCAGCTCAACGTTAAGTAGACATCCTAGTTAAACTAACTCTGCTCAAAATTCTCAGATAACTCAGAGCTAACTTGGCATCCTTCTTCAACTTAACTTGTAGTCCGACTCAAAGTGACCTAGTCATCCTCTTCAACGTCACCTAACCAACTTACTCATACTTAACAAAACTTCTTAATGAAACTTAACTAGTAACTCAGCTCACTAAGCGCCTATTAAAGGTCAACTGATTACGCAGTTCATGGTCAATCTGTCATTTTTCTAGAATATAACTGAGCATCTTGTTCATAGTTAACTATATCCCTCACTCAAAGTTAACTAGGCATTTTTCCACATCAACAATGCGCTCTACTTCACTAGAACCCCTGTTGTAAATCGTCGACGAACTCTGCTCAAACTTGGCAAGACATACAGTTGTAAGTTACCTCAGCATTATACTCTTGAATGATCAACCCTACTGACTAACGTTAATCATTCATCCCTCAAAAAATCTAACTGAACACCTAGCACAAAGTTAACTCATCACCCCCTCAAAGTTAACATGTCATCTTACCCTTAATTTGCCAGATACTCTGCTGTAAATTGGCAAGGCAGTCAGCTCAGAGATAATTAGACATACTGCTTAAAGATAAACTAGGAATCCTTCTCCAGCTTACGTAGTCATCTTGCTCAAATTTAATCAGTCACCTTCATAAATCTAACTGGAAACCCTTCTCAAGAGTTAACTAGTCTGTCTGCTCATAGCTAACTATTTGTCCAACCCAACGTTAACTAGTTACCCAGCTCAAAGTTAATTATTTACCCAGCTCAAAATTAACTACTATACCTTGTGCAAAGTTCACCAGCTACACGGCTCGAAGTTCACTCAGCATTCTGCTTACAGTTAACTAGTTACCTAGTTCAGATCTACCTAAACACCATTTCTCAGAGTTAACTACCGTCGTCACCCTACTCCAAGTTAACGAGACAACCTGCTCAAAATGAACAATGCACTAAGCTCAACAATAACCGGTCACTCTGCTTACAGTTAACTACTAATGAGCTGAGAATTAACTATCTACCCTGCTCAGCGCTGCCTCCCGCGTCAAAATCAACTATACACCCTGCTTGAAATGAATCGGTATGCCTCCTCAAAGGTAAGTGGCCACTCTGTTCTGTATTCTTGAAGGTAACTGGCAAATGTTCTGTATTCTTGAAGGTGAGTGGCCACTGTCCTGCATTCTTGAAGGTAACTGGCCACTCTGCTCTGTATTCTTGAAGGTAAGTGGCCACTCTGCTCTGTATTATTGAAGGTAAGTGGCCACTCTGCTCTGTATTCTTGAAGGTAAGTGGCCACTCTGTTCTGTATTCTTGAAGGTAAATGGCCACTCTGCTCTGTATTCTTGAAGGTAACTGGCCACTCTGCTCTGTATTCTTGAAGGTAAATGGCCACTCTGCTCTGTATTCTTGAAGGTAAGTGGCCACTCTGCTCTGTATTCTTGAAGGTAAGTGGCCACTCTGCTCTGTATCCTTGAAGGTAACTGGCCACTCTGCTCTGTATTCTTGAAGGTAACTGGCCACTCTGCTCTGTATTCTTGAAGGTAACTGGCCACTCTGCTCTGTATTCTTGAAGGTAACTGGCCACTCTGCTCTGTATTCTTGAAGGTAACTGGCCACTCTGCTCTGTATTCTTGAAGGTAACTGGCCACTCTGCTCTGTATTATTGTAGATAACTGACCAATCTGCCCTGTATTATTGAAGTTAACTGGCCACTCTGCTCTGTATTATTGAAGTTAACTGGCCACTCTGCTCTGTATTATTGAAGTTAACTGGCCACTCTGTTCTGTATTATTGAAGGTAACTGGCCACTCTGCTCTGTATTCTTGAAGGTAACTGGCCACTCTGCTCTGTATTCTTGAAGGTAACTGGCCACTCTGCTCTGTATTATTGAAGGTAACTGACCACTCTGCTCTGTATTATTGAAGTTAACTGGCCACTCTGCTCTGTATTATTGAAGTTAACTGGCCACTCTGTTCTGTATTATTGAAGGTAACTGGCCACTCTGCTCTGTATTGTTGAAAGTAAGTGGCCACTCTGCTCTGTATTCTTGAAGGTAGCTGGCCACTATTCTGTATTCTCGAAGGTAACTGGCCACTGTTCTGTATTCTTGAAGGTAAATGGCCACTCTGCTCTGTATTCTTGAAGGTAAGTGGCCACTCTGCTCTGTATTCTTGAAGGTAAGTGGCCACTCTGCTCTGTATTCTTGAAGGTAAGTGGCCACTCTGTTTTGTATTCTTGAAGGTAAATGGCCACTCTGTTCTGTATCCCTTCTCAAAGGTAACTGGCTCTCCTTTCTGAGTAATTCAGTAATCTGGTTCAAAATCAAGTAAACATCCTATTCATCTGTAAGCAGTCACCATACTCAAAGATGACTAGCCATCATTTTTCAAGTTAACTTGTTGTCCTGCTGAAAGTGAACTTGTTATCCTGCTTTAGTTCACCCAAGTACCTTGCTCAGCATAATTAGGCAGTCTACTCTCAGTAAATGAGGCACCCTGATTCAGATTAACTAAGCATTTCGTTCAAAGTTAGGTAAGTATGCTATATGGCTTTGCAGGAACACTGCTTGTACTTAATTGTGCTATTAGTTTACTAGAAAGCCATGTCAGTGTTTACTTAGAACCCTGTTCAGAGCTGTATATGGACTCTGCTCTAAGTTCACTATATACCCTGCTTTAAAATTGTGAAGGTTTCCCGCATAAAATTCACCAGGCGTCCATTTCAGTTTGGCCGAGCACCCAGCTTAAAGTTCACAAGGCATCCTGCTTAAATTTAACCAGGTTACTCGGCTTAAAGTTAACTAGACACCCTTCTAAAAGTTGATTCGTCATCTCCATTATAGTCAACAATTGAACTTGAATAAAGATGATTAGTCATTCTCTTCAAAGCTAACAAAGATACCCTATTTAAAAGTGACTAGTTATGCTTCTCAAACTTATCTAGGTATCGTTCTCAATGTTGATTAAACAACTGCACACAGTTTAACAGACACTCTGCTTTGGGTTAACTAAGCATTGTTCTCAAAGTTAACTAGCCAGTACGATAAATAATTACAAGCTACGCTGCTGAAAGTGAACTTGGCACTCTAATGAACGCTAATCATGTACCCTTTTCTATGTTAACTACGTACCTTACTGCTTAAAGTAATTTCAGAATCGTTCTGAAAGTTAACTGTACACCTTACTCAAAGTTAAACTGTTTCACTAAGCATCAACCACCGTAACCATATTCCAGACCATCATAAACAACTTTCCAGAGTTGTTTTTCATCTCTAATACTTCGTGTTGTAGCAATAATGTCCTCGCCTCCAGTTGGTTCATTTGACCACACTCTTGTAAATGAATCAACCGCACCTCCTCTTCCAGCAACCCCCTTCATAGCGTAAATATTGGCACCCTAATGATCCTGACTGGACTAACTTGAGAAAATTCTTGTTTAACTTTCCTTGAATTAGATTAGTGCCTCACCACTGGTAATGTTTCTACCTCTATTAAGAGTATAGCAGAGGTTACCGCTGTGAGAATGGAAGCAGATATCCCCTATGTATCCAATCCATGGTTCAACCGTTCCTGTTCTGAGGCCATTCAGGGAAGGGCCCTCGCATATCGGGCTTCGAAAAACTTTCCTGCCTCCGACTAGCAATCAGCTTTACGTTAGCCGTGAGGCGAAGCGATCCTTTATCCAAAGGAAGAACGATAACCTCTCCTCTTCATCTGCCGTTAGGTATTCCTTGTCTTTGGTTCATGGCATCTCTAACAATATCTGTCGCATTACCTTTCCTTCATTTTTCCGTTTGATGGTACTACAGCTGTCTCTCCGTTTACAAAGAAACTCATTTTGGTTCTCTTTTCTCCTCTAACTCTACTTTGGATCACTCTTAACACTTCCTCACCATATGATGCTCCTCTACTAATCCTGTGCGTCTTCCAGTTAATCTTTTCGTACAGTCCAAGAACCACTTCTTACTGTATACACAAGTAAGGACTAGATGGCATCCCTTCTCGTATTGCGGAGGTGTGCGCCTCAGAACTTGTGCCTGTGTTCGCTCGTCTATTCCGCTTCTGTTTTAATGCTAAGACTTTTCCTTCTTCATGATAATATCCCATCCCAAAGACGTTGGACTGTTTCAGTCTTCCCAATATCGTCCTGTTGCTTGAACATACATTTACAGTCTTTGTATATTTCCTCCATTCCTTTTAGCTCAAACATCTTAAATCTCTCATCAGTATGGCTTCCGCAGTATCTGGTTATCCTTTCTAGGAGACTTTAGATAATCCTGTGTTGTAACCCTTGACATATTAAGAAAACTTGACAAGATGTGACATTTGGGATTCATCCCAAAGTTCCCCTGTTTTGGCTTCCTTCCCATTCTTTGCTCCCTCACATCTAACTTCCTGTCTGGCCGATCTGTCTCCGAAATTGTTGATGGATCAACTTCTTCCTCTTTCCCTCTCAACAAAGATTCCCATTAGGATTCATCCCCTTCTCCTACACTCTTCTATATTTTTATTAGCAAGTTTCTTTCTTCAGCCGTTAACCAAACGTACTCATATGCTGACCACTCAACACTGCAGTCCTCCACTTCCTTCATGTCTTCTCCATTCTCTCTCGCTTGATCTGAGCCTCGCCTTGACATGACTTTATAAACTTGGAAAGGATATCCAAGTGGGGCAGACGCAACCTGATGAGGTTTAACGCCTATAGAAGCAGCTTTCTGCTCTTTCGTCTCTCTCTCTCTCTCTCTCTCTCTCTCTCTCTCTCTCTCTCTCTCTCTCTCTCTCTCTCTCTCTCTCTCTCTCTTCAAAACCATCATAACTTTCCTATCTCTTGTGATGGGACTGTAGTTCAACCGATCAACACAATGAACATTCTTGGTGACACTGTAACGTCTAACCCATCTTGGAAATCTCACGTTACATAGATAGCTAAGTCTGCCTCTCAGAAACTAAGAGAGGTCCTAATCGATTGCTGCAGATCCTTTTCTTCTAGATTGTTGTTCCGACTACACAAAGGATTAATCCTTTCTAATGAGTATTGCTCTCCCATCTGGGGACGTTCTTATACTACATACTCTCTGGACGGAGCTGAGTCTCAAGCAATACGACTTGACCCGGCTTGACTCATCTGCTCTATACCGTAGTGTTGGTTCATTTTCTCTCTTCCGCAAGTATCATTTTGTTTCTTCTCTCAAGAACTGGCTGTTGTGCGTTCCCACCATTACCTGGACCACGTAATGCTCGGTAAGCTACTACGTCATATGACAACTGTGTGGCAGTTGATATCACAAGGGTGGGCCGTTGTGACATCAGTTTCTTTCGCTACCTGGCGAAACTTTGGAGCTTTATACTTCCTTCATATCCTGCCTAACAATGACGACATGTCTCTTTTTGAAAGACAGACTTTACCCTTCCTCCGAAAGTTTTTGTACAACTTTCCTCTCCCTCTCTTTAACCATCTTCATGTATCAGTTGAGGTCCGAGCCTCGACGTGAACCTCAGTCGTCATTGAGCTCCCAATACAGAAATAGATCTCTGCTCACAATAGACTAACCACTCTGCTCTAAGTCGGCACATGGTGAGAGATGAGCACGCACTGTGTTCGTAGTTAACTACATACCCTTACTGCTCAAACTAACCAGTCATCCTGTTCAGAATCAATAAGGGTTATCACTAAAACTTAAATTGTCACTCTGTTGAAAGTTGATTAGTAATTTTTCAAAGCTGACAAGTTAATCTACTTGAAACCAACTAGGCACCTGCTCAAAGTCAAGTCGGGATACTGCTGAGACAGAAGCGGTCACCCAGCTCAGGGTTAACTCGGCTCCCTGTTCCTGTTGGTATCAAACAGTCATCGTTGTTAAATCTAACCGAGCAGCCTCTTTAAATCTAGCCAAGCGACCTGCTCTAAGTTGATTAAGTATGTTGTTCATAGATAACTAGGAACACTGCAGAAAGTTAATTAAAAACCCTTGCTCAGAACTAACATGGATCCCTGCTGAAATCACAGTAAGCCCTCAGGTCACATTCAACTATTCATCTTACTCTTAACTATTTAGTCATTTAGCCCTCAGTTAACTAAGAATCCTGCCTTAAGCTAAATAACCATTCAACTGTAAAGAATGACATCTTACTCAAAGTTGACTATGCATCACATTTAGAGATATCTATTAACCCTGCTGAAAGTTAACTAACACATCTGCTCAGATTAAATAACCATCCTTTCTAAAGTATACAGACACCCTATTTCAAGTGAGCAAGAGACCTTCTTCAAAGTTATCCAGTCATCTTGCATAAAGTTATCTAGATACCTTATCAAAGTTAACTAATCACCATGCTTAAAGTTGTACCTACTACTCAGAGTTACCTATGTACCCTCTTCTTAATTAAGAGAAAATCTTGCACAAAGTTAACACGATAACCAACTTCCATCACAGGAAAGCCTGACCAAAATTCACTAAGTACCCTGCTTTAGATTAACTAGAAACCCTGGTCTAACTTAGCTAAGCTCTCTTATGTAGATTAACTTGATACCCTGCTGCAACTGATCTAAATAACCTACTTAGAGTCAACTAGTCACAAAACTCAGAGATAACCAGGAATCTTGCTCAAAGTTACCTAAGACACCTGCTGACAGTCAACCAAAAAGTCCTGCTCTACCAAAGTTATCTTGGTAGCCTGGTCAAAGGTAACTTTTCTTTTTTTTATGTTGAAGATTCCAGTCATGGACAAAAGTCCACATCAAGGCAGGGCCTTAGTTGAAACATAGAGATAATTATGAATAGGAAAAAGAAAAGACAAGGGCGAGTACTTACGAATTTCATAGGAAGCGGAAAACCTGTCCTTTGAAATGTGCCAAGTCATAGCCACTGGGAAAGACATGAGAAGGTAAAAAGTTCCAAAGCTTCGACATGTGGGAAAAGAAACAGGTATCAAACTGTCCACCCTCGAGATGCCAATGGTCACACAATAATCAAGTGATGCAGCAGCTTGCCAAGTATTGCGTCGTCTACCGAGTGGTGAGGGAGCACAAGCAGCCAGCTCTCAGGAACAAACACTAAAGTAAAACCTATAAAAGATGGAGAGTGAACCAACATTGCGGCATAGAGCAAGTGGGTCAAGTTTGGAAGTTAGCCTGGGACAGTTTATAAGTCGGACCACTTTCGGCTCAGCACTGTCAAGTAAGGATACAGAGCTAGAACCACTCTAAATGTGAGAGCAGTACTCAATACAAGGACTAATCAGTACCTTGTATAAACGGAGCAACAGTACAGGTGAAAAGTTTCAACATCCAAACAGGACACCTAGATTCTAAGAGACAGATTGAGCTATTCTTATAATGTGAGGTTTCCAAGAACGAGTAGATATTACAGTAATACCGAGTATGATCACTGAGTCTACAGGTGGTATTACAGAATCATAAAAGGAGAGACGAGAGTTGTGAGGAATTTTCGATAGAGAGATGGGTAGAAACTGGGTCTTGGAAGCATTAAACTTGATAAGATTTTGTGTACCTCACTGAGATATCCTGTCCAAGTTTATTGAGGAATCTGTGTTTAGACAAGACGTAGATCGAGTGAGAGAAGAGGGAACAGAATTGAAGGATGTGGATGAATGCACTGTTGAGCCGTCAGTGTATGAGTGCATTGGATTATTTGTGAAGGAGAGGAAATCGTTGAAAAAATGGAGAAAAAAATTAGAGGACAGGACAGAACTTAGAGGGACACCTCTGCTGATGGAGAAAAGAGGGAGGCTAAAACATCAATAGCCACAGAGATAGGTCGACCAGAGAGGAAGCTAGATAAGAAGGAGCCAAGTGAGGGAGGAAAGCGAAAAGAGTGGAATTTAGAGATGTGACCCCAATGCCACAACCTGTCAAGAGCATTAAATATTTGAAGGGCAACCGCACATGACTCCCCAAAATCTTTCAGGGATGATGGACAGACATTGGTAAGATAGGAAAGAATATCACTGGTGGATCTCGCCTTGCGGAAGCCATACTGGTGATCAGAGAGAAGACTGATTTTCGAGGTGTTTAAGGATATGGGACTTGAGGAGGGATTCAAATACTTTAGAAATGGTAGATGTAAAAATAGAACGATAGCTAGAGGGGTCAAAACGGTCGCCCTTCTTAGGGATGGGATGTATCAATGATGCATGCTTCTAGGGAGAAGGAAAATTTTGGTTTTTAAACAGAAAAGTAACAGACGAGCAAGCACAGGTAATACCATTTCATTACACGGGGATGGATGCCATCGGGACCATAAGCCTTGCTTGTGTCCAGAGAAAGAAGCGCTTTTCGGACAGTCCGAAAAGATACTACGGAAAGGGAAATAGGATTAGTAAGAGGGGCATCAAGGGGTGAAAGAATGTTAGTCCTCCAATGTTGTGTTACAGGGGATACGGAAACCAAAGAGAGTTGCTTTGTTTACGACAGAGACAACTATAATACCATCAGAAAAGTGAAGGATATAGAGGGACAAAAGTTTTTTTTTTCATGTCAGCTGAGAAGATAAGGGCTTCAATCCCTCCACCATCCTTACGGGAGGAACTCCGCCATTCCTTATATTGAACAATGAAATCCCGAGGTAAAGGATCTCGGCTTGCGGGTGAGAGGATGCCACAGTCTCATGGTAGGAGTTTAGACAGTCAAAGAAGGATATAGAATTTGTAGAATTAGGAGAGCAATAGGTGAAACAGAGGAAAAGTGTGGTTATAAGGAGTCAGACCTTCAGCCAAATAACATCAAAGTTTGGGGATTCAAGGTCCTAAAGGTGTGCAGCAGATGTGTTGATGTTGGAATGAACATAAACACCACCTTTGAACCGGAATGGCGAGTGGAGGTTTCAGTTAGATATGAGAAAGGCATTAGTGAGAACATCACTAGATAGTTGTGTCTCAGACAGAAGTAAGACAGTAGGAGAGGTAGTAGACAGATGGTGTTCAAGTGAGGAGAGGTTACTAGAAAGACCACGAATGTTGGTATAGTGAATAGAAAAGGATGAAGGCCCACCAGAGGGGGAAAGTTCGTGGGAAGGGCCGTTACTGCTACTGACAGAGCTCTCCCTCTCATTGGCATTAGAGTCAGGCAGAAATCCAGTGATTCTTACACCACATCATGCCGGGGCCTTAGATTTGGTGGACTATGTCATGATGATACTTATAAACGATTGATTGGACAGGAACTGGCAAAAGTACTTACGTGAAAAAGTTGCAATATTAAGAAAGGTTTGAGTAGGTGTATGGTGCTTGTAAGGAAAAGATGGCAGGGCTAGCCCGGTAGTCCCGCTTTGATGAGACAGAAAGCAAGACCAGCAATCCTGACATGGAGAGTGTAAGATGGTTCCGACCACCACCTTAACACTCCTCAGTCAGGACAGTAGTACCACCCTGGGCGTCCGCTGTCACCAGCCTGCTACCTAATGGGTTGCTCCAACGTTAGGGGACGGGATAATCCTTGAGTTGACTGAGGTACTGGGAGGAGCCAATACACTACCACCTGAGCCCTCCCCCTCACTGTAGGCAGAGTCACACAGTACACGGTAATAAGGGTATGTCTTAAACTTGCAGGGGTCATGGGAGGGGCTATTACTCTACTAGTTACATGCTGAATGATTAAACAAAACAATCAGTTCAAGGTTAAC
>NC_092242.1:47553810-47616310 GCF_036320965.1 Panulirus ornatus | reverse complement strand
AACCATGGAAAGCTGTGTAGGTATGTATATTTGCGTGTGTGGACGTATGTATATACATGTGTATGGGGGGGGTTGGGCCATTTCTTTCGTCTGTTTCCTTGCGCTACCTCGCAAACGCGGGAGACAGCGACAAAGTATAAAAAAAAAAAAAAAAAAAAAATACATATATATATATATATATATATATATATATATATATATATATATATATATATATATATATATATATATATATATAATTCATACTGTCTGCCTCTATTCATTCCCATCGCCAGCCCGCTACACATGAAATAACAACCCCCTCCCCCCTCAGGTGCGCGAGGTAGTGCTAGGAAAAGACAACAAAGGCCACATTCGTTCACACAGTCTCTAGCTGTCATGTAATAATGCCCCGAAACCACAGCTCCCTTTCCACATCCAGGCCTTACAGAACTTTCCATGGTTTACCCCAGACGCTTCACATGCCCTGGTTCAATTCATTGACAGCACGTCGACCCCGGTATACCACATCGTTTCAGTTCACTCTATTCCTTGCACGCCTTTCACCCTCCTTCACGTTCAGGCCCCGATCACTGAAAATCTTTTTCACTCCATCTTTCCACCTCCAATTTGGTCTCCCACTTCTCCTCGTTCACTCCACCTCTAACACATATATTCTCTTTGTCAATCTTTCCTCATTCATTCTCTTCATGTGACCAAACCATTTCAAAACACCCTCTTCTGCTTTCTCAACCACACTCTTTTTATTACCACACATCTTTCTTACCCTATTATTACTTACTCGATCAAACCACCTCACACCACATATTGTCCTCAAATATCTCATTTCCAGCACATCCACCCTCACCCGCACAACTCTATCCATAGCCCACGCCTCGCAACCATATAACATTGTTAGAACCACTATTACTTCTTACATACCCATTTTCGCTTTCCGAGATAATGTTCTCGACTTCCACACATTCTTATACCATCCCAGAACTTTCGCCCCCTCCCCCACCCTATGATTTATTTCCGCTACCATGGCTCCATCCGCTGCCAAATCTACTCCCAGATATCTAAAACACTTCACTTCCTCCAGTTTTTCTCCATTTAAACTTACCTCCCAATTGACTTGACCCTAAACCCTACTGAACCTAATAACCTTGCTCTTATTCACATTCACTCACCGCTTTCTTCTTTCACACACTTTACCAAACTCAGTCACCAGCTTCTGCAGTTTCTCACACGAATCAGCCACCAGCGCTGTATCATCAGCGAACAACAACTGACTCACTTCCCAAGTTCTCTCATCCACAACAGACTGCATACTTGCCCCTCTTTCCAAAACTCTTGCATTTACCTCCCTAACAACCCTATCCATAAACAAATTATGCAACCATGGAGACATCACACACCCCTGCCGCAAACCTACATTCACTGAGAACCAATCACTTTCCTCTCTTCTTACACGTACACATGCATTACATCTCCGATAAAATCATTTCACTGCTTTTAACAACTTGCCTCCCACACCATATATTCTTCATACCTTCCACAAGGCATCTCTATCAACTCTATCATATGCCTTCTCCAGATTCATAAATGTTACATACAAATCCATTTGCTTTTCTAAGTATTTCTCACATACATTCTTCAAAGCAAACACCTGATCGACACATCCTCTGCCATTTCTGAAACCACACTGCTCTTCCCCAATCTGATGCTCTGTACATGCCTTCACCCTCTCAATCAATAACCTCCCATATTTCCCAGGAATACTCAACAAAATTATACCTTTGTAATTTGAGCACTCACTTTTATCCCCTTTGCCTTTGTACAATGGCAATGCAAGCATTCCGCCAATCCTCAGGCACCTCAACATGAGACATACATACATTAAATAACCTTACCAACCGGTCAACAATACAGCCACACCCTTTTTTAATAAATTCCACTGCAATACCATCTAAACCCCGTGCCTCGACGGCTTTCATCTTCCGCAAAGCTTTTACTGCCTCTTTTCTGTTTACCAAATCATTTTCCCTAACCCTCTCACTTTACACACCACCTCGACCAAAATACCCTATGTCTGCCACTCTATCATGGAACACATTCAACAAACCTTCAAAATACTCACTCCATATCCTCACATCACCACTACTTGTTATCACCTCCCCATTAGCCCCCTTCACTGAAGTTCCCATTTGTTCCCTTGTCTTACGCACTTTATTTACCTCCTTCCAAAACATCTTTGTATTCTCCCTAAAATCTAATGAAACTCTCTTACCCCAACTCTCATTTGCCCTCTTTTTCACCTCTTGCACCTTTCTCTTGACCTCCTGTCTCTTTCTTTTATACATCTCCCACTCATTTGCATTATTTCCGGGCAAAAATCGTCCAAATGTCTCTCTCTATATACATATACATACATATATATATACACATGCACAGATATATTCATATATACACATGTACATATTCATACTTGGTTGCCTTCATTCATTTATGGCGCTATCCCGTCCCACAGGAAACAGTATCGCTCGCCCCTGCTTCAGAGAGGTAGCGCCAGGAAAACCGACAAAAATAAGGCCACATTTGTTCACACTCATTTTCTAGCTGTCATATGTGATGCACTGAAACCACAGCTCCCTTTCCACATTCAGGCCCCTCAAAATTTTCCATGATTTACCCTAGTGTATCACATGACCTGGTTCAGTCCATTAACAACACGTCAACCCAAGTATACCACGTCGTTCCAATTCATTCCACTCCTTGCACACCTATCACCCTCCTGTAAGTTCATGCCCCGATCGCTCAGAATCTTTTTCATTCCATCCTTCCACTTCCAATTTGGTCTCCCACTTCTCCTTGTTCCCTCCACCTCTGACACATATATCCTCTTGGTCAATCTTTCCTCATTCATTCTCTCCATGTGACCAAACCATTTCAACACACCCACTTCTGCTCTCTCAACCACACTCTTTTTATTTCCAGGCATCTCTCTCACTCTTTCATTACTTACTCGATCAAACCACCTCACACAACATATTGTCCTCAAACATTTAATTTGAAATACATCCACCCTCCTCAGTACAACCCTATCTATAGCCAATGCCTCGCAACCATATAATATTGTTGGAACTACTATTCCTTCAAGCATGCCCATTTTTGCTCTCCCAGACAACGTTCTCTCCTTCCACACATTCTTCATCGCTCCCAGAATCTTCGCCCCCTCCCCCACCCTGTGACTCACTTCCGCTTTCATAGTTCCATTGTTGCGAAGTCCACTCCCAGATATCTTAAACATTTCACTTCCTCCAATCTTTCTCCATTCAAACTTACATCTCAATCAACTTGTCCCTCAACCTTACTGAACTTAATAACCTTGCTCATATTCACATTTACTCTCAACATTCTCCTTTCACACACTTTTACAAACTCAGTCACCAACTTTTGCAATTTCCCACTCGAGTCATCCACTAGAGCTCTATCACCGGCTAACAACAAATGACTCACTTCGTAGGTCCTCTCATCCACAATAGACTACATACTCGCCTCTTTCCAAAACTCTTGCATTTGCTTCCCGAACCACCCCATCCATGAACAAATCAAACAAACATGGGGACACCACGCACCCCTGAGCATACCGACATTCTCTGGGAACCAGTCACTTTCCTCTCTTCCTACTCGTACACATGCCTTACATCCTTGATAAAATTTTTCACTACTTCAAGCAACTTATTTCCCACACTCTATACCTTTAAGACCTTCTATAAAGCATCTTTATCAACCCTATTATATGCCCTCTCCAGATCCATATATGCTACATACAAATCCATGTGTTCCTAAGTATTTCTCACATACATTCTTCAAAGCAAACACCTGATCCACACATCCTCTACCACTTCTTAAACCACACTGCTCTTCCCAGTCTGATGCTTTATACATGCCTGTACCTAACCCTCTTGATCAATGCCCTCCCATATAATTTCTCAGAATTACTCAACAAACATATGCCTCTGTAGTTTGAACACTCACCTTCATCCCTTCGCTTTGGTACAATGGCACTATGCATACATTCCGCCAATCCTCAGGTACTTAGCCATGATCCATACATACACTGAATATCCTTACCTACCAATCAACAACACAGTTACCCCTTTTTTAATAGTCTATCCAAACCCGCCGCCTTGCCGGATCTCATCTTCCGCAAAGCTTCCACTGCTTCTCTCTTAACCAAACCATTTTCCTTGGCCCTCTCACTTCGCACACCACCCCGACCAAAACACCCTATATCTGCCACTCTATCATCAAACACATTCAACAAACCTTTATAATACTCACTCCATCTCCTCACCTCATAACCACTTGCCCCCTTCACTGATGTTCCCATTTGTTCTCTTGTGTTACGCACGTTATTTACCTCCTCCCAAGACATCTTTTCATTCTCACTAAAGTTTAGTGATATTCTTTCACCCCAACTCTCATTTGTCTTCTTTTTCAACCCTTGCACCTTTCTCTGGACCTCCTGCCGCTTTCTTTTATACCTCACTCAGTCATTTGCACTCCTTCCTTGCAAGTATCGTCCAAACAAATATATATATATATATATATATATATATATATATATATATATATATATATATATATATATATATATATATATATGAACATCAAGAACATGAATGTTCATATGCAAATCGATCTAAACAATTTTATCACCGCGTGCCCGAGTTAAAACCAGGCTGCTGAAAACAGCAGACGGATAAATTACCACTGGATCACCAATGGGACAAAACCTCTCTCTCTCTGTAACGACTGTCTACAGTTCCAGGGTTCCGTTCACTCACTGTGGGCCGGAAGCCTGTGACAGGCGGGGCCTGTTCTTGAATGATTTGCAAAACAGTGTGAGACAACAGCCTAAAATCGGTTTAAGTACAATGGACTTAGATAAAGATCTGAGACCAGAAATGTAAAAAGTGGTGTGAGACTAGAGACCAGAGAACGGTCTGAAAACGGTCTGAGACTACAGACGTAGAGATCAGTCTGAAACTACAGACGTAGAGAACTGTTTGAGACTACAGACGTAGAGAACGTCGGAGACTACAGACGTAGAGAACAGTCTGAGACTACAGACGTAGAGAACGGTCTGAGACTACAGACGTAGAGGTCTGAGACTACAGACGTAGAGAACAATCGGAGACTACAGACGTAGAGAACGGTCTGAGACTACAGACGTAGAGAACGGTCTGAGACTGCAGACGTAGTGAACGGTCTGAGACTACAGACGTAGTGAACGGTCTGAGACTACAGACGTAGAGAACGGTCTGAGACTCGAGACTAATAATGGTCTGAGGCAAGAGACAAAGTGTGCGGTATTTGACAGCGAACTCGAGAACTGTGGGAAGAATGTACGACAATAACCCCGGAGTGATGTGGAAGATGTTAATCAAACATGTTAACCAGCTCGAAATGCAAAGTAGAAATTAAATGATAAACAGTTTGTCTAATTAGATAATAATACTCTCACTGATACTGAGCTATCGGAAGTCAATATGAGCCCGGAAAATTCAGCTTCTGGGATTTGATGCAATCACTCCAGTACTTCTCACGAAAATAGAGAGAGGAATAATAAAGCCAGTGGCAATATTGTTGAGGTAAACTGGATGCAAGCAAAATTACAGACATTCATGAAATGGCATATGTAACATCGACACACAGAGGAGGATCCAAGCTAATACCCAAACAATGGAGAACAGTTCCCTCTGACTTTGCATGTATCAAATGTCATTCAAGGAGCGATAAAAAGAGATATATATCAGAGCGTCAAATCAAGAACAGCTACATAAACGTAAGACAATATGGGTCTTTCATAGGAAAGTGCACACAAACAACGACATAAATGAACATTTAATGGAAGGAAGGAGAATGAAGACTGTTTTCATTTGATTTGGGAAAATATGTGACAAACTAAATTTTTGGATGTTGCTAGGGAAAGTAGGGAAACAAGACAGTCAAGGTAAGATAGGAGGATAATCAGAGAGATTCTGAAAGAATGTTACGAGTAATACCAAAGGATACCATGTCTGAAGAACACGATGTCCTATCATGGGTACCACAGGGAACGTTATATGCCTCAATGTTCTTTATATTAATGACGTCAGACATCGACAACAAAGTACAGGAAAGTCAAGTAAGGAGATTGGCTGACGTTACGAGAGCAAACAAAGTGACTAGATCAGAGACTGATCAGAAGACAATGCAAGAAGACTCTGTCTAGATGGATTGTAACGAAGATTGAATTAAGTAAATAAGTTATGGAACAAGTAGAACAAATATATCAGTGACGCCATATAAATGCCCGACAGAGAAAGTGATAAAAAGTGAAACAAATGTGAAAGATTTGTTTGTCATCATAACAAAAAGACAATACTATCGAGCCAAGTAATGAATGGTATGATACTGAGAACTTTCACAACAAGTGACAGAAAATTGTTATTATAAGTAATATACACATAGATAAAACTGAATACTCGTATGTCGTATGGTCGTATGGTCATCAAAGAAACAAACAGAAGTAAATACATTACAATTCAAACAAACCTCAAGAGCAAAATAGTGGGAATGGAACAGATGAACTTCCATGGAAGGACAAAGGGAGTGAAACTATTTAGCCGAAAAGGAAGAGAAGATTCATGATAATCTAAGTATGGCAGCAAATTGGAGATATGAAGGAAAATGTACTGGATCTGAAAGCCTCATAACATAGGAGACAGAGTTGATAAATCTACAAGAATACCATGGAACAATCGTAAACAGATCGAATTACAATATATGACAACCCAACCAGGAAGCTTGAACGACTATTCACTATATTGCCAGAAGAAATGATAAACACGTGTGGAACAAGAACACAACCCTTTGAATATATTGACTTATGCTTGAAATCAGCTCCACATGAAATAAGAATAGATGAGCTTGTTATGCAGGCGGCAACAGAGAGGGATAGTCTTGTTCGTCAAATTATATGTGAGGTGAGCGCCAAGTGCTAACTTTGATGATTTGGCGAACGTGGTCTTAAGTACTCACAGGCAAGTACTCTCTGTCTCCGTGGCAGGTGGTAGGCAGCCACCGACCATTATATACTGTTACACTGTAATAACTTCTCGGGAGTCAGGAGGGTTAGTGACGGCTGTTCAGTCAGCTAGCACTTCAGTGGCTGTCAAGTTTTACTCCCTAATCCCGGGTTGCCGTCTTTTCTTCGTGCCTCACCCACACGTGGGCAGCTGACGTTCACTCCACAAGCGTCCAGTCTCTCCATCTCACACATAACGTTTCAAAACACCTAAGAATACCACACCGTTCTCCTCAACTATGAATTTCCCAGCGGTGGGCGCGACGCGCTACTCCTGTCATTTGACCAAATCTCACCACAGAGTAGTGAGTGCTCGAGATATATTTCCCTTTCTTTCTCTTAAACTCACATAATAACCGTCTTCAGGTAACATAGGTAATGTCGGCCACTACTGGAGACCTACGCCTTACACAGTCAGGACCTGAGGGCTGCTCCTCCCTCAGGGAGGTATTCTCACCTGCAGTGATGCACACAACAAAGCCATTACAGGCATGACTATATGTTTACATAATGTGGGAGGGAGGGATGAAGGGGATGACTTGATGCATTTCTCTCCTTATTCACAAGTCTGTGCTCTGAAATAGGCAAGTATATGAGAGGTAAACTCTGGAGAAAAGAGTGTGTGTATATATATATATATATATATATATATATATATATATATATATATATATATATTTTTTTTTTTTTTTTTCTTTTGCTTTGTCGCTGTCTCCCGCGTTTGCGAGGTAGCGCAAGGAAACAGACGAAGGAAATGGCCCAACCCAACCCCATACACATGTATATACATACGTCCACACACGCAAATATACATACCTACACAGCTTTCCATGGTTTACCCCAGACGCTTCACATGCCCCGAGTCAATCCACTGACAGCACGTCAACCCCGGTATACCACATCGCTCCAATTCACTCTATTCCTTGCCCTCCTTTCACCCTCCTGCATGTTCAGGCCCCGATCACACAAAATCTTTTTCACTCCATCTTTCCACCTCCAATTTGGTCTCCCTCTTCTCCTCGTTCCCTCCACCTCCGACACATATATCCTCTTGGTCAATCTTTCCTCACTCATTCTCTCCATGTGCCCAAACCATTTCAAAACACCCTCTTCTGCTCTCTCAACCACGCTCTTTTTATTTCCACACATCTCTCTCACCCTTACGTTACTCACTCGATCAAACCACCTCACACCACACAGTGTCCTCAAACATCTCATTTCCAGCACATCCATCCTCCTGCGCACAACTCTGTCCATAGCCCACGCCTCGCAACCATACAACATTGTTGGAACCACCATTCCTTCAAACATACCCATTTTTGCTTTCCGAGATAATGTTCTCGACTTCCACACATTGTTCAAGGCTCCCAGAATTTTCGCCCCCTCCCCCACCCTATGATCCACTTCCGCTTCCATGGTTCCATCCGCTGCCAGATCCACTCCCAGATATCTAAAACACTTCACTTCCTTCAGTTTTTCTCCATTCAAACTCACCTCCCAATTTACTTGACCCTCAACCCTACTGTACCTAATAACGTTGCTCTTATTCACAATTACTCTTAACTTTCTTCTTTCACACACTTTACCAAACTCAGTCACCAGCTTCTGCAGTTTCTCACATGAATCAGCCACCAGCGCTGTATCATCAGCGAACAACAACTGACTCGCTTCCCAAGCTCTCTCATCCCCAACAGACTTCATACTTGCCCCTCTTTCCAAAACTCTTGCATTCACCTCCCTAACAACCCCATCCATAAACAAATTAAACAACCATGGAGACATCACACACCCCTGCCGCAAACCTACATTCACTGAGAACCAATCACTTTCCTCTCTTCCTACACGTACACATGCCTTACATCCTCGATAAAAACTTTTCACTGCTTCTAACAACTTGCCTCCCACACCATATATTCTTAATACCTTCCACAGAGCATCTCTATCAACTCTATCATATGCCTTCTCCAGATCCATAAATGCTACATACAAATCCATTTGCTTTTCTAAGTATTTCTCACATACATTCTTCAAAGCAAACACCTGATCCACACATCCTCTACCACTTCTGAAACCGCACTGCTCTTCCCCAATCTGATGCTCTGTACATGCCTTCACCCTCTCAATCAATACCCTCCCATATAATTTACTAGGAATACTCAACAAACTTATACCTCTGTAATTTGAGCACTCACACTTATCCCCTTTGCCTCTGTACAATGGCACTATGCACGCATTCCGCCAATCCTCAGGCACCTCACCGTGAGTCATACATACATTAAATAACCTTACCAACCAGTCAACAATACAGTCACCCCCTTTTTTAATAAATTCCACTGCAATACCATCCAAACCTGCTGCCTTGCCGGCTTTCATCTTCCGCAAAGCTTTTGCTACCTCTTCTCTGTTTACCAAATCATTTTCCCTAACCCTCTCACTTTGCACACCACCTCGACCAAAACACCCTATATCTGCCACTCTATCATCAAACACATTCAACAAACCTTCAAAATACTCACTCCATCTCCTCACATCACCACTACTTGTTATCACCTCTCCATTTGCGCCCTTCACTGAAGTTCCCATTTGCTCCCTTGTCTTACGCACTTTATTTACCTCCTTCCAGAACATCTTTTTATTCTCCCTAAAATTTAATGATACTCTCTCACCCCAACTCTCATTTGCCCTTTTTTTCACCTCTTGCACCTTTCTCTTGACCTCCTGTCTCTTTGTTTTATACGTCTCCCACTCAACTGCATTTTTTCCCTGCAAAAATCGTCCAAATGCCTCTCTCTTCTCTTTCACTAATAATCTTACTTCTTCATCCCACCACTCACTACCCTTTCTAATCAACCCATAACCCACTCTTCTCATGCCACAAGCATCGTTTGCGCAATCCATCACTGATTCCCTAAATACATCCCATTCCTCCCCCACTCCCCTTACTTTCATTGTTCTCACCTTTTTCCATTCTGTACTCAGTCTCTCCTGGTACTTCCTCACACAAGTCTCCTTCCCAAGCTCACTTACTCTCACCACCCTCTTCACCCCAACATTCACTCTTCTTTTCTGAAAACCCATACAAATCTTCACCTTAGCCTCCACAAGATAATGATCAGACATCCCTCCAGTTGCACCTCTCAGCACATTAACATCCAAAAGTCTCTCTTTCGCGCGCCTGTCAATTAACACGTAATCCAATAACGCTCTCTGGCCATCTCTCCTACTTACATAAGTATACTTATGTATATCTCGCTTTTTAAACCAGGTATTCCCAATCATCAGTCCTTTTTCAGCACATAAATCTACAAGCTCTTCACCATTTCCATTTACAACACTGAACACCCCATGTACACCAATTATTCCCTCAACTGCCACATTACTCACCTTTGCATTCAAATCACCCATCACTTTTTTTCTTTTCATTTCAAGCTAGAAGTTTCAGTTTTCTAAATTGTTTCTTACATTTTTCATATGTATATATATATATGTATGTGTGTGTGTGTGTGTGTGTGTGTGTGTGTGTGTATATGTGCGTGTGTGTGTGTGTATGTGTGTGTATGTGTATATATATATATATGTATATTATCCCTGGTGATAGGGGTGAAAGAATACTTCCCACGCATTCCTCGCGTGTCGTAGAAAGCGACTAGAGGGGACGGGAGCGGGGGGCCAGAAATCCTCCCCTCCTTGTATTTTTTTTAACTTTCTAAAATGGGAAACAGAAGAAGGAGTCACGCGGGGAGTGCTCATACTCCTCGAAGGCTCAGATTGGGGTGCCTAAATGTGTGTGGATGTAACCAAGATGTGAAAAAAGGAGAGATAGGTAGTATGTTTGAGGAAAGGAACCTGGATGTTTTGGCTCTGAGTGAAACGAAGCTCAAGGGTGAAGGGGAAGAGTGGTTTGGGAATGTCTTGGGAGGACAAGAGCAAGGGAAGGAGTAGCAGTACTCCTGAAACAGGAGTTGTGGGAGTACGTGATAGAATGTAAGAAAGTAAATTCCCGATTAATATGGGTAAAACTGAAAGTTGATGGAGAGAGATGGGTGATTATTGGTGCATATGCACCTGGGCATGAGAAGAAAGATCATGAGAGGCAAGTGTTTTGGGAGCAGCTGAATGAGTGTGTTAGTGGTTTTGAATATATATATATATATATATATATATATATATATATATATATATATATATATATATATATATATATACATTATATATATATCATATATATATATATATATATATATATATATATATATATATATATATATATATATATATATATATATATATATATTTCTTTTTTTTTTTTCATACTATTCGCCATTTCCCGCGATAGCGAGGTAGCGTTAAGAACAGAGGACTGGGCCTTTGAGGGAATATCCTCACCTGGCCCTCTTCTCTGTTCCTTCTTTTGGAAAATTAAAAAAAACAAAAAAAAAACAAGAGGGGAGGATTTCCAGCCCCCCGTTTCCTTCCCTTTTAGTCGCCTTCTACGACACGCAGGGAATACGTGGGAAGTATTCTTTCTCCCCTATCCCCAGGGATAATATATATATATATATATATATATATATATATATATATATATATATATATATGTATATATATATATATATATATATATATATATATATATATATATATATATATATATACGAATAAAGTGTATATGAACGCGCACCTTCATAGAACATACAAAGCTCCAGCCAGGATCGAACCTGGGACCCCTTGTGCAAGAGGCAGGCATGCTAACCGCTAGGCTAAGGGACTGTATAATAGGAAACAACTATTCGAAATACTAAGTACTCGAATACCCTTCGTCTTACAATGGTGAGCAACGGGGCCTATCGGTTGTTTCCGAACAGAACACATAGCCAGCTGATAGCGTTTTACCGAACCTGACTGTACAACGCGGAGTTATATGAATACGAATAAAGTGTATATGAACGCGCACCTTCATAGAACATACAAAGCTCCAACAGCCAGGATCGAACCTGGGACCCCTTGTGCAAGAGGCAGGCATGCTAACCGCTAGGCTAAGGGACTGTATAATAGGAAACAACTATTCGAAATACTAAGTACTCGAATACCCTTCGTCTCACAATGGTGAGCAACGGTGAGAGGACAAGAGCAAGGGAAGGAGTAGCACTACTCCTGAAACAGGAGTGGTGGGTGTATGTGATACACTGTGAGAAAGTAAACTCTAGATTGATATGGGTAAAACTGAAAGTGGATGGAGAGAGATGGGTGATTATTAGTGCATATGCACCTGGGCATGAGAAGAAAGATCATGGGAGGCAAGTGTTTTGGAAGCAGCTGAGTGAGTGTGTTAGTAGTTTTGACGCACGAGACCGGGTTAAAGTGATGGGCGATTTGAATGCAAAGGTGAGTAATGTGGCAGTTGAGGGAATAATTGGTGTACATGGGGTGATCAGTGTTGTAAATGGAAATGGTGAAGAGCTTGTACGTTTGTGCGCTGAAAAAGGACTGGTGATTGGGAATGCCTAGTTTAAAAAGAGAGATATATATATAATTATACGTATGTAAGTAGAAGAGATGGTCAGAAAGCGTTATTGGATTACGCGTTAATTGATAGGCGTGTGAAAAAGAGACTTTTGGATGATAATGTGATAAGAGGTGCAACTGGAGGGAGTCTGATCATTATCTTGTGGAGGCGAAGGTGAAGATTTGTAGAGGTTTTCAGAAAAGAAGAGAGAATGTTGGGGTGAAGAGAGTGGTGAGAGTAAGTGAGCTTGGGAAGGAGACTTGTGTGAGGAAGTGCCAGGAGAGACTGAGTGCAGAATAGAAAAAGGTGAGAGGAAAGGACATAAGGGGAGTGGGGGAGGAATGGGATGTATTTAAGTAAGTAGTGATGGCTTGTGCAAAGAATGCTTGTGGCATGAGAAGCGTGGGAGGTGGGCAGATTAGAAAGGGTCGTGAGTGGAGAGATGAAGAAGTAAGATTATTAGTGAAAGAGAATAGAGAGGCACTGGGACGATTTTTGCAGGGAAATAATGCATATGGCTGGGAGATGTATAAACGAAAGAGGCAGAAGGTCAAGAGAAAGGTGCAAGATGTGAAAAAGAGGGCAAATGAGAGTTGGGGTAAGACAGTATGATCAGATTTTAAGGAGAATGAAAAGATGCTTGGGAGGAGGTAAATAAAGTGCGTAAGACATGAGAACAAATGGGAACATCGGCGAAGGGGGTCAATGATGAGGTAATAACAAGTAGTGGTGATATGAGGAGATGGAGTGAATTTTTTGAAGGTTTGTTGACTATGTTTGATGATAGAGTGGCAGATGAAGGGTGTTTTGGTCGAGGTGGTGCGCGAAGTGAGAGGGTTAGGGAAAATGATTTGGTAAACAAAGAAGAGGTACTAAAAGCTTTGCGGAAGATGAAAGCCGGCAAGGCAGCGGGTTTGGATGGTATTGCAGTGGAATTTATTTAGAAAAGGGGGTGACTGTGCTGTTGACTGGTTGGTAAGGATATTTAATGTATATATGACTCATGGTGAGGTGCTTGAGGACTGGCGGAATGCATGCATAGTGCCAATGTACAAAGGCAAAGGGGATAAAAGTAAGTGCTCAAATTACAGAGGTAAAAGTTTGTTGAGTGTTCCTGGGAAATTATATGGGAGGATATTGATTGAGAGGGTGAAGGCATGTACAGAACATCAGATTGAGGAAGAGCAGTGTGGTTTCAGAAGTGGTAGAGGATGTGTGGATTAGGTGTTTGCTTTGAAGAATGTATGTGAGAAATACTTAGAGAACAAATGGATTTGTATGTAGCATTTATGGATCTGGAGAAGGTATATGATAGAGTTGATAGAGATGCTTTATGGAAGATATTAAGAGTATATGGTGTGGGAGTTGAATTGCTAGAAGCAGTAAAAAGTTTTTATCGAGGATGTAAGGCATGTGTACGTGTAGGAAGAGAGGAAAGTGATTGGTTCTCAGTGAATGTCGGTTTGCGGCAGGGGTGTGTGATGTCTCCAAGGTTGTTTAATTTGTTTATGGATGGGGTTGTTAGGGAGGTGAATGCAAGAGTTTTGGAGAGAGGGGCATTTATGCAGAGTGCTGTGGATGAGAGGGCTTGGGAAGTGAGTCAGTTGTTGTTCGCTGATGATACAACGCTGGTGGCTGGTTCGGATGAGAAACTGCAAAAGTTGGTGGCTGAGTTTGGTAAAGCGTTTGAAAGAAGAAAGCAGAGGGTGAGTGTGAATAAGAGCAAGGTTATTAGGTCCAGTATGGTTGAGGGACAAGTTAATTTGGAGGTAAGTTGGAATGGAAAAAAACTGGAGGAAGTGAAGTGTTTTAGATATCTGGGAGTGGGTTTAGCAGTGGATGGTACCATGGAAGTGGAGGTGAGTCACAAAGGGGGGGAGGGGGCAAAGGTTCTTGCCTTCCACACATTCTTCAACGCTCCCAGAACCTTTGCCCCTTCCTCCAGCCTGTGACTTACTTCCACTTCCATGGTTCCATTCCATTGTTCTCTTGTCTTACCCACTATAATTACCTCCTTCCAATACATCTTATTTTCCGTAAAATTTAATGATACTTTCTCACCCCAACTCTCATTTGCCCTCTTTTTCACCTCTTGCACCGTTCTTTTGACCTCTTGCCTCTTTCTTTTATACATCTCCCAGTCATTTGCACTATTTCCCTGCAAGAATCGTCCAAATGCGTCTCTCTTCTCTTTCACTAACAATCTTATTCTTCATCTAACCACTCACTACCCATTCTCATATGCCCACCTCCCACCTTTCTCATGCCACAGGCATCTTTTGCGCAAGCCATCACTGCTTCCCTAAATACATCCTGTCCTCCGTCACTCCCCTTATGTCAATTGCTCTCATATTTTTTTCCATTTTGCACTCAATCTCTCCTGGTCCTTCCTCACACAAGTCTCCTTTTCAAGCTAATTTACTCTCACCATGTATATATATATATATATATATATATATATATATATATATATATATATATATTCTTTTTTTTTTTTTGTTTTGTCGCTGTCTCCCGCGTTTGCGAGGTAGCGCAAGGAAAAAGACGAAAGAAATGGCCCAACCCACCCCCACACACATGTATATACAAACGTCCACACACGCAAAATATACATACCTACACAGCCTTCCATGGTTTACCCCAGACGCTTCACATGCCCTGATTCAATCCAGTGACAGCACGTCAACCCCGGTATACCACATCGATCCAATTCACTCTATTCCTTGCCCTCCTTTCACCCTCCTGCATGTTCAGGCCCCGATCACACAAAATCTTTTTCACTCCATCTTTCCACCTCCAATTTGGTTTCCCACTTCTCCTCGCTCCCTCCACCTCCGACACATATATCCTCTTGGTCAATCTTTCCTCACTCATTCTCTCCATGTGCCCAAACCACTTCAAAACACCCTCCTCTGCTCTCTCAACCACGCTCTTTTTATTTCCACACATCTCTCTTACCCTTACGTTACTTACTCGATCAAACTACCTCACACCACACACTGTCCTCAAACATCTCATTTCCAGCACATCCATCCTTCTGCGCACAACTCTATCCATAGCCCACGCCTCGCAACCATACAACATTGTTGGAACCACTATTCCTTCAAACATACCCATTTTTGCTTTCCGAGATAATGTTCTCGACTTCCACACATTCTTCAAGGCTCCCAGAATTTTCGCCCCCTCCCCCACCCTATGATCCACTTCCGCTTCCATGGTTCCATCCGCTGCCAGATCCACTCCCAGATATCTAAAACACTTCACTTCCTCCAGTTTTTCTCCATTCAAACTTACCTCCCAGTTGACTTGACCCTCAACCTTACTGTACCTAATAACCTTGCTCTTATTCACATTTACTCTTAACTTTCTTCTTTCACACACTTTACCAAACTCAGTCACCAGCTTCTGCAGTTTCTCACATGAATCAGCCACCAGCGCTGTATCATCAGCGAACAACAACTGACTCACTTCCCAAGCTCTCTCATCCCCAACAGACTTCATACTTGCCCCTCTTTCCAAAACTCTTGCATTCACCTCCCTAACAACCCCGTCCATAAACAAATTAAACAACCATGGAGACATCACACACCCCTGCCGCAAACCTACATTCACTGAGAACCAATCACTTTCCTCTCTTCCTACACATACTCATGCCTTACATCCTCGATAAAAACTTTTCACTGCTTCTAACAACTTGCCTCCCACACCATATATTCTTAATACTTTCCACAGAGCATCTCTATCAACTGTATCATATGCCTTCTCCAGATCCATATATGCTACACACAAATCCATTTGCTTTTCTAAGTATTTCTCACATACATTCTTCAAAGCAAACACCTGATCCACACATCCTCTACCACTTCTGAAACCACACTGCTCTTCCCCAATCTGATGCTCTGTACATGCCTTCACCCTCTCAATCAATACCCTCCCATATAATTTCCCAGGAATACTCAACAAACTTATACCTCTGTAATTTGAGCACTCACTCTTATCCCCTTTGCCTTTGTACAATGGCACTATGCACGCATTCCGCCAATCCTCAGGCACCTCACCATGAGTCATACATACATTAAATAACTTTACCAACCAGTCAATAATACAGTCACCCCCTTTTTTAATAAATTCCACTGCAATACCATCCAAACCTGCTGCCTTGCCGGCTTTCATCTTCCGCAAAGCTTTTACTACCTCTTCTCTGTTTACCAAATCATTTTCCCTAACCCTCTCACTTTGCACACCACCTCGACCAAAACACCCTACATCTGCCACTCTATCATCAAACACATTCAACAAACCTTCAAAATACTCACTCCATCTCCTTCTCACATCACCAGTACTTGTTATCACCTTCCCATTTGCGCCCTTCACTGAAGTTCCCATTTGCTCCCTTGTCTTACGCACTTTATTTATCTCCTTCCAGAACATCTTTTTATTTTCCCTAAAATTTAATGATACTCTCTCACCCAACTCTCATTTGCCCTCTTTTTCACCTCTTGCACCTTTCTCTTGACCTCCTGTCTCTTTCTATTATACATCTCCCACTCAATTGCATTTTTTCCCTGCAAAAATCGTCCAAATGCCTCTCTCTTCTCTTTCACTAATAATCTTACTTCTTCATCCCACCACTCACTACCCTTTCTAATCAACCCACCTCCCACTCTTCTCATGCCACAAGCATCTTTTGCGCAATCCATGACTGCTTCCCTAAATACATCCCATTCCTCCCCTACTCCCCTTACTTCCTTTGTTCTCACCTTTTTCCATTCTGTACTCAGTCTCTCCTGGTACTTCCTCACACAAGTCTCCTTCCCAAGCTCACTTACTCTCACGACCCTCTTCACCCCAACATTCACTCTTCTTTTCTGAAAACCCATACAAATCTTCACCTTAGCCTCCACAAGATAATGATCAGACATCCCTCCACTTGCACCTCTCAGCATTAACATCCAAAAGTCTCTCTTTCGCGCGCCTGTCAATTAACACGTAATCCAATAACGCTCTCTGGCCATCTCTCCTACTTACATACGTATACTTATGCATATCTCGCTCTTTAAACCAGGTATTCCCAATCACCATATATATATATATATATATATATATATATATATATATATATATATATATATATATATATATATATATATATATTGAAACTAAACTATTCGCCATTTCCCGCGTTAGCGAGGTAGCGTTAAGAACAGAGGACTGGGTCTTTCTTGGAATATCCTCACCTGGCCCCCTCTGTTCCTTCTTTTGGAAAATTAAAAAAAAAAACGAGAGGGGAGGATTTCCAGCCCCCCCGCTCACTCCCCTTTTAGTCTCCTTCTACGACACGCAGGGAATACGTGGGAAGTATTCTTAATCCCCCATCCCCAGGGTAATATATATATGTATACATATATACATATATATATATATATATATATATATATATATATATATATATATATATATATATATATATATATATATGTATATATATATATGTATATATATATATATATATATATATATATATATATATATATATATATATATTTTTTTTTTTTTTTTTTTTTTTTTTATACTTTGTCGCTGTCTCCCGCGTTTGCGAGGTAGCGCAAGGAAACAGACGAAAGAAATGGCCCAAACCCCCCCCCCCCATACACATGTACATACGTCCACACACGCAAATATACATACCTACACAGCTTTCCATGGTTTACCCCAGACGCTTCACATGCCTTGATTCAATCCACTGACAGCACGTCAACCCCTGTATACCACATCGCTCCAATTCACTCTATTCCTTGCCCTCCTTTCACCCTCCTGCATGTTCAGGCCCGATCACACAAAATCTTTTTCACTCCATCTTTCCACCTCCAATTTGGTCTCCCTCTTCTCCTCGTTCCCTCCACCTCCGACACATATATCCTCTTGGTCAATCTTTCCTCACTCATTCTCTCCATGTGCCCAAACCATTTCAAAACACCCTCTTCTGCTCTCTCAACCACGCTCTTTTTATTTCCACACATCTCTCTTACCCTTACGTTACTTACTCGATCAAACCACCTCACACCACACATTGTCCTCAAACATCTCATTTCCAGCACATCCATCCTCCTGCGCACATCACTATCCATAGCCCACGCCTCGCAACCATACAACATTGTTGGAACCACTATTCCTTCAAACATACCCATTTTTGCTTTCCGAGATAATGTTCTCGACTTCCACACATTTTTCAAGGCTCCCAAAATTTTCGCCCCCTCCCCCACCCTATGATCCACTTCCGCTTCCATGGTTCCATCCGCTGACAGATCCACTCCCAGATATCTAAAACACTTCACTTCCTCCAGTTTTTCACCATTCAAACTCACCTCCCAATTGACTTGACCCTCACCCCTACTGTACCTAATAACCTTGCTCTTTTTCACATTTACTCTTAACTTTCTTCTTCCACACACTTTACCAAACTCAGTCACCAGCTTCTGCAGTTTCTCACATGAATCAGCCACCAGCGCTGTATCATCAGCGAACAACAACTGACTCACTTCCCAAGCTCTCTCATCCCCAACAGACTTCATACTTGCCCCTCTTTCCAAAACTCTTGCATTTACCTCCCTAACAACCCCATCCATAAACAAATTAAACAACCATGGAGACATCACACACCCCTACCGCAAACCTACATTCACTGAGAACCAATCACTTTCCTCTCTTCCTACACGTACACATGCCTTACATCCTCGATAAAAACTTTTCACTGCTTCTAACAACTTGCCTCCCACACCATATATTCTTAATACCTTCCACAGAGCATCTCTATCAACTCTATCATATGCCTTCTCCAGATCCATAAATGCTACATACAAATCCATTTGCTTTTCTAAGTATTTCTCACATACATTCTTCAAAGCAAACACCTGATCCACACATCCTCTACCACTTCTGAAACCGCACTGCTCTTCCCCAATCTGATGCTCTGTACATGCCTTCATCCTCTCAATCAATACCCTCCCATATTATTTACCAGAAATACTCAACAAACTTATACCTCTGTAATTTGAGCACTCACTCTTATCCCCTTTGCCTTTGTACAATGGCACTATGCACGCATTCCGCCAATCCTCAGGCACCTCACCATGAGTCATACATACATTAAATAACCTTACCAACCAGTCAACAATACAGTCACCCCTTTTTTAATAAATTCCACTGCAATACCATCCAAACCTTCTGCCTTGCCGGCTTTCATCTTCCGCAAAGCTTTTACTACCTCTTCTCTGTTTACCAAATCATTTTCCCTAACCCTCTCACTTTGCACACCACCTCGACCAAAACACCCTATATCTGCCACTCTGTCATCAGACACATTCAACAAACCTTCAAAATACTCATTCCATCTCCTTCTCACATCACCGCTACTTGTTATCACCTCCCCATTTACGCCCTTCACTGAAGTTCCCATTTGCTCCCTTGTCTTACGCACCCTATTTACCTCCTTCCAGAACATCTTTTTATTCTCCCTAAAATTTACTGATAGTCTCTCACCCCAACTCTCATTTGCCCTTTTTTTCACCTCTTGCACCTTTCTCTTGACCTCCTGTCTCTTTCTTTTATACTTCTCCCACTCAATTGCATTTTTTCCCTGCAAAAATCGTCCAAATGCCTCTCTCTTCTCTTTCACTAATACTCTTACTTCTTCATCCCACCACTCACTACCCTTTCTAAACAGCCCACCTCCCACTCTTCTCATGCCACAAGCATCTTTTGCGCAATCCATCACTGATTCCCTAAATACATCCCATATATATATATATATATATATATATATATATATATATATATATATATATATATATATATATATATTATATATATATATATATATATATATATATATATATATATATATATATATATATATATATATATATTCTTTTTGTGTGTGTGTGTGTGTGTGTGTGTGTGTTTTAGTGTGGGTTACCCGAGTCCTGCCTGGGGTCACATTGCGAAAGAAATCCACCTCTAGCGAATTTGTGTCAGTTGGAGTACAATCTCGAATGAAAACTTTTCACTTTACAGGAGTCCTCATTTCCATACAACCAAAAGTAGTGCAGCCTTGAGCAGCAGGATCCATTTTGAAAGATCCTGTGAAACATCATCTTGCTTTCATAGAAATAAGTCCTGGGTTGATAAGAAATAAATAGCTTATCGTTCTAATTCAGTCTACTCCGCGAGCGCCTTTCACCCTCCTGCATGTTCAGGCCTTTATCACTCAGAATCTTTTTCACTCCATCCTTTAATCCCCAGCTCGGTCACCCAGCCTCCACATCCTGACACATATATCCTCTTTGTCAACCTTTCCCCAACTCACTCTCTACATATGTCCAAACCACTTCAACACACCCACTTCTGCTCTTTCAACAACACTTTGTTTATTACCACACATCTCTCCTAACCTTTAATGACTTATTCGATCAAACCACCTCAAACATTTCATTTCCAACACATCCACCCTTCTCCGCACAGAGTTATCTATATAACCCATGCCTCGTATCTATAAAATATTGTCGAGACTATTACACCTCCAAACATGCAAACTTTAACCTCCCATACAGCGTTCTCTCATTCCAAACATTCTTCGACGCTCCCTTCGCCACCTCACTCATCCTATGACACACTCTTGCTTCCATGGTTCCATTCGCTGTCATGTTCAATCTCAGGCATCTAAAACACATCACTTCATCCAAGTTTACTCCATTCAAACTCATACCGCCAACTAATCTGCCCCTCAACCCTGCTGAACCTAATAACTTTGCTTGTGTTCAAATTCACTTTCAACTTCCTCCTTTCACACACTCTTCCAAACTCAGTGATCATCTGTATTTTCTCGCTGACACCAGTGCTGCACCATAAGCAAACAACAGTGGGGGTTGACCTGGGTTGGGTCAACCCCCACACTCTGACACCAGCAGTAGCACTCGACCCCCTCACTTCCCTGCCTAACGACCTTCCCGGAAACTTTCCTCCACATGCCATTCCCGATGTGACGCTCGCCAGCTTTTGCTAAATAAGTAATTTCGTATTTTTTAAGTACCGCCTGCAGAAGGAATACTCCTCCTGAAATCCTATATTAACTTCCCGATGATCGTGATTCTGGGGCGGCTTCTCCATGGCCTGGAGTCTTGCGCTTCTGGAAGGTGCATGACTGGCTGACTTCGCCCAGCGTTCGATATACTTAAGACATAACCAACATATCCCTGAGGAGTTACCTGTGGTTGGTCAGCCTTAACGATTCCGGTGTATCTTTGGTGGCCTAACTATATTTCATCACGTTCTTAACATCCACCATCTGCCAACCAGCTGTCGTCTGGTCACAAATACAGCGCCACCTGTCGTCTGGTATCTGTTATCTTTAAGACAATTCCAATTACATCTACAGATACCAGGGTCGGCATTTATAGTACCTGGTAACTCCTGCTATATAAGACTAGGTGCTCCCAGTATCACTGCCTCTTCAACATCCAGTCTACTGCAGCCACACCGACCACCAGATGGCTTACAGCAGTGGCCTTAAACCCATGTTCCTGGAGTACGTTCAACACAATAGCAAGGCTTCTATTTTGACGTCATCTTTCGTTAGGCAACACAAATCAAATCACTATAATCTGCAACACATCTAACTTAATAGCAAGACAAAGAAGGTCTACTTGGAGGTGCCAGTCATCCTAACCAACACAGGTCACCAAGCCATTATTACCTTACCACACCTCACTGGCCATCACCATTGACTTTTAATGTTAGAAGCGCCATGACAGCTTCCTGCAGTGCCATCAGCTGCACTTACTGGGCAATCAAGAGGTTCTGGGGTGAGATTTTATGGGCTTTAAGAGACAGGAAGAAATCTAACACGCAGGAGTCCATGAACCTGAGGACGTGATCAGTGCCAAGTGTGTGTTTGTGTGTTTGTGTGTGTGTGTGTGTGTCTCTCTCTCTCTCTCTCTCTCTCTCTCTCTCTCTCTCTCTCTCTCTCTCTCTCTCTCTCTGTCTGAGAGAGAGAGAGAGAGAGAGAGAGAGAGAGAGAGAGAGAGAGAGAGAGAGAGAGAGAGAGAGAGAGAGAGAAACAGACAGACAGACAGATAGACAGACAGACAGACTGACAGACAGAGAATGTGTTTGAGTGTATTGTATGTGTAACTATGAATACCTATCTATACTGTACGGGGAGGAAGTTTTACACTCGTAGAGCTCCATGTTTAATATCAAACAACATAAACTTATATTTTGTCTACGTTCTCAGTCACGATATTCCATTCATTCACCAATCTTGTACCACAGAAGTATTTCTTTATGTCTCTCTTAATACGTTTCTGGTTTATTTCATGTTATGTCATCTGGTTTCTCTATCTTGATACCTCTCGAGGAACTCCTCACTGTCTCTGCTTCGATCTGTTCTAAAATCGTAAAGGTTTGTGAACAGTTCACTTCTTATCTCATCCAATGTGGGCAACTTAAAGCGTCTAGCCTTTCCCTGTGATTCAGCTTTCTTAATTCTGATACCATCTTGTTGCCCTCCACTGAACCTTCTCTATTACATCTTTTATTCTTATCAGATGCGGTGACTAAAACTAAGCAAATTCTATGAATTCTATGAAGATCTAACTAAATGTTTTCTTATCCTATACCTGAAAGTTACCCTAATACCTACCAGCAGACAATATGTCCCCTTAACTACCTTCCTAATGTGGGATTCTGGTGACGGGTTAGAGGCGATGTCAGTTCCCAAGTCCGTTTTGCAAACAGAATCCTGAATCATATTTCCCATTAGATGATAATCATACTGTGGCCTTCTTTCACGTTGTCCCATCCTCATCACTTTACATTCGCTCGGGTTGAATTTCATGAACCGCGTATCAGATCAACTCTGGAGTCTGTCAGACCAAGTAATCCTGCCAGCTTATCACTTCCTTCCCGGCCGTTGCGTCAGTTGCGCACATATTCAGGCAAGAGTCCATACCTTCAGATAAGTCCTTTACAAATATCAAGAAGAGTCATGGTCCAAGAACAGCACTCCGCTGGTGACCGCCACCTATTCTGCGAAGGTCTTCTTATATATGTACTTTGTTCGTTTCCACCAATGTAATCTTCTATCCATCGGAGCAGTCTTCCCCTGGCGGTCCACCTTCTTGATAAGCTTCCCAAATGGTAGTGTCAAATGCTTCTAGCGGTCAAGATACAGACAATCCACCTATCCTCCTCTTTTGTCTATGACAGAGCTCACTCTCTCGGAGAAATCGAAGAGGATCGCTTAGCATGACCTCTTAACCGTAAAACCATGTTTCCTCTCACTTAGGCAATATCTTTTTCTCATAGAAAGTCATCCATTTCCTTTATGATTAACTTTTCTAGCACCTTACAGACCACCATCGCCAGGGAGACTGGTCTGTAAAGCAGCGACTCTTCCCGGTATGACGGTTGCCCTTCCCCGCTTCCTTGGCACTTTGCCTTTCACTAGCGACATCGTGAACAGTATTTCATCAGGTCTGTCTAATGTATCTGCAGACATTTTTTGCGTAAACATATGAAGTTTCATTATCATTATGAGCCTTGAATGGATATACATTCTTTAGTATTGTGGTATTGTCTTTTCTGAATATCTTAGTATTTTCTAAAGCCTCCTTCCCATATGACTAGTGTTAGGTGATGATTGTTTGTACAGTGAAAAACAATTCTGAATTTATCATTCAGTGTGTACGTGGGTAATCCTTTTTCTAATCTCCTATTTGTACTGTACGGAAAGGGAGTTTTACACTCGTGAGACCCCATCACTTGAACATTCTCTAATATCATAAAACGTCTTAAATTCATATATGTTGTCTGCATTAACCATGTCCTCATGCATCTTCTTCAAGTTATCCATCATCACATTCCATAACAGTACTTCTTCACATATTTTTTCATAAGTTTCTTGCTTAATTTCATATGTTCTGTGATTGCTCTTTCCCTATATCCATCTAAGAGGTGTTCACTGTCCACATCATCGACCTGCTCTTAGAACTTTATAGTTGTGATCAGATCACACCTTACTCTTCGAAGAGTCTCTAGTTTTTCCCCGTAACTCAGCTTTTTTGATTTTTGACTCTGAGATCATCGTTGATGCCCTTCTCTGGGTCTTCCTTTGGCTCTCACACGATCTTTTTAGGTGTGGTGAGTAGGCGCAAGAAGCATGTTATAGTTTTGGCCTTACATAGGATATGCATAGCTTGCTAAATATTTCCTTATCCAAATGCTTGAAAGCTATTCTGGTATTTGCCAGGATAAAGATTTTCTCAATTATTTTCCTATGGCGACAGGCTAGTGATGGTGTCGTCTTTCAGATCCTTATTACACACGGAATCCTAAAGCTTAATTCCTGCCAGGTAATGATCATATTGAGGTATCTCACTTTGTCCCACTTCATTACTTTACATTTGCTCGAACCGAATTTCAGCTTTGGAGTTTGTTTAGGTCCCCTTGTAAAGTCATGCAATCCTCTATGTTTTACACTTCCCTCACGACTTTTTAATCATCTGCAAACATACATACCCAAATATAAATCTATTACGTCAGGAAATTTATATACCTATATCAAGGGGAGTAATGGTCCCAGAACCCTGTGGCATTCCTCTGGTCACCTGGAACCATTTAGAGAAGGTTCCTCATATATATGTGTGTGTGTGTGTGTGTGTGTGTGTGTGTGTGTGTGTGTGTGTGTGTGTGTGTGTGTGTGTCAGAGAGATCCGAAAAAAGTTTGAGTCGTGTTGTTTCACGACTATGTTCTTTTTCTATATAACAGTAATGCAAAATGAATATCTTAAGATTCAATAAAGTAACAAAATTGCTGACGAAACTTTGTCAGCACAAGCGGCAGGACGATGCCACTCGCTCGGAAATATCACCCATTTCATTTTGCTTCAAGTATTAGTCAAGGATTATGAATGTAGAGCAGAACCTGATGTGGAAATAACATATCAAAAAGTGGTTACAAAGTTTCATGCACTGGAGTGTATCTAGAAAAGTAAGAATTCGAACGTCTTTCGTATAACTTCGAGTCATCATTTCTTCAAGGTCTTAAAATGGTTCACCAGGACAAGATTCAAAGACTCGCCTCGCTGCAGTCGTCCGTCCCTGCAGCCGTAAACACCAGGTAACGGACAGGTCACCACGAACACACACTCCTACCTTTATAGTCTCCACCACAAACGGAGTTTGGTGTAAAACACGATCTATCCAAACCATACGAATTCAGAAGCAACGTCGATTTCTGTGGCCAAACTGCTAGTTCTCCCGGAGGTCACCTATCTGCTAATTATCAACCGATGTTAAATCTGTTAGACGTTCATCCTGTCCAGATATCACTTCAAACTTCTGCCAGACGTCAGGGAACCCTGAGCCGGCCTTCCCTCTCTCCTAGCGGCGTCACACGGACCCACACGGGTATTCTAAGCTACAAGCGGGTTGTAGGGGTAACCCTGTACTCAGCTGGCACAGTGAACTTCTCTCGCGTCTAGCTAAAGACTGAGGCGACCCACTGCTGGAATCACCACATGGCTGGAGTTCTTTTAACGAGCTAACCTACACAATCAATGGTAACTGTTGCTGACTAAGTCGACGGGTTTTTTCCCGTCCTTCTTGTGTGTGAATAACGTGTGAGCATTTCTTCACATCTGGTAAGTTTCGGGTACAATAAAGGCATCAGGCATTTCAACGATGTCCCAATGACCGAACGATGGTTATTCTTTCTTCTCGTAAGATAAATGAATAGATTATGGGGAACTATTCCCTTAACTTATTGAAACTTGTCAGAGAAATATGTACACCAGCTGTCGCTCAGTAATTTAAAAGGAAACTAGGAAAACAAGGTACGTGGCTCCAAATGAACTCACGTACACTTCACACTTTTTCATACATTAAGTTGGTCTATAAAAGCATTGATGGAGGCCCTGGACAACCAGAGGGAGAAGACCAACCCTAACGATACCCTCAACCTAGCAGTGCCACTCTGCTCTCCGGCCAACAGAGCCGCACGACATCAAGACACAGTGTCAACGTACGACAAGCAACCATCGTCGCAGCGTTCACCAAAATATGATGCACGTTTCCATCAGTCAGCAACGTGAGGTCCCACCACTCTCGAGCATCAGCCACACCAGGCACCAGTGCCACCACTCGAGTCTCATCAGCCTAGATCAAGCAGTGTTGCCAGACTTTATCAACGAGTAGCAACAGGCTACACGCTCGACACCCAGAACTCTTCTTACTAACAAGTGTATGCAGATTCATCTCCAGCAGTGGTATCCTTCACCAACCAGGAGCCAGATTCATCTCGAACATTGGCATCCTTCATCCTTAAGGAGCCAAATTCATCTCCAACAGTGGCAGCCTTCATCAACCAGGAGCTAGATTCGTCTCCAACAGTAGAAAGCTTCATTCACCAGGGGCAAGATTCATCTTCACCAGTAGCAGCCTTCATCAACCAGGGGCCAAATTCATCTCCGACAGTAGCAGTCTTCATCAACCAGGAGCAACAGAATTCATAAGCCAGTAGTGGAAGCCTCCAAGTACACCACTGATCACTCTCACCATCAGTGGCAGCTGACACCAGATTAACACCGGCCTCGTCAGCCGACGGTTCAAAGTCTCACAATCTTCACAGCAAACCATCACTAGCCAGGGGTGGCAGTCCTCACCTGCCAGACGTACCAACAGTCACTAGCCAGGGGTGGCAGTCCTCACCTGCCAGACGTACCAACAGTCACTAGCCAGGGGTGGCAGTCCTCACCTGCCAGACGTACCAACAGTCACTAGCCAGGAGTGGCAGTCCTCACCTGCCAGACGTACCAACAGTCACTAGCCAGGAGTGGCAGTCCTCACCTACCAGAAGTACCAACATTCACTAGCCGGGAGTAGTAGCTCTCTGTGGTGGCCCTCACTTCTCTAGTAGGAGGCAGCAGCCCTTCCAGGGGTTGAGGGAGGGACAAACATGGAGGGCTGAACCTCTTGCCTCACGGCTGGAACGAGATATTTGTCCATGATGGAAGATTCAAAGCTTAGAAGCCATGTTCGGCTGTGATTATGTTTTCCTAGCGTTCCGGCGTGTTTGTTCGCTCTCTTTTCTTTATTTCACATCATATGAGATATGAATATTGAATTATATGGGGGTGTGGGGGCAGTAAGGAGAGCGCACGGACGGTGCTGGAGCTTCCAGGATTCAAGGATGGTCTAACCCAGGTTAGTATCCCGGCTCCCAGGCGTCAGTGTCTCGGCTCCCAAGAGTCAGTGTCCCAGATCCCTGGGGTCAGTGCCTCGTCTGCCGAAAATTAATATCCACCACAGACGGAGGATCCAACCCTCTACTACTCGTGGCGACGATCAGGGAGCTTATTCACTACCTATGAACACCAGGACTGAGTGGATAAGACCCCAGACTGCCTCCACAAATGACGTAAGTTCGAATCCTCTCTCCGTGGAAGGTAACGTGTGGGTTATGTAGGCGCTCATTTCAAGAACTATTTACCTTTCGTATTGACCGGGAGAGATAAGGGAAACGTACCATTCGTTATTTTGTATGATCCATATAGGTCCCGTTGCCCAGGTATGTTGGACTACACACATTTGATTACATGTGATGGAATGGCCAGCTTTATATGCAAACACCAGTAACTGAGTGGAGAAGCGCCCTAAATGTCGTCACAGATGAAAGGAGTCTGTATTCTCTCTATTTAAGGGCAATACACTCGTATATTCTACGTGCCGTAGAAGACGACTAAAAGGAGAGGTAGCAGGGGGCTGGAAATCCTCCCCTCTAGTTTTACTTTACCGAAAAAAGGAACAGAGAAGGGAGCCAGGTAAGGATTATTCCCTCTGATGTTCAGTCATCTGTTCTTCACGTTACCCTGTTAATACGGGAAATGGCTAACATGTATGAAAGAATATTATATATATATATATATATATATATATATATATATATATATATATATATATATATATATATATATATATATATATATATGTATATATATATATATATATATATATATATATATATATATATATATATATATATATATATATATAATATTATATATATATATGTTTAATTTGTTTATGGATGGGGTTGTTAGGGAGGTAAATGCAAGAGTTTTGGAAAGAGGGGCAAGTATGAAGTCTGTTAGGGATGAGAGAGCTTGGGAAGTGAGTCAGTTGTTGTTCGCTAATGATGCAGCGCTGGTGGCTGATTCATGTGAGAAACTGCAGAAGCTGGTGACTGAGTTTGGTAAAGTGTGTGAAAGAAGAAAGTTAAGAGTAAATGTGAATAAGAGCAAGGTTATTAGGTACAGTAGGGTTGAGGGTCAAGTCAATTGGGAGGTAAGTTTGAATGGAGAAAAACTGGAGGAAGTAAAGTGTTTTAGATATCTGGGAGTGGATCTGGCAGCGGATGGAACCACGGAAGCGGAAGTGAATCATAGGGTGTGGGAGGGGGCGAAAATCCTGGGAGCCTTGAAGAATGTGTGGAAGTCGAGAACATTATCTCGGAAAGCAAAAATGGGTATGTTTGAAGGAATAGGGGTTCCAACAATGTTGTATGGTTGCGAGGCGTGGGCTATGGATAGAGTTGTGCGCAGGAGGATGGATGTGCTGGAAATGAGATGTTTGAGGACAATGTGTGGTGTGAGGTGGTTTGATCGAGTAAGTAACGTAAGGGTAAGAGAGATGTGTGGAAATAAAAAGAGCGTGGATGAGAGAGCAGAAGAGGGTGTTTTGAAATGGTTTGGGCACATGGAGAGAATGAGTGAGGAAAGATTGACCAAGAGGATATATGTGTCGGAGGTGGAGGGAACGAGGAGAAGTGGGAGACCAAATTGGAGATGGAAAGATGGAGTGAAAAAGATTTTGTGTGATCGGGGCCTGAACATGCAGGAGGGTGAAAGGTGGGCAAGGAATAGAGTGAATTGGATCGATGTGGTATACCGTGGTTGACGTGCTGTCAGTGGATTGAATCAGGGCATGTGAAGCGTCTGGGGTAAACCATGGAAAGCTGTTTAGGTATATATATTTGCGTGTGTGGACGTATGTATATACATGTGTATGGGGGTGGGTTGGGCCATTTCTTTCGTCTATTTCCTTGCGCTACCTCGCAAACGCAGGAAACAGCGGCAAAAAAAAAAAAAATATATATATATATATATATATATATATATATATATATATATATATATATATATATATATATATATATTTTTTTTTTTTTTTTTTCTTTCTTTCAAACTATTCGTCATTTCCCGCATTAGCGAGGTAGCGTTAAGAACAGAGGACTGGGCCTTTGAGGGAATACCCACACCTGGCCCAATTCTCTGTTCCTTCTTTTGGAAAATTAAAAAAAAAACGAGAGGGGAGGATTTCCAGCCCCCCGCTCCCTCCCCTTTTAGTCGCCTTCTACGACACGCAGGGAATACGTGGGATGTATTCTTTCTCCCCTATCCCCAAGGGAAAATATATATATATATATATATATATATATATATATATATATATATATATATATATCATATCATGTCATATCATATATCATACGATACATGATGAAATGTTTTCAGACAATACGTGGTGTGAGATACTTTCATCGAGTAAGTAATGAAAGGGTAAGAAAGATGTGTGATACTGAAAAGATTGTGGTTGAGAAAGCAAAAGAGGGTGTATTGAAATGGTTTGGACATAATGAGAGAATGAGTGAGGAAAGATTGACACAGAGGATATGTGTCAGAGGTGGTGGGAACAAGGAAAAGTGAGAGACCAAATTGGAGGTGGAAGCATGAAGTGAAAAACATTTTGAGCGATCGGGACCTGAATATACAGGAGGGTGAAAGGCGTGCAAGGAATAGAGTGAATTAGAACGATGTGGTATACCGGGATCGACGTGCTGTCAGTGGACTGAGACAGGGTATGTGAAGCGTTTGGGGTAAACCATGGTAAGGTCTGTGGGGCCTGGATGTGGATAGGAAGCTTTGGTCTCGATACATTGCACATGACAGCTAGAGACAGAGTGTGGAGGAATGTGGCCTTTTTAGTCTGTTTTCTTGGCGCTACCTCCCTAACGCGGGAAACGGTGTTAAGGTATCATAACAATTATGATATATATATATATATATATATATACGAACCGACATTCACTGAGCACCAATCACTTTCCTCTCTTCCTACTCGTACACATGCCTTACATCCTCGATAAAAACTTTTTACTGCTTTCAGCAACTTGCCTCCCACGCCATATACTTTTAATACCTTCCACAGAGCATCTCTATCAACTCTATCATATGCCTTCTCCAGATCCATAAATGCTACATACAAATCCATTTGTTTTTCTAAGTATTTCTCACATACATTCTTCAAAGCAAACACCTGATCCACACATATCTAACACTTCTGAAACCATACTGCTCTTCCCCAATCTCATGTTCTGTACATGCCTTCACTCTCTCAATCAATACCTTCCCATATAATTTCCCAGGAATACTCAACAAACTTATACCTCTGTAATTTGAACATTCACCTTTATCCCCCTTACCTTTCTTCAATGGCACTATGCATGCATTCCGCCAATCCTCAGGCACTTCACTATAAGCCATACATACTTTGAATATCCTCATCAACCAGTCAACAACACAGTCAACCCCTTTTTTAAAAAATTCCACTGCAATACCATCCAAACCCGCCTCCTTGCCAGCTTTCATCTTCCGCAAAGCTTTCACTACCACTTCTCTGTTGTTGTTCACTGATGATACATAGCTGGTGATTGATTCGGGTGAGAAGCTGCAGAAGCTGGTGACTAAGTTTGGTAAAGTGTGTAAAAGAAGAAAGCTGAGATTAAATGTGAATAAGAGCAAAGTTGTTAGGAACATTATGGTTCAGGGACAAGTCAATTAGGAGGTAAGTTTAATTGGAGAAAAACTGGAGGAAGTGAAGTGTTTTAGATATCTGAGAGTGGATTTGGCAGCGGATGGAGCCATGGAAGGGTGGGAGAGGGGGCGAGAGTTCTAGGAGCGCTGAAGAATGTGTGGAAGGCGAGAACGTTATTTCGGAGAGCAAAAATGGGTATGTTTGAAGGAATAGTAGTTCCAACAATGTTATATGATTGCGAGGCGTGGGTTGTAGATAGGGTTGTTCGGAGGAGGGTTGATGTGTTGCAAATGAGATGTTTGAGGACAATATGTGGTGTAAGGGGGTTTGATAGAGTAAGTAATGAAAGGGTAAGAGAGATGTGTGGTAATAAAAAGAGTGTGGTTGACAGAGCAGAGGAAGGTGTATTGAAATGATTTGGTCGCATGGAGAGAGTGAGTGAGGAAAGATTGACAAAGAGGATATATATGTCAGAGGTGGAGGGAACGAGAAGTAGGAGACCAAATTAGAGGTGGAAGGAAAGATTGAAAAAGATTTTGAGCGATCGGTGTGTGAACATGCAAGAGGGTTAAAGCCGTGCAAGGAATAGAGTGAACTGGAACAATGTGGTATACCGGGGTAAACCATGGAAAGTTTTGTGGTGCCTGAATGTGGAAAGGGAGCTGTGGTTTCGGTGCATTAAACATGACAGCTAGAGACTTGAGTGTGAACGAATGTGGCCTTTGTTGTCCTTTCCTAGTGCTACCTCGCGCGCATGCGTGTGGAAAGGTGGCGACGGGAATGAATATGGTAGCAAGTATGAATTATGTACATGTGTATATATGTATATGTCTGTGTATGTGTATATATGTATATGTCTGTGTATGTGTATATATGTGTACGTTGAAATGTATAGGTACGTTTATGTGCGTGTGTGGACGTGTATGTATATACATGTGTATGTAGGTGGGTTGGGCCATTTTTTTCGCCTGTTTCCTTGCGCCAACTCGCTAACGCGGGAGACAGCGACAAAGTATAATGAATATGTATGTATATATATATATATATATATATATATATATATATATATATATATATATATATATATATATGTACATACAGAGACATATACATATATACATATGTACACTTCCACACTTGCTGCCTTCATTTCCGTCGCCGCCCCGCCACACAAAAAATGGCCTTCCACCCTCCTGTATGTTAAGGCCCCGATCGCTCAAAATCTTTTTCAATCCATGATTCCACCTCAAATTTGGTCTCCCACTTCTCGTTTCCCCAACTCTGACACATATATCTTCATTGTCAATCATTCCTCATTCATTTTCTCCATGTGACCAAACCATTTCAAAACACCCTCTTCTACTGTATCAACCACACTCCTTTTAATACCACACATCTCTCTTACCCTTTCGTTATTTACTTAATCAAACCACCTCACACCACATATTGTCCGCAAACATTCCATTTCCAACACATCAACCCTCCTCCGCACAACCCTATCTATAGCCCACGCCTCGCAACCATATAACATTGTTGGAACCACTATTCCTTCAAACATACCCATTTTTGCTCTCCGAAATAACGTTCTCGCCTTCCACACATTCTTCAGCGCTCCCAGAACCTTCGCCGCCTACCCCACCCTGTGACTCACTTCCGCTTCTATGGTTCCATCTTCTGCTAAATCTACCCCCATATATCTAAAACACTTCACCTCCTCCAGTTTTTCTCCATTCAAACTTACCTTACAATTAACTTTTCCCTCAACCCTACTGAACATACTAATCTTGCTCTTATTCTCATTTACTCTCAGCTTTCTTCTTTCCCACACTTTACCAAACTCAGTCATCAGCTTCTGCAGTTTCTCACCCGAATCAGCCACCAGCGATGTATCATCAGCGTGTAAATGACTCACTTCCCAAGCCCTCTCATCCGCAACAGACTGCATACTTGCCCCTCTCTCCAAAACTCTTGCATTCACCTCCTTAACAACCCAATCCATTAACAAATCAAACAACCAAGGAGACATCACGCACCCCTGCCGCAAACCGACATTCACTGAGAACCAATCGCTTTCCTCTCTTCCTACTCGTACACATGCCTTACATCCTCGATAAAAACTTTTCACTGCTTCTAGCAACTTGCCTCCCACACTATATACTACTAATACCTTCAACATAGCATCTCTATCAACTATATCATATGTCTTCTACAGATCCAAAAATGCTACTTACAAATCCATTTGTTTTTCTCAGTATTTCTCACGTACATTCTTCAAAGCAAACACCTGATCCACATATCCTTTGCCACTTCTGAAACCACACTACTCTTCCCCAATCTAATGCTCTGTACATGCCATCACCCTCTCAATCAATACCCTCCCATATAGTTTCCAAGGAATACTCAACAAACTTATACCTCTGTAATTTGAGCAATCACCTTTATCCCCTTTGCCTTTGTACAATGGCACTATTCATGCATTCCGCCAATCCTCAGGCACCTAACTATGAGGCATACATGCATTAAATATCCTTACCAACCAGTCAACAATACAGGCACCCCCTTTTCAAATAATTCCACTGCAATACCATCCAAACCCGTTGCCTTACCAGCTTTCATCTCCGCAAAGCTTTCACTACCTCTTCTCTGTTTACCAGATCATTCTTCCTAAACCTCTCACTTCGCACACCACCTCGACCAAAACACCCTATATCTGCCACTCTATCATCTAACACATTCAAGAAACTTTCAAAATACTCACTCCATCCTCTTCTCACATCACCACTACTTGTTATCACCTCCCCATTAGCCCCCTTCACCGATGTTCCCATTTGTTCTCTTGACTTACGCACTTAATTTACCTTCTTCCAAAGCATCTTTTTATTCTCCCAAAAATGTAATGATACTTCACCCTAACTCTCGTTTGCCCTCTTTTTCACCTCTTGCACCTTTCTCTTGACCTCCTGCCTTATTCTTTGATACATCTCCTAGTTATTTGCACCATTTCCTTGCAAATATCGTTCAAATCCCTCTCTCTTCTCTTTCACTAATAATCTTACATCTTCATCCCATTACTCACTACCCTTTCTAATCTGCCTGCCTCCCACGCTTTTCATGCCACAAGCATATTTTGCGCAAGCCATCACTGCTTCCTTAAACGCATCCCATTCCTCCCCCACTCCTCTTACGTCCTTTGCTCTCACCTTTTTCCATTCTGCACTCAGTCTTTCCATGTACTTCCTCGCACAAGTCTCCTTCCCAAGCTCACTTACTCTCACCACTCTCTTCACTCCAACATTCTCTCCTCTGAAAACCTCTACAGATCTTCACCTTCGCCTCCACAAGATTATGATCAGACATCCCTTCAGTTGCACCTCTCAGCACATTAACATTCAAAAGTCTCTCTTTTACGCACCTATCAATTAACACATAATCCAATATATATATATATATATATATATATATATATATATATATATATATATATATATATATATATATATATATATTATTATTATTATTATTATTATTATTATTTTGCTTTGTCGCTGTCTCCCGCATTTGCGAGGTAGCGCAAGGATACAGAAGAGAGAAATGGCCCAACCCACCCCCATGCACATGTATATACACACACGTCCACACACGCAAATATACATACCTATACATCTCAATGTACACATATATATACACACACAGACACATACATATATACTCATGCACACAATTCACACTGTCTGCCTTTATTCATTCCCATCGCCACCTCGCCACACATGGAATACCATCCCCCTCCCCCCTCATGTGTGCGAGGTAGCGCTAGGAAAAGATAACAAAGGCCCCATTCGTTCACACTCAGTCTCCAGCTGTCATGCAATAATGCCCGAAACCACAGCTCCCTTTCCCCATCCAGGCCCCACACAACTTTCCATGGTTTACCCCAGACGCTCCACATGCCCTGATTCAATCCACTGACAGCACGTCAACCCCGGTATACCACATCAATCCAATTCAATCTATTCCTTGCCCTCCTTTCATCCTCCTGCATGTTCAGGCCCCGATCCCTCAAAATCTTTTTCACTCCATCTTTCCACCTCCAATTTGGTCTCCCACTTCTCGTTCCCTCCACCTCCGACACATATCTCCTCTTGGCCAATCTTTCCTCACTCATTCTCTCCATGTGCCCAAACCATTTCAAAACACCCTCTTCTGCTCTCTCAACCACGCTCTTTTTATTTCCACACATCTCTCTTACCCTTACATTACTTACTCGATCAAACCACCTTACACCACACATTGTCCTCAAACATCTCATTTCCAGCACATCCACCCTCCTGCGCACAACTCTATCCATAGCCCACGCCTCGCAAATATACAACATTGTTGGAACCACTATTCCTTCAAACATACCCATTTTTGCTTTCCGAGATAATGTTTTCGACTTCCACACATTCTTCAATGCTCCCAGGATTTTCGCCCCCTCCCCCACCCTATGATTCACTTCCGCTTCCATGGTTCCATCCGCTGCCAGATCCACTACCAGATATCTAAAACACTTTACCTCCTCCAGTTTTTCTTCATTCAAACTCACCTCCCAATTGACTTGACCCTCAACCCTACTGTACCTAATAACCTTGCTCTTATTCACATTTACTCTTAACTTTCTTCTTCCACACACTTTACCAATCTCAGTCACCAGCTTCTGCAGTTTCTCACATGAATCAGCCACCAGCGCTGTATCATCAGCGAACAACAAGTGACTCACTTCCCAAGCTCTCTCATCCACAACAGACTTCATACTTGCCCCTCTTTCCAAAACTCTTGCATTCACCTCTCTAACAACCCCATCCATAAACAAATTAAACAACCATGGAGACATCAAACACCCCTGCGGCAAACCTACATTCACTGAGAACCAATCACTTTCCTCTCTTCCTACACGTACACATGCCTTATATATATATATATATATATATATATATATATATATACATATATATATATATATATATATATATATATATATATACATATATATATATATATGTATATGTATGCGAGGGTCTTTTAGAGAGGGGCTGATTTACAGTTTCCTGGAGGTGGAAGTACCTAGAAAGTGAGCCAGTTGGTGTTTGCTGATGACTCGCCTCCGGTGGCAGATTCGGTGAAAAGTTGCAGAAGCTGGTGTTTGAATATGTGAGTTTGTGTAAGAGGATGATGTGCAAAATCAATGTGTTTAGAAGCAAAGTTGAATATTATTCACTGGACTGATGGGATTACAGTAGCAAAGAAAACACAAAAATATAATTCCCATCTCCTGCTTATGTTCCTTTGTAACTGTACTCCCAAATGTACTTATTATTAGCAGGGAAGAGGAACAGCATAATTGGAGCGGGAGTCTCAATGGAGACTGGAGGAAGTGGAGTGTTTTAGATACCTAGGAGTGAACATGACAGCGGGTGGAAACATTGGAGCTGAAGTAAGTCAAAGGATGAGTGAGAAGGTTTAAGTCATGGTTGCTTAGAAGAATGTGAGCAAAAGACGGTTACTTTTGATGATACACTTGTTCCAACAGCTATGAATGGATATGAGGCATGGGTAAAAACATGGGAGAGAGTGGATGTAATGAAAAAGAAATGCCTGAGAAAATTAGTGGCGTAAAGGAAGGGGAGGTTGATCTATTAAGAAACGGCTGGGTAAGAGACAGCATGGCTGTAAAAAGAGTATGTTTAAGAAAAATGAAGAGAATGTACTGAAATGGTTTGGACATATGGAAAGGATGAGTGAGGAGAGGCTGCTTAAGAGGGTATGTATTTCAAAGTGGAGTGAACAAGGAGCTAAAGACGACCGAGGATGATATGATTAGATGGAAAGATGGATACTTCGATTGATCGAGACCTGAGCATGCAGAAGGGTGAGGAACGTGCATGAGATAGAGCGAATTGGACCGACGCGATATACAGGGTTCAACAAGCTGTTCACAGAAAGGCCTATGTGAACGACTGTAGGCAATGGGCTCTATTTCGGTGTAATTTAAACGGCAGTTTGAGAGAGGCATTGAACAACTGAAGCTGCAATTCGTCTGTTCCTCCTTTCGCCCGAAGGAAAAGGTGAAGTGTTTTAGATATCTGGGAGTGGATCTGTCAGCGGATGGAACCATGGAAGCGGAAGTGGATCATAGGGTGGGGGAGGGGGCGAAAATTTTGGGAGCCTTGAAAAATGTGTGGAAGTCGAGAACATTATCTCGGAAAGCAAAAATGGGTATGTTTGAAGGAATAGTGGTTCCAACAATGTTGTATGGTTGCGAGGCGTGGGCTATGGATAGAGTTGTGCGCAGGAGGATGGATGTGCTGGAAATGAGATGTTTGAGGACAATGTGTGGTGTGAGGTGGTTTGATCGAGTAAGTAACGTAAGGGTAAGAGAGATGTGTGGAAATAAAAAGAGCGTGGTTGAGAGAGCAGAAGAGGGTGTTTTGAAATGGTTTGGGCACATGGAGAGAATGAGTGAGGAAAGATTGACCAAGAGGATATATGTGTCGGAGGTGGAGGGAACGAGGAGAAGAGGGAGACCAAATTGGAGGTGGAAAGATGGAGTGAAAAGGATTTTGTGTGATCGGGGCCTGAACATGCAGGAGGGTGAAAGGAGGGCAAGGAATAGAGTGAATTGGAGCGATGTGGTATACAGGGGTTGACGTGCTGTCAGTGGATTGAATCAAGGCATGTGAAGCGTCTGGGGTAAACCATGGAAAGCTGTGTAGGTATGTATATTTGCGTGTGTGGACGTATGTATATACATGTGTATGGGGGGGGGGGGGGTGGGCCATTTCTTTCGTCTGTTTCCTTGCGCTACCTCGCAAACGCGGGAGACAGCGACAAAGTATAATAAAAATATAATAATATATATATATATATATATATATATATATATATATATATATATATAGATAGATAGATAGATAGATAGATAGATAGATAGATAGATAGATTGATTGATAGATATGTTGACCACGCTAGTCCGTGATGATATTATGTACTAGTTGAAATCGCACTCCAATAGTTCATTTAATCTTATTCAACATGGAATTTTTCTATGCATGTGGCACGACATGTTACTTAAATCCCAGCATCACAACAGAGGTACCCTCTGGCGTCTACCATCACAGTGAACACACTGGTCTGACCGACAGTAACCGTAAAAGGGAAAAGGGGGGGGCGGGTGCCGACACCGCCATGTGGTTAAGGGGAGTTGCGTAGCAGAGGTTGGCCTTGGTAGCTAAATGTGTCTTGGACGAATTTTCTTATATTTTGATGCTGGGATGGGTTTTAAAGTCGCCTGGGGACAAATTGAAGTTCTTAGTATTGATAATTAAGACAGATTCAATGACGGTACGGGTGGCATAATCAGCAGAAGGGTATAAAATAACTGGATTCTTTAAAGTCTACAGCTTGATCGTTTTGATGACAGTGTTTAGCGATCGCATTTTTGTGGTCATCCCTCCGTACTGCCTGACCGTGCCAGTAACATCTCTCGCTTCCAGTTTTCTCGGTCTGGCCAGTGTATACTTTTAATTTGACGGCGTAAACACTCCCAACTGTTGGATTATTTGGCCTACTTTTAATCAAGGTCTTACTGATGGTGTTATTTTAATGGAAGGTAACATTAAAAGTATCGTTTTTTGTACCTATCTTACATTAGCTAAGTTGGGAGAATAGGGCAACACTAAACATTTAGACCTATCGTCATTTGTCACATTTCTGTTAATCATTAGTAGGCCAAATCATGCCCAGGCATTTACGTCCTCCATCGAAATTACAGCGTTGCGAAGTGAGAACATAACACCTCAGATTAACTGCAGAAATATCAACATCTTTATCCCAGTAGATAACTTAAGCTCACTGGAAAACCTCCGTAATCGACTCCAAGAAACTTCAGGCTTAAGATTTAGTGTACAATGGAATAATGATGGTAAGGTTCCTTTCATGGATGGAATGGTTTGTGCCACAACAGGATCTTTCGTCACCGACGTCTACAGAAAATCCACCAACTATGGTAAGTGCACGAATGGAATATGTGAGTACACTCAAAATTACAAGAGGAGCGTCTTTCGTGCATACGTGAGGACAGCGATGAAGGTTTGCTCAAACTGGCAACCCTTACACTAAGAACACCGACATGTCTGGCAAATATCATTTAAAATAGATATTCAAATCCTGAATTTGATCCCATCGTGAACAACATGCTAACAAAGCATCTCGTGGCAAACAGACAACCTCAACGTGACAGCATAAACCTTTACTACCGGAACACATTTATGACAACATATCGAAAGAACGAGAAGGTCGTGCGCGATATTGTGGCCAGAAACTGCAAGGCGATTGATGAAGACAAGGATATACGTCTCATAATATACTACAGAAACCCGAAAACATGTTTGCTGGTAATGAACAATATGGTAGGTCGCTCTGGAGTTTGAATCGTAACGATGTGGTATATGAGAACCGATGAAATGTTGGGGAGTGTCAGCCCCACCACATAAACTTCATTGAACATACAACCTGCACCCTGAGCCGTCGCCTCTCACGCCACTTACAATAAAGTGGAATCAAACATCATGAACACAAGCATGGAACGAGACTGACGAGGGAGATTATAGTGAAAACAGCAAAATCATGACTAGTTGCATTGTTCGGAGGAGACTGCAGATATTAGAAGTAATTCACATTAGAGAGAAAGCCCCTGTCATCAACGTCCAGGCAAACATGACCAACCACATAAAGCCCTTTGATGGCCCGCCAACAGGACGTAGGCCTAATGCTGCTTTAGAACAGGGGAAAACACGTCAGACCCACCTCAAGCTACCAAACCCGCCATTCAGGACGGAGGGAACGTGTTACTGACCCACCCGGTCCTGGGTTTCGAAGGTCAGAGAGAATCAGATCATCCCAACCTGACCTCAACGCCACATCTGAACAATAACGGTCTAAATTTGGCCCCAATCCCAAATGTTTGTATAGGGGAACTGCCCTATATTCATACCAAATTTAAAGGGATTGTTTTTTGGTTTTTTTTGAAATTTTTTTAAAAATATTTTTTGTAACCATATTTTGTATTTAGGATGTACCTCATACGACCCTTCATGACATTTGTTTAATTTTTATCGTTTAAATAGTGATTTCCAATTTTTTTCCCCCTAAAAATTTTTTTTTTTTTTAAAAATTTTTTTTTTTTTCATTTCCAAAAATTTTTTTTTTTTTTTTTTTTTAATTCCCCCTGTGAAGGGGAGAGCCTTTTAAAAAAAAAGGTTTAAATTTTTAACACAAAAAAAATTTTTTTTTTTTTTGGGGAAAAAAAAAAACCCCCTTTTTTAAAAAATATATATTTAAAATATATATATTTAATTTTATATATTTAATATATAATATAAAATTTTTTTTTTTTTAAATTTTTAAAAATTTTTAAATTTTTTTTTTAAAAAAAAAAAAAAAAATAATTAAAATTTTAAAAAATTTTTTTTTTTTATTAAAAAAAAAAAATTTTTAAAATTTTTTTTATTAAAAAAAATAAAATTTTTTTTAAAAAAATTTTTTTTAAATTTTTTTAAAAAAAATTTTTAAAAAAAAAAAAATTTAAAAAAATTTTTTTTTTAAAAAAAAAAATTTTTAAAAAATTAAAAATTTTTTTTTTAAATTTTTTTTTTTTAAAAAAAAAAAAAAAAATTTTCCTAAAAATTTTTTTTTAAAACCCCTTTTTTTAAAAAAAAAAAACCCCCCCGGGTTTTAAAAAATTAAAAACCCAAAAAATTTAAAAAAAAAATTTCCCAAAAATAAAGGGTTTTCCTTTTTTTTTTTTCCCCCTTTAAAAAAGGGGGGAAAAAGGGGGGGGCCCCCTTTTTTTTTTTTGGGGGCCCCCAAAAGGGGGGGCCGGGAAAAAAAAAAAAAAAATTTTTAAAAAAATTTTTTTTTAAAAATTTTTTTTTAAAAAAAAAGGGGGGGGGGTTTAAAAAAAATTTGGGGGTTTTTAAAACCCCCTGGGGTTTTTTTTTGGAAAAATTTTTAAAAAAAAAAAAAAAAAAAAAAACCAAGGGGAAAAAACCCCCCCCCCAAAATTTTTTTTTTTTTTTTTTCCCCCCCTTTTTTTTCCCCCGGGGGGTTTTTTGGGGGGGGGAAAATTTTCCCCCCCCCCCTTTTTTCCCCCAAAAAAAAAAAATATAAAAATTTTTTTTTTTTTTAAAAATTTTTTGGGTAAAGGGGGTTTAAAAAAGAAATTTAAATTTAAAAAAGGGGTTTTTTTTTTCCTTTTTGGAAAAAATTAAAATTTAAAAAAAAAAAAAAAAAAAAAAAAAGGGGGGGGGTTTTTTTTTCCCCCCCCCCCTTCCCTTTTCGCCCCCCCAAAAAAAAAAGGGGTAATTTTTTTATTTTTTTAAATATATATAAAAAAAAAAAAAAAAATTTTTTTTTTTTTTTTTTTTTTTTTAAAATTTTTTTAAAAAAAAAAAATTTTTTAAAAAAATTTTAAAAATTTTTAAAAAATTTTTTTTTTTTGGGGGGGGGTTTTTTTGCCCGGGGTTTTTCCCCCCAAAAAAAAAAAGCGGGGGAAAAAAAAAAAAATTAAATTTTTTTAAAAAAAAAATTTTAAAAAAATTTTTTTTTTTTTCCCCCCCCTTTTAAAACCCCCCAAAAAAAAAACATAGGGAAAAACCCCCCCCCCCCCCCCCCCCCCCCAAACCCCCCCCCCAAAAAAAAAATTTTTAAAGGAAAAACCGGGGGGCCCGCCCAAAAAGGGGGAAAAACCCCCCCCCATTTAAAAACCTTTTAAAAAAAACCCCCCCTTTTTGGGGAAAAAAAACCCCCCCCCGGGGGGGGGGGAAAAAAAAACCCCCCCCCCAAAACCCCCTTTCCCAAACCCCCCCCCCCAATTTTTTTTTCCCCCCCCCCCCCCCCAAAAAAATTTCCCCCCCAAAACCCCCCCCCCCCCCCCCCCTTTTTTTTTTAAAAAAAAAAAAAAAATTTTTTCCCCCCCCCCCCCCCCCCCCCCCAAAACCCCCCCCCCCAAACCTCGCTAACGCGGAAGACAGCGACAAAGTATAATATATATATATATATATATATATATATATATATATATATATATATATATATATATATATATATATATATATATATACTCCTTTTATAATACATTTGCAAGCTTAACTCTACCTTGAAAAATATTCTACATCCTTAGAGGATAGAGACGACTTGTTGCCAAGAATCTGATCCAGTCACACAATAATCGATTAATTCATTCCTTGTCCCATGAGTCAACCAGGTAAAGTTGACAGGGAGGATCGATTCAGAGTCTCAGTACACCGAGCTGGTCCAGCCGAGAGAAGGGAAGCAATTGGACTTTCCAGGCAACCGGCAACATCTGGTGAAGAATACCTGTTGCATCCCAGCCCCGCCAGCGGCTGGGACGGACACACACACACCGGAGATATAGGAGCAGAGGTTCACCCCCCCCCCACAGAGGTTCAACCCCCCCCCCCCTCCACACACACACACACACACACACACACAGTCACTTGTCCTCACGGGTAAATCAATCGGTGGAAGTACGTCAGCTTCTTGCAACCCCTCGCGACACTACACCAGCCGCTGCACGTCATGGCCCTCAGCTGACCTTTACCATATTCATGGAACTATGGTATATAGCAGAGATGAACATCATCTGCTGGGAATATACATCTAGACCGGAGCCGGTGTATGTGAGACGACGTTCTCCGTGTAGCTACGCCAGGTACTGACCCTCCGTTCTAGCTTGATACAGGTCTGGGTCAGGTGGTGTCGAACCTCTGTTCTTCATCTCTCGTTTGTCCATCAGATCCAAGAACAGTTGTTCTTTTCCAATATAGTATTCTATCCATACTAGTACTGTTGTTATAATTTTATGATAATAGATATAATAAATATATTTTTTGTTAGCTGAGGCAACATGGACAATTGAGGTCCTAATCTAAACCATCTCATTAACAATATATATATATATATATATATATATATATATATATATATATATATATATATATATCATACTTAGTCGCTGTCTCCCACGTTAGCAAGGCAGCGCAAGGAAGCAGACGAAAGAATGGCCCAACCCACCCATACACACATGTACATACATAAACGCCCACATACGCACATATACATACCTATACATTTCAACATATACATACGTATACATACACAGACATATACATATATACACATGTACATATTCATACTTGTTGCCTTCATCGATTCTCGTCGCCACCCCGTCACACATGAAATGGCATCCACCTCCCCCATGCACGCGGGTGTTAGTGCTAGGATAAGAAGACAAAGGCCACATTCGTTCATACTCAGTCTCTAGCTGTCATATGTAATGCACCGAAACCACAACTCCCTCTCCATATCCAGGCTCCACAAAACTTCCCCTGGTTTACCCCAGACGCTTCACATGCCCTGGTTCAATTCACTGACAGCACGTCGACCCCGTTGTACCACATCATTCCAATTCACTCTATTCCTTGCACGCCTTACACCCTCCTGTATGTTCAGGCCCCGATCGCTCAAAGTCTTTTTCACTCCATCCTTCCACCTTTAATTTGGTCTCCCACCTCTCCTCGTTCCCTCCACCTCTGACACATATATCCTCTTTGTCAATTTTTCCTTACTCATTCTTTTCATGTAACCAAACCATTTCAATACACCCTCTTCTGCTCTCTCAACCACACTCTTTTAATTACCACACATCTCTTTTACCCTTTCATTACTTACCCGATCAAACCACCTCACACCACATATTGTCCTCAAACTTTTCATTTCCAACACATCCACCCTCGTCAGCACAACCCTATCTATAACCCATGCCTAGTAACTATATAACATTGTTGGAACCACTATTCCTTCAAACATACCCATGTTTGCTCTCCGAGATAACGTTCTCGCCTTCCAACGTTCTTCAAGCGCTCCCAGAACCTTCGCCCCCTCCCCCACCCTGTGACTCACTTCCGCTTCCATGGTTTCATCTGCTGCTAAATCCACTCCCATATATCTAAACACTTCAATTCCTCCAGTTTTTCTCCATTCAAACTTACCTCCCTATTATCTTATCCCTCAACCCTAATGAACCTAATAAGCTTGCTCTTATTCACATTTAATCCCTGCCTTTTTCTTTCACACACTTTACCAAACTTAGTCACCAACTTCTGCAGTTTCTCACCTGAGTCCGCCACCATCTCTGTATCATCAGCGAACAACAACTGACTCACTTTCCAAGCCCTCTCATCCACAACCGACAGCATACTTGCCCCTCTCACCAAAACTCTTGCATTCACCTCCCTAACAACCCCTTCCATAAACAAATCAAACAACCATAGAGGCATCACGCACCACTGCCGCAAACCGACATTCACTGGGAACCAATCGCTTTCCTCTCTTCCTACTCGTACAAATGCCTTACATTCTTGATAAACTTTTCACTGCTTCTAGCAACTTACCTCCCACACCACATATTCTTAATACCTTCCACAGAGCATTTCTACAGACTGCCACAATCAGGATTCGAACTTAAACACTCGACCCTGGAAGGCCCGTGAATATGTCACTGTCAGAAACGCTTACCACTTCACCACAGACGTCCATATCAATATTATTATCCTTATTACTATTATTATTATCATTATAACTACCTACTAGTTCCTCAGGAGGCCGAGAGGACAGTTTAATACACAGTGCTTGTAGTTCGAGATCAGTATCCAAACAATGTCTTTGTGTATAATCTCGCTGAAAAGTCATTTATACATTGTTTCACTGAAGGAACCATTTATGAACAAAAACTTGTTGATATTAACCTAATGTGAGAACTTGTTAGATGTTCTTGTTTTGTTACAAATTTGAATGTTAATGTAGTCTTCAGCAGTAACAATATTATCATGGGAAATTCATATCATAAAATCCTTAACTGAATTGTGTGAACAATATTCTCTCTCAATAATGCGATCAGTTTTGTATTGGTGAAACTTGTAACGTTCTTAGGGTTAGGGTTAAACACCATGAGTATAGTGTTAGGTATGGTCAAGAATTGGATACAATTTTGTTCACCTTAGAGATTTTGGTCATCAAATTTAATGGGGTAATACTTAGGCTGTCATATATATTTCAATAACTGATTTATTGTGGAATCGTTTCTTATCAAACATAGCATACATATTGATATGAATGAGATGATGTTTATATGAATTAGATAGAAAATATATATATATATATATATATGTATATATATATATATATATATATATCTTTTTTCTTTCAAACTATTCGCCATTTCCCGCGTTAGCGAGGTAGCGTTAAGAACAGAGGGCTGGGCCTTTGAGGGAATATCCTCACGTGGCCCCCTTCTCTGTTCCTTCTTTTGGAAAATGAAAAAACAAAAAAAAAACGAGAGGAGAGGATTTCCAGCCCCCCGCTCCCTCCCCTTTCAGTCGCCTTCTACGACACGCAGGGAATACGTGGGAAGTATTCTTTCACCCCTATCCCCAGGGATATATATATATATATGTTGGAAAGGATCACAGTTTTGAGCGTGATCAAGTATATTCCTAAGAGTCCATGGGGAAAATGAAACACGATAAGTTCCCAGGTGCAATTCGTGTATTAATCACATCATCAGGGGAGACACAAGAGAGAAATATAACAGTCAGTTGCTATACAACGAAGAGATGAAGTTAGGACGCCATTTGGTAAACATGCGATTGTCCAAAACAGAAAACGAGCGTTCATAAACTTATCGTTTTACAAATTTTATCAACAATAAAGTTATCTAATTTGTACAGACCTTCACTAATATTAATATTATAATTCTTTGTGTATTTGATAATAGAAGATTCAATGAAATTTTTCGTGGTAATAGAGTTAATAACTGAGTTGGCATTACTCCAGTCAATACAATGATCATAGTTTTTTACGTGATTAAACAAGGCATTTGATCCTTGTCCCGTTCTTATACGACATTTATGTTACTCAAGTCTAACAGAGAGATCCTTACCAGTCTGTAAATACGTAATGCCCTAAGCAACATAGATTGAAATGATGATAATCTAACTCTGCCATGTTGAGATGAGGTGTTCTGTATATGCTAAACTTAAACTTGTTTCCGTGCCTATGGATCATGCAGTCTAAAAATGGTAACATACATTTATTTTCATATTCTACAGTAAATTTGATGGCAGGTACTAAATTGTTAAGTAAAGGGAGAAATGTTTGTAAATTTCATTTGTTGGATAAACACAAAGAACATTATCTACATACCTAAACCAAATTGCATTAGAAGGTAAGATATCCTTTAGTAATTTTCTTTCAAAAATTCCATATAAAGATTATTTAGTACAGGTGAAAGAGGGTTACCCATTGCCATACCAAATTTTTGAGCATAATATTCTCCATTGAACTGAAATACACAGTCTTTTATACACAATTTTATCAGTTTAATGAAAACAGACTTTGAAACAGGTAAATGAATATCGTCCAAGACATCAAATAAATATTCTAAAAGGTCATCAACTGGAACGTTTGTGAAGAGTGAGGAAACATCAAAGTTAACTAGTTTGAAATCAAAATTAGCATTGATATTGTTTAGCTTGTTGACTAAATCTACATTGTTCATGATATTAGATTTTGATATATTACCCACTAAAGGGATTAATAAAGAAACTAACCATTTTGACAATTTATATGTGATGGAGCCTACCGAACTCACTATAGGTCTTGCTGGAAAATTTTGTTTGTGTTTTGTTAAGTCCATACATATATGGCAATGAAGGGGACAAAGATGACAAACCTTTGATAAGAGAACGATTACCTTTCATCAACAACTTTAATTCTTTATTGAAATGGGAATTAACTGCTTCTAAGGGATTCATTTTAGATAAATAATTACTTTTGTCCATAATCACAAAAGTGTTAGCCTTATCTGCTTTAGTAAAATGATTGTCATTGTCTTTTTTTAAGGTGTTTAAAGTGTTAAGGATCACAATTTTGCGCGTGATCAAATATATTCCTATGAGTCCACGGGGAAAATAAAACACAATAAGTTCCCAAGTGTATTTTCGTGTAATAATCACATCATCAGAGGAAATACAAGAGAGAAATATAACAGTCAGTTGATATAGAACGAAGAGACTTAGCTAGGACGCCATTTGGTAAACATGCGATTGTCCAAGACAGACAACGAGCGTATCATAAACTTATTATGTGGACAAGGTGAATTGTTTCAACACACCTTCCTCTGCTCTCTCAACTGCATTGTTTTCATATCCACACACTTTCCTGACGCTTTTATCATATACTCGAACAAACCACCTCATACCACATATTATCCTCAAACATTGTTAAAATGGTTTGGACGCATGGAGAGAATGAGTGAGGAAAGATCGACAAAGAGGATATATGTGTCGGATGTGAAGGGAACAAGAGGCGGGAGACCAAACTGAAGGTGGAAGGATGGAGCGAAAAGGATTTTGAGCGATCGAGACCTGAACATACAATAAGGTGAGAGGCGTGCGAGGAATAGAATGAATTGGAACTATGAGGTATACCGGGGTCAACGTGCTGTTAATGAATTGAACAAGGGCATGTCAAGCGTCTGGGGTAAACCATGTAAAATTTTGTGTGGCCTGGATGTGGAAAGGGAGGTGTGGTTTCGGTGTATTACTCATGAAAGATAGAGACTGAGTGTGAACGAATGTGGCCTTTGTTTTTCTTTCCTAGTGCTACCTCGCTCGCGCAAGTGGAGGGGAGGAGGAGGAGGAGGAGGAGGAGGAGGAGGAGGAGGAGGAGGAGGAAGAGGAGGAGGAGGAGGAAGGGGGAGGGCATTTTATGTGTGGTGGGATGGCGACGAGATTGGATGATGGCAGCAAGTATGAATATGTACATGTGTATATATGTATATGTCTGTGTATGTATATGTATGTATACGTTAAAATGTATAGGTATGTATATGTGCGTATGTGGACGTGTATTTATATACATGTGTATGTGAATGGGTTGGGCCATTCTTTCGTCTGTATCCTTGCGCTACCTCGCTAACGCAGGGGACAGAGACTAAATATTATATAACAAGATAATATATATATATTTTTTTTTTTTTTTGCCGCTGTCTCCCGCGTTTGCGAGGTAGCGCAAGGAAACAGACGAAAGAAATGGCCCAACCCACCCCCATACAAATATATATATATATATATATATATATATATATATATATATATATATATATATATATATATACAAATATACATATATAAAACTCTTTCAGCTGGCTATGTGTTCTGTTCGGAAACAACCGATAGACCCCGTTGCTCACCATAGTGAGACGAAGGGTATTCGAATATTTATATATATATATATATATATATATATATATATATATATATATCCCTGGGGATAGGGGAGAAAGAATATTTCCCACGTATTCCCTGCGTGTCGTAGAAGGCGACTAAAATGGGAGGGAGTGGGTGGCTGGAAATCCTCCCCTCTCGTTTTTTTTTAATTTTCCAAAAGAAGGAACAGACAAGGGGGCCAGGTGAGGATTTTCCCTCTAAGGCCCAGTCCTCTGTTCTTAACGCTACCTCGCAAACGCGGGAAATGGCGAATAGTATGAAAAAAAAGAAAAAAAATATGTATATATATATATATATATATATATATATATATATATATATATATATATATATATATATATATATATATCTTCACCTTAGCCTCCACAAGATAATGATCAGACATCCCTCCAGTTGCACCTCTCAGCACATTTACATCCAAAAGTCTCTCTTTCGCGCGCCTGTCAATTAACACGTAATCCAATAACGCTCTCTGGCCATCTCTCCTACTTCCATACGTATACTTATGTATATCTCGCTTTTTAAACCAAGTATTCCCAATCACCAGTCCTTTTTCAGCACATAAATCTACAAGCTCTTCACCATTTCCATTTACAACATTGAACACCCCATGTATACCAATTATTCGCTCAACTGCCACATTACTCACCTTTGCATTCAAATCACCCATCACTATAACCCGGTCGCTTGCATCAAAACCACTAGCACACTCATTCAGCTGCTCCCAAAACACTTGCCTCTCATTATCTTTCTTCTCATGCCCAGGTGCATATGCACCAATAATCACCCATCTCTCTCCATCAACTTTCAGTTTTACCCATATTAATCGAGAATTTACTTTCTTACATTCTATCACATACTCCCACAACTCCTGTTTCAGGAGTACTGCTACTCCTTCCCTTGCTCTTGTCCTCTCACTAACCCCTGACTTTACTCCCAAGACATTCCCAAACCACTCTTCCCTTTACCCTTGAGCTTCGTTTCACTCAGAGCCAAAACATTATCTTGTGGAGGCTAAGGTGAAGATTTGTATGGGTTTTCAGAAAAGAAGAGTGAATGTTGGGGTGAAGAGGGTGGTGAGAGTAAGTGAGCTTGGGAAGGAGACTTGTGTGAGGAAGTACCAGGAGAGACTGAGTGCAGAATGGAAAAAGGTGAGAACAATGGAAGTAAGGGGAGTGGGGGAGGAATGGGATGTATTTAGGGAATCAGTGATGGATTGCGCATAAGATGCTTGTGGCATGAGAAGCGTGGGTGGTGGGTTGATTAGAAAGGGTAGTGAGTGGTGGGATGAAGAAGTAAGAGTATTAGTGAAAGAGAAGAGAGAGGCATTTGGACGATTTTTGCAGGGAAAAAATGCAATTGAGCGGGAGGTGTATAAAGGAAAGAGACAGGAGGTCAAGAGAAAGGTGCAAGAGGTGAAAACGAGGGCAAATGAGAGTTAGGGTGAGAGAGTATCATTAAATTTTAGGGAGAATAAAAAGATGTTCTGGAAGGACGTAAATAAAGTGCGTAAGACAAGGGAGCAAATGGGAACTTCAGTGAAGGGCGCTAATGGGGAGGTGATAACAAGTAGTGGTGATGTGAGAAGGAGATGGAGTGAGTGTTTTGAAGGTTTGTTGAATGTGTTTGATGATAGAGTGGCAGATATAGGGTGTCTTGGTCGAGGTGGTGTGCAAAGTGAGAGGGTTGGGGAAAATGATTTGGTAAACAGAGAAGAGGTAGTAAAAGCTTTGCGGAAGATGAAAGCCGGCAAGGCAGCAGGTTTGGATGGTATTGCAGTGGACTTTATTAAAAAAGGGGTGACTGTATTGTTGACTGGTTGGTAAGGTTATTTAATGTATGTATGATTCATGGTGAGGTGCCTGAGGATTGGCGGAATGTGTGCAGAGTGCCATTGTACAAAGGCAAAGGGGATAAGAGTGAGTGCTCAAATTACAGAGGTATAAGTTTGTTGAGTATTCCTGGTAAATTATATGGGAGGGTATTGATTGAGAGGGTGAAGGCATGTACAGAGCATCAGATTGGGGAAGAGGAGTGTGGTTTCAGAAGTGGTAGAGGATGTGTGGATCAGGTGTTTGCTTTGAAGAATGTATGTGAGAAATACTTAGAAAAGGAAATGGATTTGTATGTAGCATTTATGGATCTGGAGAAGGCATATGATAGAGTTGATAGAGATGCTCTGTGGAATGTATTAGGAATATATGGTGTGCGTGGCAAGTTGTTAGACGCAGTGAAAAGTTTTTATCGAGGATGTAAGGCATGAGTATGTGTAGGAAGAGAGGAAAGTGATTGGTTTTCAATGAATGTAGGTTTGCGGCAGGGGTGTGTGATGTCTCCATGGTTGTTTAATTTGTTTATGGATGGGGTTGTTAGGGAGGTGAATGCAAGAGTTTTGGAAAGAGGGGCAAGTATGAAGTCTGTTGGGGATGAGAGAGCTTGGGAAGTGAGTCAGTTGTTGTTCGCTGACGATACAGCGCTGGTGGCTGATTCATGTGAGAAACTGCAGAAGCTGGTGACTGAGTTTGGTAAAGTGTGTGAAAGAAGAAAGTTAAGAGTAAATGTGAATAAGAGCAAGGTTATTAGGTACAGCAGGGTTGAGGGTCAAGTCAATTGGGAGGTAAGTTTGAATGGAGAAAAACTGGAGGAAGTAAGTGTTTTAGATATCTGGGAGTGGATTTGGCAGCGGATGGAACCATGGAAGCGGAAGTGAATCATAGGGTGGGGGAGGGGGCGAAAATCCTGGGAGCCTTGAAGAATGTGTGGAAGTCGAGAACATTATCTCGGAAAGCAAAAATGGGTATGTTTGAAGGAATAGTGGTTCCAACAATGTTGTATGGTTGCGAGGCGTGGGCTATGGATAGAGTTGTGCGCAGGAGGGTGAATGTCCTGGAAATGAGATGTTTGAGGACAATGTGTGGTGTGAGGTGGTTTGCTCGAGTAAGTAATGTAAGGGTAAGAGAGATGTGTGGAAATAAAAAGAGCGTGGTTGAGAGAGCAGAAGAGGGTGTTTTGAAATGGTTTGGGCACATGGAGAGAATGAGTGAGGAAAGATTGACCAAGAGGATATATGTGTCGGAGGTGGAGGGAACGAGGAGAAGTGGGAGACCAAATTGGAAGTGGAAAGATGGAGTGAAAAAGATTTTGAGTGATCGGGCCCTGAACATGCAGGAGGGTGAAAGGCGGGCAAGGAATAGAGTGAATTGGATCGATGTGGTATAACGGGGTTGACGTGCTGTCAGTGGATTGAATCAGGGCATGTGAAGCGTCTGGGGTAAACCATGGAAAGCTGTGTGGGGCCTGGATGTGGAAAGGGAGCTGTGGTTTCGGGCATTATTGCATGACAGCTAGAGACTGAGTGTGAACGAATGAGGCCTTTGTTGTCTTTTCCTAGCGCTACCCCGCACACATGAGGGGGGAGGGGGATAGTATTCCATGTGTGGTGAGGTGGCGATGGGAATGAATAAAGGCAGACAGTATGAATTGTGTGTATGGGTATATATGTATGTGTCTGTGTGTGTATATATATGTGTACATTGAGATGTATAGGTATGTATATTTGCGTGTGTGGACGTGTGTGTATATACATGTGTATGGGGGTGGGTTGGGACATTTCTTTCGTCTGTTTCCTTGCGCTACCTCGCAAACGCGGGAGACAGCGACAAAGCAAAATAAAATAAAAATAGATAAATATATATATATATATATATATATATATATATATATATATATATATATATATATATATATATAATGTGTGGGGTGTGTGTATGTGTGTGTGTGTGTGTGTGTGTGTGTGTGTGTGTGTGTGTGTGTGTGTGTGTGTATCCCTAGGGTAGGGGAGGACTGTATCTATTTCTCGCGTGACGTAAAACGCGATTCAAAAAGGGATGGGAGCAGGAGCCTAGCATTCATTCCCCTTTCTTGTATTTCAATTTCTAAAAGATGGAAGGAGTCAAGCGGGTACTGCTCATCCTCCTGAATGTGTGTGTGGATATAATTAAGTTGAGAGAAAGGAGACATAGGTCGAATGTTTGAGGAAAGGAACCTTGATGTTCTGGCTCTCAGTGAAACGAAACTTAAGGATAAAGGGGAAGAATGGTTTCGAAATGCTCTAGGAGTACAGCCAGGGTGGTGAGAATTCAAAAGTTAAGGAGAGAGTAGCACTCCTGTTCAAGCTTTTGTGGGAGTGTGTGACAGAGTGTAAGGAAGTGAGCTCTGGACTAATGAGATTAAAATTGGAAATGGATTGCAATAGTTGGGTGATTATTTGTGCTTATGCACCTGTTTATGAGAAGAAAGATCATAAGAAGGAAGTGTTCTGGGAGCAGTTGAGTGAGTGTGTCATCAGCTTCGATGTATGACACCAATTATTATTGAAGGTTGACTGAAATGCGAAAGTGAACAATGTGACTGTTGACGATATAACTAATGGCATCAGATATTCAGTGTTATGAATGGAAATGGTGAACAACTTGTGGGGGAGTGTTAAAAAAGAAGACTGTTGATTAGAAATGCCTGGAACAAAACGAGAGACATACACAAGTACGCGTATAAGAGTAGGAGAGATGGTTGGTGAGTATTATTGAATTATATACTGATTCATAGGCGTATAAACGAGAGTGGATGTGCACATGGAGGTACATCTAGGTGGGCGTAGGCATGTGGGCGTGTTTAAGTAAGACAGGATCCACCTGCAGGGTCACTCCGCCCGTCCTGCATAAATGAAAGATCAAGAGACCCACTCCAAGATCGACTGTTTAAATGATGCTTCCACTACCACACCACCGCCACCACTACCACCACCACTACCACAATACTTCCACCACCACCACCAACACACCACTGCTCCTCTCGCTAAACCTTGCCCGAATAAAAATTTTGATGAATATCAAGCGCTAAATTAACACAGATTTGTTTGTATAAGTTAAGAATGATATTTGATACGTAATATATATATATATACATATATATATATATATATATATATATATATATATATATATATATATATATATATATATATAGTTATATATATCCCTGGGGATACGGGAGAAAGAATACTTCCCACGTATTCCCTGCGTGTCGTAGAAGGCGACTAAAAGGGGAGGGAGCGGGTGGCTGGAAATCCTCCCCTTTCTTGTTTTTTTCTAATTTTCCAAAAGAAGGAACAGAGAAGGTGGTCAGGTGAGGATATTCCCTCTAAGGCCCAGTTCTCTGTTCTTAACGCTACCTCGCTAACGCGGGATATGACAAATAGTATGAAAAAAAAAGATATATATATATATATATATATATATATATATATATATATATATATATATATATATATATATATATATATATATTATATATATATATTTTTTTTCTTTTTTTGCTTTGTCGCTGTCTCCCGCGTTTGCGAGGTAGCGCAAGGAAACAGACGAAAGAAATGGCCCAACCCACCCCCATACACATGTATATACATACGTCCACACACGCAAATATACATACCTACACAGCTTTCCATGGTTTACCCCAGACGCTTCACATGCCTTGATTCAATCCACTGACAGCACGTCAACCCCGGTATACCACATCGATCCAATTCACTCTATTCCTTGCCCTCCTTTCACCCTCCTGCATGTTCAGGCCCCGATCACACAAAATCTTTTTCACTCCATCTTTCCACCTCCAATTTGGTCTCCCTCTTCTCCTCGTTCCCTCCACCTCCGACACATATATCCTCTTGGTCAATCTTTCCTCACTCATTCTCTCCATGTGACCAAACCATTTCAAAACACCCTCTTCTGCTCTCTCAACCACGCTCTTTTTATTTCCACACATCTCTCTTACCCTTACGTTACTTACTCGATCAAACCACCTCACACCACACATTGTCCTCAAACATCTCATTTCCAGCACATCCATCCTCCTGCGCACAACTCTATCCATAGTCCACGCCTCGCAACCATACAACATTGTTGGAACCACTATTCTTTCAAACATACCCATTTTTGCTTTCCGAGATAATGTTCTCGACTTCCACACATTCTTCAAGGCTCCCAGAATTTTCGCCCCCTCCCCCACCCTATGATCCACTTCCGCTCCCATGTTTCCATCCGCTGCCAGATCCACTCCCAGATATCTAAAACACTTCACTTCCTCCAGTTTTTCTCCATTCAAACTCACCTCCCAATTGACTTGACCCTCAACCCTACTGTACCTAATAACCTTGCTCTTATTCACATTTCCTCTGAACTTTCTTCTTTCACACACTTTACCAGACTCAGTCACCAGCTTCTGCAGTTTCTCACATGAATCAGCCACCAGCGCTGTATCATCAGCGAACAACAACTGACTCACTTCCCAAGCTCTCTCATCCCCAACAGACTTCATACTTGCCCCTCTTTCCAAAACTCTTGCATTCACCTCCCTAACAACCCCATCCATAAACAAATTAAACATATATATATATATATATATATATATATATATATATATATATATATATATATATATATATATATATATACATATATTATAATTCTTTGTGTATTTAGCAATAGAAGATTCAATGATATTTTTCTTGGTAATAGAGTTAGAGTTAATAACTGAGATGGCATTACTCCAGTCAATACAATGATCATAGAGAAATATCACAGAATCTTCTATCATTAAATACACAAAGAATTATAATCTTAATATTGGTGATGGTCTATACAAATTAGATAACTTTATTGTTGATAAAATTTGCAAAATGATAAGTTTATAAACGCTCGATGTATGTTTTGAACAATCATATGTTTACCAAATGGCGTCCTAGCTTCGTCTCTTCGATGTAGAGCAACTGACGTATATTCCTCTCTTGTGTCTCCCCTGATGATGTGATTATTACACGAAAGTACAATTGGGAACTTATCATGTTTCATTTTCCCCGTGTTCTCATAGGAATATCTTGATCACGCGCAAAATTGTGATCCTTTCCAATATATATATGTGTGTGTGAAGGGGGCTGATGGGGAAGTGATAACAAGTAGCGGTGATGTGAGAAGGATATATATATATATATATATATATATATATATATATATATATATATATATATATATATATATATATATGTTATCTCTTGGGATGGGGGAGAAAGATTACTTCCCACGTATTACCTACGTGTCGTAGAAGGCGACTAACAGGGGAGGGAGCGGGGGGGCTGGAAATCCACCCCTCTTGATTTTTAGTTTTCCAAAAGAAGAAACAGCGAAGGGGGCCAATGGAGGATATTCCCTCAATGGCTCAGTCTTCTGTTTTTAACGCTACATTGCTAACTCGGGAAATGGCGAATAGCATGAAAAAAAGAAAAAAAAAGAAAAAAAAGAAAAAATACATATATATATATATATATATATATATATATATATATATATATATATATATATATATATATATACATATTTCATTTTTTTCATTTCATACTATTCGCCATTTTTTGCGTTAGCGAGGTAGCGTTAAGAACAGAGGACTGGGCCTTTGAGGGAATATCCTCACCTGGCTCCCTTCTCTGTTCCTTCTTTTGGAAAAAAAAAAAAAAACGAGAGGGGAGGATTTCCAGCCCACCGCTCCCTTCCCTTTTACTCGCCTTCTACGACACGCAGGGAATACGTGGGAAGTATTCTTTCTCCACTATCCCCAGGGATGATTTATATATATATATATATATATATATATATATATATATATATATATATATATATATATATGTATATATATATATATTGATGAAAAAGTGTGATTGCGAGACGCCGCCCAGAGAACGAGACTCAATTCCCGAGCGTGAGGAGGACTGCTGCACACACGAGCTCTTCTGCTCGACTGGCGTGTTACCATACCTTACGCTGGTGGATGGGACACATTTCTCATCCAGAGACAGTGTGGCCGAGGCAGAGGAGGAGTATGATGCCATATTTGAGGGTTACGAACGGGAAGGCATCATTGAAGAGATACCTGAGGGTGAGATGAACAGCCCATACCCCACATTCTACTTTCCTCATCATCCTGTCGTCAGGGAAGTCAGCACCACAAGTAAAGCATCCTCCTCCTCGAAGGCTCAGAGTGGGGTGCCTAAATGTGTGTGGATGTAACCAAGATGTGAAGACCCTTACTGGAAAAACAATCACTCTTGAAGTAGAACCTTCAGACACAATTGAAAATGTGAAGGAAAATAGTGAAATTGGAGAAAAATGTAGCTTAGACATTGAAGCTTATTGATACAGTGGTTAAATTGATGAGAACTGCTATTGACGTTTGTGTAAATAAATTATACATTTCCTTTTTTCCATAGCCAGAGGTTGAACCATTATGTGACATTCACTTTTTACATTCATTTCAAGCTAGAAGTTTCAGTTTTCTAAATTGTTTCTTACATTTTTCATATGTATATATATGTATGTGTGTGTGTGTGTATATGTGCGTATGTATGTGTATGTGTGTGTATATGTATATGTATATATATATGTATATTATCCCTGGGGATAGGGGTGAAAGAATACTTCCCACGTATTCCTCGCGTGTCGTAGAAAGCGACTAGAGGGGACGGGAGCGGGGGGCCAGAAATCCTCCCCTCCTTGTATTAACTTTCTAAAATGGGAAACAGAAGAAGGAGTCACGCGGGGAGTGCTCATCCTCCTCGAAGGCTCAGAGTGGGGTTCCTAAATGTGTGTGGATGTAACTAAGATGTGAAAAAAGGAGAGATAGGTAGTATGTTTGAGGAAAGGAACCTGGATGTTTTGGCGCTGAGTGAAACGAAGCTCAAGGGTAAAGGGGAAGAGTGGTTTGGGAATGTCTGGGGAGTAAAGTCAGGGGTTAGTGAGAGGACAAGAGCAAGGGAAGGAGTAGCAATACTCCTGAAACAGGAGTTGTGGGAGTATGTGATAGAGTGTAAGAAAGTAAATTCTCGATTAATATGGGTAAAACTGAAAGTTGATAGAGAGAGGTGGGTGATTATTGGTGCATATGCACCTGGGCATGAGAAGAAAGATCAAGAGAGGCAAGTGTTTTGGGAGCAGCTGAATGAGTGTGTTAGTGGTTTTGATGCACGAGACCGGGTTATAGTGATGGGTGATTTGAATGCAAAGGTGAGTAATGTGGCACTTGAGGGAATAATTGGTATACATGGGGTGTTCAGTGTTGTAAATGGAAATGGTGAAGAGCTTGTAGATTTATGTGCTGAAAAAGGACTGATGATTGGGAATACCTGGTTTAAAAAGTGAGATATACATAAGTATACTTATGTAAGTAGGAGAGATGGCCAGAGAGCGTTATTGGATTACGTGTTAATTGACAGGCGTGCGAAAGAGAGACTTTTGGATGTTAATGTGCTGAGAGGTGCAACTGGAGGGATATCTGATCATTATCTTGTGGAGGCTAAGGTGAAGATTTGTATGGGTTTTCAGAAAAGAAGACTGAATGTTGGGGTGAAGAGGGTGGTGAGAGTAAGTGAGCTTGAGAAGGAGACCTGTGTGAGGAAGTACCAGGAGAGACTGAGAACAGAATGGAAAAAGGTGAGAACAATGGAAATAAGGGGAGTGGGGGAGGAATGGGATGTATTTAGGGAATCAGTGATGGATTGCGCAAAAGATGCTTGTGGCATGAGAAGAGTGGGAGGTGGGTTGATTAGAAAGGGTAGTGAGTGGTGGGATGAAGAAGTAAGAGTATTAGTGAAAGAGAAGAGAGAGGCATTTGGACGATTTTTGCAGAGAAAAAATGCAATTGAGTGGGAGATGTATAAAAGAAAGAGACAGGAGGTCAAGAGAAAGGTGCAAGAGGTGAAAAAAAGGGCAAATGAGAGTTGGGGTGAAAGAGTATCATTAAATTTTAGGGAGAATAAAAAGATGTTCTGGAAGGAGGTAAATAAGGTGCGTAAGACAAGGGGACAAATGGGAACTTCAGTGAAGGGCGCAAATAGGGAGGTGATAACAAGTAATGGTGATGTGAGAAGGAGATGGAGTGAGTATTTTGAAGGTTTGTTGAATGTGTTTGATGATAGAGTGGCAGATATAGGGTGTTTTGGTCGAGGTGGTGTGCAAAGTGAGAGGGTTAGGGAAAATGATTTGGTAAATAGAGAAGAGGTAGTGAAAGCTTTGCGGAAGATGAAAGCCGGCAAGGCAGCAGGTTTGGATGGTATTGCAGTGGAATTTATTAAAAAAGGGCTGGCTGTATTGTTGACTGGTTGGTAAGGTTATTTAATGTATGTATGACTCATGGTGAGGTGCCTGAGGATTGGCGGAATGCGTGCATAGTGCCATTGTACAAAGGCAAAGGGGATAAGAGTGAGTGCTCAAATTACAGAGGTATAAGTTTGTTGAGTATTCCTGGTAAATTATATGGGAGGGTATTGATTGAGAGGGTGAAGGCATGTACAGAGCATCAGATTGGGGAAGAGCAGTGTGGTTTCAGAAGTGGTAGAGGATGTGTGGATCAGGTGTTTGCTTTGAAGAATGTATGTGAGAAATACTTAGAAAAGCAAATGGATTTGTATGTAGCATTTATGGATCTGGAGAAGGCATATGATAGAGTTGATAGAGATGCTCTGTGGAAGGTATTAAGAATATATGGTGTGGGAGGAAAGTTGTTAGAAGCAGTGAAAAGTTTTTATCGAGGATGCAAGGCATGTGTACGTGTAGGAAGAGAGGAAAGTGATTGGTTCTCAGTGAATGTAGGTTTGCGGCAGGGGTGTGTGATGTCTCCATGTTTAATTTGTTTATGGATGGGGTTGTTAGGGAGGTAAATGCAAGAGTTTTGGAAAGAGGGGCAAGTATGAAGTCTGTTGGGGATGAGAGAGCTTGGGAAGTGAGTCAGTTGTTGTTCGCTGATGATACAGCGCTGGTGGCTGATTCATGTGAGAAACTGCAGAAGCTGGTGACTGAGTTTGGTAAAGTGTGTGGAAGAAGAAAGTTCAGAGTAAATGTGAATAAGAGCAAGGTTATTAGGTACAGTAGGGTTGAGGGTCAAGTCAATTGGGAGGTGAGTTTGAATGGAGAAAAACTGGAGGAAGTGAAGTGTTTTAGATATCTGGGAGTGGATCTGGCAGCGGATGGAACCATGGAAGCGGAAGTGGATCATAGGGTGGGGGAGGGGGCGAAAATTCTGGGGGCCTTGAAGAATGTGTGGAAGTCGAGAACATTATCTCGGAAAGCAAAAATGGGTATGTTTAAAGGAATAGTGGTTCCAACAATGTTGTGTGGTTGCGAGGCGCGGGCTATGGATAGAGTTGTGCGCAGGAGGATGGATGTGCTGGAAATGAGATGTTTGAGGACAATGTGTGGTGTGAGGTGGTTTGATCGAGTAAGTAATGTAAGGGTAAGAGAGATGTGTGGAAATAAAAAGAGCGTGGTTGAGAGAGCAGAAGAGGGTGTTTTGAAGTGGTTTGGGCACATGGAGAGGATGAGTGAGGAAAGATTGACCAAGAGGATATATGTGTCGGAGGTGGAGGGAACAAGGAGAAGAGGGAGACCAAATTGGAGGTGGAAAGATGGAGTGAAAAAGATTTTGTGTGATCGGGGCCTGAACATGCAGGAGGGTGGAAGGAGGGCAAGGAATAGAGTGAATTGGAGCGATGTGGTATACCGGGGTTGACGTGCTGTCAGTGGATTGAATCAAGGCATGTGAAGCGTCTGGGGTAAACCATGGAAAGCTGTGTAGGTATGTATATTTGCGTGTGTGGACGTATGTATATACATGTGTATGGGGGGGGGGGGTTGGGCCATTTCTTTCGTCTGTTTCCTTGCGCTACCTCGCAAGCGCGGGAGACAGCGACAAAGTGTAATAAAAGAAATATATATATATATATATATATATATATATATATATATATATATATATATATATGTATATATATATATATATATATATATATATATATATATATATATATATATATATATATATATATATATATATATATATGAATCTGGAGAAGGCATATGATAGAGTTGATAGAGATGCTCTGTGGAAGGTATTAACAATATATGTTGTGGGAGGCAGGTTGTCAGAAGCAGTGAAAAGCATTTATCGAAGATGTAAGGCATATGTACGTGTAGGAAGAGAGGAAAGTGACTGGTTGTCAGTGAATGTTGGTTTGCGGCAGGGGTGTGTGATGTCTCCATGGTTGTTTAATTTGTTTATGAATGGGGTTGTTGGGGAGGTGAATGCAAGAGTTTTGGAAGGAGGGACAAGTATGCAGTCTTTTGTGGATAAGAGAGCTTGGGAAGTGAGTCAGTTCCTGTTCGCTGATGATACAGTGCTGGCGGCTGATTCTTGTGAGAAACTGCAGAAGCTGGTGACTGAGTTTGGTAAAGTGTGTGAAAGAAGAAAGCTGAGAGTAAATGTAAATCAGAGCAAGGTTATTAGGTACAGTAGGGTTGAGGGTCAAGTCAATTGGGAGGTGAGTTTGAATGGAGAAAAACTGGAGGATGTGAAGTGTTTTAGATATTTGGTAGTGGATTTGGCAGTGGATGGAACCATGGAAGCGGAAGTGAATCATAGGGTGGGGGAGGGGCGAAAGTTCTGGGTGCATTGAAGAATGTGTGAAAGTCGAGAGCATTATCTTGGAAAGCAAAAATGGGTACGTTTGAAGGAATAGTGGTTCCAGCAAAGTTATATGGTCGCAAGGCGTGGGCTATGGATAGAGTTGTGCGGAGGAAGGTGGATATGCTGGAAATGAGATGTTTGAGGACAATATGTTTTGTGAGGTGGTTTGATCGAGTAACTAATAAATGGGGTAAGAGAGATGTGTGGTAATGAAAAGAGTGTGGTTGAGAAAGCAGAAGATGGTGTATTGAAATGGTTTGGTCACATGGAAAGAAAAAGTTAGGAAAGATTGACCAAGAGGATATATGTGTCAGAGATGGAGGGAACAAGAAGTGGGATACCAAGTTGGAGGTGGAAAGATGGAGTGAAAATGATTTTGAGTGATCGGGGCCTGAACATGCAGGAGGGTGAAAGGCGTACAAGGAATTGAGTGAATTGGAACGATGTGGCATACTGGCGTCGACGTGCTGTCAATGGATTGAGCCAGGGCGTGTGAAGCGTCTGGGGTAAACCATGGAAATTTGGGTGGGGCCTGGATGTGGAAAGGGAGCTGTGGTTTCATTGCATGATACATGACAGCTAGAGACTGAGTGTGAACGAATATGGCCTTTGTTGTCTTTTCCTAGCGGTACCTCGCGCACATGCGGCGGGAGAGGGTTCTTATTTCATGTGTGGCGGGGTGGCGATGGGAATGAATAAAGGCAGATCGTATGAATTATGTACATGTGTATATATCTATATGTCTGTGTGTTTGTATGTATATATGTTTACATTGAGATGTATAGGTATGTATATTTGCGTGTGTGGACGTGTATGTATATACATGCGTATGTGGGTGGGTTGGGCAATTCTATCGTCTGTTTCCTTGCGCTACCTCGCTAACGCGGGAGACAGCGACAGAGCAAAATAAATAGATAAATGAATAAATAGATATATACATATTTTTTTTTCTTTTTTCCTTTGTCGCTGTCTCCCGTG